>NC_056730.1:1016187575-1016501096 GCF_019279795.1 Protopterus annectens
TTAGCTGCCCAGCATGAAAATCTCTTCCATTTGTTAGAGTATAATTTCCTAGTGGAAGGTTTATGGGAAGAAGCTAGGATATGACTTACTGCTGTTGTGAAAGAATAACACCTGGCTAGTCGTGGAATTGGAGCAGCCAAGCTGTTAACTTGAGGGTGTGGATGGACGGATGGAACTCTCCCAAAGAGTGGGTCAGAAGGTCCAGAACTGGATCCAAAATCCAAGGTTCCTCCAAGAGGTGGGTTTGTAGAAAAGGAAATCAAACCTGACGAGGCCAGTATGGAGTAATGAGGATCATTTTCCTTCTCGACCATTTGGCTTTCTGTAACACTAGGGCAAAGTAGTTGCTGCATTTGGTATTCTTGGGAGTGGCGAAAAGGTCACAGCAAGACTGGCCCCATCTGTGGAAAATCATCTCCGCAATCTCTCTCTGTTCAGGGACCACTTGTGAGGTAACAGGCGAGTCCTGCTGAGTCTGTCCGCTATCGCATTGGATTTCCCCGGGATGTGCGTTGCAATTAGAAAGTGTTGAGAAGCAATCGCCCATTGCCAAACTCTTAACGCCTCTCGACATAGAGGGTAAAATTTGGTTCCTCCTTGTTTGTTTATATACCACAATACCGACATATTGTCTGTCTGAATTGCAATTGTTTCTAGAGGGAGAGAGTCCTGAAGTGCCTGCAACGCATTAAATACCGCTCTCATCTCTAGGATGTTTATATGCAGATGGTTCTCGTGGTCCTGCCATAAACCTTGAACTGCCCTGCCCAGATAATGACCCCCCCCCCACCCGATCTGGGAAGCATCCGTGGTTAACACTGCCTTTGGGTGGGGAAACACAAAGGGACAACCTAGATACAGCTGGTCTGTCTGAAGCCACCAAGTTAAATCTCTCTTGCAAGACTCCGTGATGTATATTGGATGTGACAGAGGGAGATCTTGCATCGACCACAGTGCGAATAAAAGCTATTGTAGGAGTCTCATATGTAATCGGGCTAAGGGCACCAGCAGAATGGCAGCAGCCATGGTTCCCAGGGTCTGTAACACTTGTCTGGCCTGGACTTTCTTTGTCGACATCAAAATGTTTATCTGTTGATGCAGGGAGTGGATTCGATCTGGGGTGAGTCTTGCTGTCATGTCTCGAGTTTAACTCTGCTCCTAAGAAGACAACATGCTGCAACGGTAACAAGGCAGACTTTTCTTTACTTATAGTGATGCCAAGCTTGTTGTAAAGAAGGGTTTCGTCCCTGGCCTGAGATAGTAGATGCCTGGTGGAGGCGGTCAGGAGCCAGTCATCCAGATATGGAAACACTCGGAATCCCTGGCGTCTCAGGTGAGTCATAACCACTGCCATACATTTGGTGAACACTCAGGGGGTTGAAGTGAGGCCAAAGGGTAGGGCTCAAAATTGCTAGTGACTGGCTCCCAGCCGGAAGCGCAGATACCTTCTGGACTGTCTGTCCATTTTTATATGGTAGTACGCATCCTTGAGGTCGATAGAGCACATCCAGTTGTCTTTCCCTATGAAAGGGAATATCGACTGCAGGGTTACTATCTGGAACTTTTTCTTTACAGATTTGTTTAATCTGCTGAGATCTAGGATGAATCTCCAGTCCCCTGTCTTTTGGCACTAAAAAGAACCTTGAGTAAGTTCCGGATCTTAACTGGTCTGTGGGGACTTCTTGGATGACTCCTTTGTCTAGCAACGATTGAATCTTTATAGTTGCCAAGTCCTTTTGCATGGGTGGAACGTCTGGTAAGGACTTTTGTTTTGGAGGGATGGAAGGAAAGGGGATGAGGTAACCTCTGGATATTATCTCTTGTACCCATTTGTCTTGAGAAATTTGTTACCAGGTGTTTGGGTACAATGACAAGCGACCCCCGACTGCCTCCAGAGAAGGACAGGCAGGTCTCCTTTCAGGAGTGCTGGTAAGGCCTGGACAGGCAGGTCTCCTTTCAGGAGTGCTGGTAAGGCCTATCAGAGAAGGTCTCCCTGTTGCCCTGATTCTGCGGACCCCCCCCTGCCGTGAGGGTGGCGTCTTCAGTTATAACTTCCCCCTCTGCCCCTGGGGGAAGAATCGTCATGTGCGTTCGAGAAACCTTTTTGGGATTTGCGGAACCACATTTTTCCGCCCTTTTGACATTTGAGATAAGGTCTGGAAGGGGCAGAAAAACGGACCCTGATGGCAGATAAGGTTTTCTCATCCTTTTTGCACCTGGTCAGCGTCTCTTACCACAGGTCCAAAGAAGACTGAACCATCAAAAAGGGGCGTTGGTAAATGAAGACTTGAAAAGGGTCAGCAAAGTTACAAAGGCGCATCCAAGAAGGTCTCCTGAGAGAGATTCCTGATGCCGCCACTACTTGCTCCATCAGCTGCATAGGAGATTAGCCTCATGGAGGAGTTCGCGATAGAGGTAAGGGTAGCTAGCTGTGAGGATACCTTGTCTGTGGACCCCGCAGCTACTGCTCCTTGAAGGGTATCTCCTAGTTCTTTGATGAGATCCCTTGAAGTCTAGTAAAATGGGATAAATAGTTCAGTGACCACAAGGTGAAGGTCGCTGAACAGAACATGTGCTTGCTATATCGATCCATAGTCCTAGACTCTTTATTAGGAGGATGGATAGATGAAGAGGTTTCTGACAGTTCCTTCTTCGTGGCCGCCGCCACCACCATGGCATCTATGCGGGCTCCTTTTGTTAAAAATTCCTTTTCTTTAGGAGCCGTAATAAATTTGTTTGGCCTCCTTGGAACAGGCTCCACAGTGTCCAGTGAAGTCCATGCTTTCCTGGAAATTATCTCTAATAACTAGTCATAAGGAGGAGTCAACCCAGGAGGTGGAAGGGCAAGATCCGGAAGCCTCAAGGTATACTGAATCGTCCTCCAAAGGGTTGATGGGCTGCCAATCATCCCTCTGTTTCAGGATTTCCAGGATGTCTGCAAAGGAGACATCCTCAGAGGGGGACCTTGGGGACCCCTCGGATTCATCCAAATCAGTATCTGAAGTGACTGACTCAGGGGAGTCAATGTGATTCCTCTTGCAAAGCCTCTTCCTGGGAACATCCTCTAAGGGATACTCAGGAGAAGTCCAGGAAGAGGGGGCATTACCCATGGTGGTCAGCTGGGGCTCTGAATCTCTACTCTTAGGAGGGGGTGGAGAAGAGATGGACACAGGCACCTAGTGGGGAATAGGGAGTGGATCTCAGAACAGTGCCGTCTGAGAGAACAGTATCCTCTCCGCTACCTTGAAAGCACCCCCACCATGCTCCGAAGAAGACCTCCGCACCGCGGATGCTGGAGATCAGTTCCGAGGATGAGGAAGCAGCTCCGAGGCAGAGTTAGGCGCCAAGGTCAACCGAGCCGAAGCACTAAGAGGGAGAGTTGGATCTGAAGACATACAGTGCTGACTCTCACCCCCGGAGCCGACCGGAGAGCTTCGGCTTCCAGATGTCTTGGCACCGGATGGAGCCGAAGACACCAGTGCTGAAGTCAGAACCGAAGAAGCTGGCAAGGGTCTCGGGGCCGACAGTTCCACTACATTCAGATCCATACCCTCCGGCTCCAAAGACTCTAAGGTAATCGGAGGAGGAATCAAAGAAAATGGAGCGGAGACAGTCGGCTCCGATGCTTTTGGGGCCGGAGGTGAAAGCAATTTAGCCAGAGCAGGTGTGCGTAGCAATTTCTTCACCACCTGCTCTACATCATCATCTGAAAGACTCCTGGAGGAGCAGATGGACAAAGAGGGAGATCTCCTAGACTCCAATATGGGGGATCTCAAGACTGGTGATACCACCGTCAGAGTCAAAGCTGGGGTCCGAGGAGTGGAAACCTCAGTTGGCTCCTTTGACACTAATGGCGCTGAAGAGGCTGGTGATGCAGACTTGTTGGAGCAGAGAGCCCTTGCTTCTGAAATCTTTTTGCGTGGTTCTGAATCTGGAGTGGAAGCCGTCCTCTTTCTAGATGACTTAGAGCCCTCATCCAAAGCTTGCTGAAAGGGAAGAAGACCTTTGGCGATTAACTTAGTTTTACACTCCTGCAGAACTCTACTACTAAAACTGTGACAAATAGTGCAAGGGTCTTGCAGATGTATGGCATCGAGACGGTAAAACACAATTAGAATGTGCATCTGTCAATGACATCTTTCCAGCACACTTTACACATTTCTTGAACCCCGACGGCTTATGCTCCTTGGGTTCTTTAGAGGAGTCCTTCGAACTCTCCTTAGACATTCTAGACAAAACAATAACAAACTACTAAGCTAATTTAAAACTTTTTTTTTTAAATAGAATCCTCTAACTGAAAACGGATACTACCAAAAGGGGAAAAGGGCAGAACCCTCAAACGTAAACGGGTTTCTGACCTGGGAGAGAAAATGGCCCTAAATCTTAAGGGGCCGAGAAAGACCTCTAACTAAAATGGCACTCTCTAAAAAGGGGCGGAAAGACTTAAAAGGGATTCTAACGCAGACAACACAGACAGCTCGCAGTTGGTGGTATATAGGGAAGAAAAAAATAGTACAACTAGCTAGAAAAAAGACCAAATAATTGAAGTTATACTTATGAGCCAACGAGCCAGCTGAAGAAATGTCTCAAAGCTTGCTCGGCAAATGAGATCTGGGGATATAGCCTGGGGCATCACGGGATAGGGATTAGCCTCAAGCCACTGAAAGTTCTCGAGCTTTAGTATTCGGCTGAGTCGGAGCCGAGAATCGGCTATGAATCCAACCAGCAAGAATTACGGCGAGATAGGACTACATAACATCAAATGTTTTATGTTGCATCCAACTACTGCAAGAGCACCCACTTTCCTTCTTAGGGGCAGACAGGCTCTAACCCATCTAAATGGGTATCCTATCCTGTCAAGCACACAGAAATAATATACAATTAACAACAAGAAAAACAAATTCCCCAACAGAGTACCTGACTGAGGTTAGGAGCAACTCAAACCATGTCAGACTACAAAAGCAAAAAGGCAATGCATACACTGCAAACCATGCCAAGAAGGATCTAAAATGGCATGGGCAAATGCCAGCTTGATAAGAGAAGGTCCTGACATCCATAAGGTGTGGACAACTGCATAATTGGGGGGGGGGGGCTCTGAGGTCTGGAAGATGATCTGGCTGTCGAGCCTTCTACTGCAGAAATCACAATAATAAGGGCTACTACAATAGTGAGCATTATGAACAACATGTAGTCTATTCTCTTATAGGTTCACAGCTCATATGATACATTGACTGGTACCTACTTGCAACACTGATGGCTTACTCACATCATAATAAGTTAATGTTGGAATACCTGTAATAAGTTTCTTGAAAATTCAAAAACTCAGTTTTTGCTCACAGTCCCTCTCCCAAGCTCCAGCTCACTTTACAACCTTCAAAGAGGCACAGTTACCGCAAACATACTAGGCATAAATTCTGCCAGATATTGGGCTATTAGAAATTTCTTTAATTTCTTGATTAACTCTGTAGATTTTTTTTTTTCTGGGAAAGTTTCAGAGCCATGAATTTCAGATCCATCATTAACATTTCACACTTAGCTTAAACTGAAGTATGACATGTTTAAAATACAGCCACAGTACCAATCTATTACCATGCTCCTCTTATGTCAGACCCCACATTATCATATCATTTGTTATGTTTACAACACTATCAAAGCTTTCAATTAGCTGAGTAACAGCTCTTTAAAACTTATCTGGTGCTGACAACGTATCAAACAGAAGTCTAAGGAATTTGCATCTTCCCAATGGTGTTATGGAACTTGTGTAATCTAACTTTATATGAAATACCTTGATTTGCATCTGCTACTGAAAATAATTTAGTATTTGGCATTCCAAATCAACTGTGAGCAACAAGTAACTGGTCTCTTTCGATTACCCTATGCAGATCCAATGGATCAATACAAATATGAATATGAATACCTTCTTTAATATATTAACTAAACACTGGCCAGTTCTGTTAATTCTAATTTCTTTTTAATGACACTTAAGCTATCTATTATCTCCACCTACTGTTCAGATTTACTTCTGAGAGCTAAATGCAGTTTTCTGAGTACATGAATCAGTAGCACTGCTGTCAACAGCTACTGCTGCTTATTTTCACCTGGCATACTTCTTGAACCTGAGAATATCGGCACAGTAATGCAGGATATAAAATGGATAGATTTTCTAAAGTATTTGAAATGTCTCTGGCAGTGTGATTAATAATGAATATTTGCAGCTTCTGTCTTACACTGGGACTTTTGCTACCATTCTAATCTCATAAGCTATATGATTGAAAATATTAGGAAACTTAACATCTTTAAGTGCTACTATTTGAAACAGAAGCTCAAGTTTCTTTGGCTCATATTTATGCTAGCAGTTTCTGACCAGATGTTGGCATCTGGTAGCCTTCAATGTGCAAAAAAAAAAAAATTCTCACAATCATATAGCCCCACACATTGACAAGTCATTACACTTTGTATGCATGTCTAGTTTAAATTATACATTCTGGCAATTCACTCAGTATTTCTTTCCAATAGTCTGCCTTATTATTTCCAATACATTTTCAGAATTCAAAGCATTACATCTTTTCTCAGCACCAAGTGTGAAAAGCTGAAATAAAATGAAAGACTGCAAATGTTCTTTTAGAAGTGAAATGCAAAAGAAGTGAACTAAGTTGTACTAAAACATTTTTTTAAATTATAAAAAAAGATGCATTGTACTGTAGATACAACAGAAAACTTCAGACCTGCAGCACACATTCTCAAGGGGCAAGGTCTTGAAAGAGTACTAATGCAGCAAAAGCTTAAGTACAGTGTCACAGAATTTGTAATGACTTACTGTATTTCAGATAGGAACATCTAATATATTTGATAGCAAACTGTCAACATTGACCTTTGAAACTTTATGGTCTAATATTTTGTTAGGAAAGGAAATAAATAATTGAGATTTTGTTTGGGTTTAGTTTTATTCATAGGTAGTTGACTATGCACATTCATGCAATGGAACATTTACTTCCCAGAATTTGAACAAGATGAAAAAAAGGCAAATGTATACAGTTAAGATCAGATTGGGTAGCAACCTTAGACACTGAGAAGCTGTACTCGGTCTATCAGCTTGGAAGACTCTGCAAACACAGTATGCAATTCCGAAATCCTTTCAGCTGAAGTGACCAGCAGAAGGTTTTTTTTCCTTTTTAGGTAATAACATTTTGTTTAGGTAAGAAACTTCAAATCAGCTGAAGAAGCAGGTTCAAATGGAACAATGTCAATTCTCTACTACAGCAGTACAAGTCACAGAAAGATGCTTGATTTCATAATGGAGGCTTTAATAAGGACACACCTTTAAGAAAGGCCTTGCATACCTTTAATGGGACTGGGAATTTGAATGGAGGCATTCAAGAAAATTAAAATGGAAGCTAAATGCACTTCAACAGAAAAATATTTTGATCAAGTCTAGTTTTTATCTTGTGATTGAAAGAATGTAAAACTACAGGAAGAGATGGTGAAATTGGCCTAGTCTTTTGGCAGTGGCCAAACTGAAAAATGTATCTATTCATCTTTGTTTCTCTTTTACTTGGTTTCAGAGATAATGACAAAATCTTAATCACTCTCCCATTTAGGGAAGGGTTAGTGGCCAATACTAGTGCAGACTGACTAGAAAAGTTGCTGCACCTGATGCTGATTATGAAGGTAGACAGATCACAGCATGGTCCCCACACTACCAGACAATTTTCCAAGGTGCTGAGGAGATGAGAGACTACTCCACGGGTCAGAAGCAGGCATCTGCTCAACTTGCCACCAGTGAACTGGACTACTTAGGAATGTGACTTGGAAACAGAAGGCAGCTGTTGGATGTATCCTATTCTCAGGCTCTCACAGCCTTTGATATAGGATACACAATTTTGGTCCCCCCTCCCAAGTATGTACAATATGAATGCCATTCTACACTGCTGCAATGACTTACAGGAAAATAGGAGTTCTGAAAGGCCTAGAGGTTCAAAAGATCTGTTCACATTTCCAGTATACTGACATAAAGGTATATTTCTAAAGATGTTCACATACTTTCAACTGCTCACTCACTGAAGTGCCCCCCACTTCAACCTCAAGGCTGATGCATCCATTATGACTGTCACCAAAGGTACGATGGGTAGAAGAAAGGTAGAGCCATAAGACAAATTATCCAGACTATCCAGCCACATCGAACACTGCTTGCAAACCTGAGAGATGAAAACTTGATGGGGTATGGAAACCACCACTTGACATCATCCACTTAAGAATACTCATGTTGCACCCTGTGCGACTATGTGAGGTACTGTCATCTGTGCCAGGGAGAACAGAGCAGTGCATGTGTAACATATGCCAGCATAGTTAGCTGGAATTTTGTGAATCTGGAATTTTGTAAATGATTGTGTGTCATTTGAATATCACATTGACTTGTACACATGCTTGTGTTAAAATGTATCAACACTGTCATTATAACTGATTAAATGTTTATGTTTAAACAAAGAATTCTGGAAGGGAAGAGTAGGAGTTTTTGAAACTGTTCTACAGCTTTCAGATACTGTGGTGTTCCTAGAAGCCTTTAAGTCCGGCACATCTATGTCTTGGGTTTTCCCTCCATCAGATGACCTCATTGACCTTGTATCCTGCCGGGCATGGAAGAAGCCAGACACCTTACAATAAATTCCCCATCACCTGGGCAAGATTCTTTTCCCCACCCAAAGATGGACTTTTTTGGATTAAAAGAGTTCCTGTAGATGCCATGGTTATGGGAGCAGCCACCAAGAGCTAGCTAGCTGAACAAAGCTCCTCTGTTCCTCCTCCTAATAGAGAATCCAGAGTGATGGACATATTTGGATAGTGCTTTTATGCCTTAGCCTTATGGTCACTCAATTATTTGGCACACTTTACCAAATTACAGAGACTTGATTAAGGAACTATCTAAGTCTAGTGCAGGGTCCATGTTGACGGAGGAACAGAAACAGTTTTCTTCACAGCTGGCCACCCTGTAGCCAATCTCATGTGTCCATGAGGTTAATCTCTCGTGCAGCAGAAGGCTCCTCACAGGCAGGGGGTTCAGGCACAGCCATCAGGAAACATGCTTGGATGTGCTTGTGAGACTTTATGGAGCCCTTTAAGTCTTCTTTCATCAGTGCTTCCTTTGATGGGTGTTTTTGTTTGGATCTACAGTAAAAAAAATTCTTTCCTGAAATGAGAAAGATGGAAAGACCTTGTCTGCTGTGGGGATTCCTTTTTTTTTTTACCCTGCAAAGATCATTTTATAGCAATCAGTGTGGTTGTAAGATGATGTGGATCTGAAAATCACAAGGACCTTTTCAAGACTCGAGGAAATTTCTCCCAGGGACAGAGGGGGAAATTCCAATGGAAGATGCTGTCCTAATGGCAGAGAGGGTCCACAAAACCAAGGGTATCAAGATTCTTTTTTGGATGGACCCTTTCAGTGCTCCTGAAGGGTTGCCTGACTGTTTTTCTCTGGAGGCAGTCGGGGGGGGGGGGGGTCGCTTATCTTTGCACCCGGAAGCCTGGGCATCCATCACAAAAGACACTTGGGTGCAAAGAATTATAATTAGAAGGTATTTCATTCATTTTTGGCAAATTCCCCAACCCAGACAGAAAAATATCACCAATACTCCATCCAATCAGCCGGGAATTAGCAGCTCTAAGAGTTCAAAAGCTACTAGACAAAAGTCATCCAGGAGATTCCACAAGATCTGAAAGGATTCGGAATTTACACAAGGTTCTTTTTAGTACCAAGGAAAACAGGGGACCTAAGGTTAATTTTGGATCTTGGCAATCTAAAACAGTTAGTGAAGAAGTTTTGGATGATCATGGTTCTGTCTAATTTGCCTGTACAGCAGAAAGGTAATTGGATGTGCTCCATATCTCTACAGGAAGCATACTATCACATCAGGCTCTCCCGGAGATATCTCTGCTTTTGGCTGGGAACCAGTCATTAGTTCAGAGCCCTACCCTTTGGGCTCAAATATATGGCAGTAATAGCATCTCATCTCTTTGCTCCGATTCGGAGCATTTCCTTACCTAGATGACTGGTTTCTCAGGACTCCAACCGGGCATCTCCTCAAAAAAGCCAAAAATTACTTACTTCAATTGTGCCAGTCTTTGAGGATCATAGTCAGTTATTCAAAGTTTCACCTTCAGCCAGTTCAAGTCTTGGACCTAAAGCTCGCCTGGACACAAGCAATCAATTAACCAGTGCATCAGGTCCCAGTCGGTTGAGGTGTTCCTACCTCACCTCCCCCTGAAAGGCTTGTAAGAGCATAAGTACGGAAGACTTTCCCCAACACAGAACTTGTTTTTATAAGGTCAATACCCACTTAAATACCTTGCCACCTGTAAACCTAACAAACTGGGTCCAAAAAAGCACTGCTGAATGTCCCCATAACTACCACTTATAATTCTGTTTATGCTGATAAGCATTAGGTTGGAAGAGCTGGACTTTCCTGTAGCCTTCTTTCTTCCCCAATTAAGGTAAAAACAGCATGGTTTCTACTGTTCAACAGAGGAGCGTAGTGTGCTCTGCACCTCCAAACAGTGCATTTCTCAATGAACTAAGTGAAACAAACATGCAACAAAAGGGAATTGGAAAACGGGCTCTCTGCATTGTAAATTGAGAAGCAGGCAGTGACTGTGTAGTTTTTAACAATAGGGCCTAGGAATAGAGTATTGGACATATAAAAAGAAACAAAAAAGTGTGCTTGTAACTCATACCTGCACATGCTGCCTCTAGGCATCTGCTTTACTGGTTCAGCCCTTCACCTCCTCCCTCTTTCAAGAAATCAAAGGTTACATAATCACCTACTTGACCAGCCATTTTCAAATTAACCAGTGCATTAGGTCCCAGTCGGTTGAGGTATGTTCACATACTTATGTATTTAATTCTTGTTTTTTTATATGAGCTCAATGTATTAACGTTTACTGCATTTACTCGCAAACTGAAACCTTGATGAATTAAGGCATGTTTATTGGTACCGGCTGCTACAAATTACTCACAAACTGCTGTTGATATTGTATCCATTTATTGTTGTTTGCATTGACTTGGTGGTCTGTCCTGGGTAGTGTAGCATTGATAAGGGACAGAAATAATGAATATTAACTGAGCCCTTAAGGCAGATATATAGGAAAGAGTGCTGCTGTTTGTTAATACTAAAAGGTGCACATGGACTTGTTTGATAATCATGTATACTGAATGTTTGAATGATTAACTCTGTTCTTGGTATAGTACTAATAATCATATCCCCTCTCTAGGTGTTCCTACCTCACCTCCCCCTGAAAGGCTTGTAAAAGCATAAGTACGGAAGACATTCCCCACCACAGAACTTATTTTAATAAGGTCAATATCCACTTAAATACCTTGCCACCTGTAAACCTAACAAACTGGGTCCAAAAAAGCAATGGTGAATGTCCCCATAACTCCCGCTTGTAATTCTGTTTACGCTGATAAGCATTAGGTTGGAAGGGTCAGACTTTCCTGTAGCTTTCTTTCTTCCCCAATTAAGGTAAAAACAGCATGCTTTCTACTGTTCAACAGAGGAGCGTAGTGTGCTCTGCACCTCCAAACAGTGCATTTCTCAATAAACTAAGTGAAACAAGCGTGCAACAAAAGGGAATTGGAAAACGAGCTCTCTGCATTGTAAATTGAGAAGCAGGCAGGGAACCGTGTAGTTTTTAAATGTAGGTCCTAGAAACAGAGGATTGGGCATATAAAAAGAAACAAAAAAGCGTACTTGTAACTCATACCTGCTCATGCTGTCTCTAGGCATCTGCTTTACTGGTTTAGCCTCGCTTCGCTCGCTCCGTGCCGCACCCTGCCCCCATGTCCCACCTGCCCCCAGTAGTGCTACGTTTATAGTACCACTGACACGCCCCCTTAATTAGCTAACAAACTACACGTGCTCCTAGAACCCAGCAACTCCTAGCCCAATAATACACCCTCTATCCACCTCACTATCCATTATAACCCATCCACCCATAGCTATTCTAGTCTCTCTAATCTTTTATCCACCACATACACTCAATACAGACCCTACCCTAGTAATTTACTATGACTACAGCTAAAACATTAATGCTGCTACCCTTAGTACTCCTGCTATTCATTCCTTATCACCTAAGCTCCTATGAATATGTACAGCATCTTGAAATCCAATACCCAAACTCTCAGACAGACACCAACCCAGCATTTAATAAGTTTATCCACCACATAACCACCCCCTCTCCTAATTCCTCGCCCCCCAGTTACCATCACCCGACTAAATACTGCTACATTAGCTTAAAAAACAAAAGCTAAGAGAAAATCATAAACAAAATTTTAAAACTCATAAGCAACTTAAAAATTAATCTTATGAAGGATGGAGACATCCACCCCAACCCTGGCCCATCCACAACAGTAGACCCAAGCACACTATCTAACAACCAATGTGTACTACCCAGACTGACAGACTTCCAAACTCATTTCTGGTCTGTCATCTCAACATCAGAAGCCTAAACAACAAAATCCATAGCCTACATGGACTCTTAGCTGTTCACTCCCCTGATACCCTCTGCCTCACAGAAACCTGGCTAAAACCAATAACCAAAATTAATGAAATAACCCCCCCCACAGTACAACATCCTTAGGCTGGACCGCATCTCCAGGAAAGGTAGCAGGGTAGCTGTACTATACAAGTCTACCCTAACAATAACAACGGACACCCAACAGCCACCCCAGTTTAGCAATGCAGAAATTCTCATCACCAAACTAATAATACACAAAAATAAGTGCAGATACACTTGTCTGCATTTATATTCCACCCGGCAAGAATGATAATACTCTAGAAAATATCTTACATTGGCTAGCTTCTAACTATCCCCAGGAAACCATTGTATTGGGGGACTAACATTGATTGGAACACCTGTTCCTCTGAAACTCCCTCCACCCATTTAAACCTCCACGAGTTTACTCAGATCATTGCCACCCCCATTAGATTTAGCAAAAATAGAGTCAAAGATGGTATCCTCGATTGGATACTTATTAACAGCCACCCCAAACGTACAAGTCAGGTACATTACCCGATGATCTAAGTGATCACTGCCTTACCTATATTATTAGGCTCAAAGCCGACATTCCCAACCAGCCCACCTACAAAACTATAACAAACATCAGGAATTTAACCTTGACAACTTCCAGAAAGAACTCAAACCATGTAACTGGAATGTCTTGAAACAACTCCCATTACAAGAAGCAGTTGAGTACTTCAATACTAAATTTCTGGCTATCCTTAACCACCATGCTCCTACCCGTACCATCCATGTAAAAGCCACAGTTGCACCATGGCTATCTAAAGAAACAAAAACCAAAATTAAACTAAGAAAATGCCTGGGCCAGGTGGCATGTTACCAAAGCCCCTATGGATCAAGTAAGAACCGGCAACTAAGGAACCAGACCAAAAAATCTGTCATTCTAGACGAAAAAAAAAAAACATTACACCATCCTACAACAAAAATATCCGCTAAAACCTCAAAAGTTCTGGGCTGGTATTAACAATCTTCTCCACCCAGGCCATTCCGCCACTCCTACCCCATCAGCTGCCCTTGATAAATCCCCTGTTGAAATTGCAAACAGCTTCAACTCCTTTACTGAAACTATCCAGTCTCTAGCTACCCATCTCACTAGATCGGACACAAACAGCAGCTCTGGCACATCTATCCCTGATCCACCCAGCACCCAACCCACCTTTACCTTTCAAACCGAACCTACCAACCTGATCCAGACCTTACTCAAAAAACTAAAACCTAGTACACTAGCTGCAGACCACCTCCCAGCTGAATATCTTCAAAAAGCAACTGATGTCATAGCACTTCTCATTTCTATTCTGATCAACAGATCCATAGGTAGGTACTAGGCTATCTGCCCTAGGGCATTTATAAGCCTAGCCAGAATGTATTGGCCTTCACCTCCCTTTTAGATTAGATTCCTGAGCCTCTATCCAGCAGGGCCATAGAAGTGATCCCAGCTGTAAATTTACGATTTCTCATCCACTCATCAAGATTTCTTTTGAAGAGGGTCAGTGAGGGGCTCTGCCTAACATGGATTGGGATTCTATTCCAGAGCGAGGGAAGCCTCTGGGATATGAATCTATCCCTTCAGCATGTCCTATTTATTGTTGTGCTGAGGGTTAAATCCCTGGAGCATGTAGCTGTAAGGGATTTGGATTTCTTGAGGTGGAGCATGTCCATTAATTCCGGGTTACACATGGCCTTGTACGTCAGGCAGAGATCGCCTCCGAGTAGGCGGTAAGCAACTGAGTAGAGTTGGAGTTTCTTTAGTCGAGCTGCATAGGGCATCTGTTTGAGGCCCACGATCCTCTTGGTGAGGTACTTTTGGGGTCTCTCTAGCTGTTGCAGGTGTCGGGTAAGGTACATCCCAAATGGGGCATTGTACTCAATTGTGGGCCTGATGAGCGATGACTAGAGGGGCACAATGAACTCTCTTGATCTAGATGTAAACCCTTTCGTGATTAGGTGGGCTATACAGAAAGTTTTTCTAACCACTTTGGCAATGTGATTATCAAAGGAGAGGTTACTATCTACTTGGGTCCCCAAATCCCTAATTACATCTTCCGTACTTAGTGGATTACCACCTATGTGGTAGTTTGTGGGCACATTGTTTTTCCCCAAAGGGGATGACTATGCACTTTTTGGCATTTAGCTTGAGGCCATGGTTCCATGGTATCAGTCTCCATAAGACCCTTCTGGAGGATGCTTGTGTCAGCCGGAGAGTCGATTATGGCTCCTAGTTTGCAATCATCTGCAAACTTGGTCAGCCACAGTCCTCCTGTGCTTGCCTGTACCTCAGAGAAGTATATACCGAACAAGAGAGGTCCCAGGACTGAGCCCTGTGGGATGCTTGTAACCGGTTTGCTTTGGCACACGCAACTCTGACCATGTGGGTTCTATCCCTGAGCCAGTTTGCAACCCATCTCGTGACATAGGGGTTGATATTCAAGCTGGTAAGCTTATTTATAATGCCAGGGTGGGGTATTGTGTCGAAGGCCTTTGCAAGGTCCAGGTAGGTTGTGTGGACTACCTTTCCCTCATCTATTGCCTTGGTAACCATTTTAAAGAAAAAGAAGTCAACTAGGTTTAAGAGGCAAGATCTGCCTTTAACAAAGCCAAATTGGGTAGGGTCCAGTGTCTGGAGGTTCCCAATGTCTTTGTTTATGAGATCCATGATGATGCGCTCCATACCTTTGCTGACCAGGCCAGTCAGGCTTATATAGGGCGATAGTTCCTAGGATCCGTTGTGGCGCCACCTTTGTGGAGTGGGATAACTGTTGCTGTACGCCTGTAGTAAGGCTGAGTTTGAACAGTGACTTTATGTGAGGGTTCAGTTCTTTTTGGAGCTCGTGTAAGACACCACCCGGTCCCACTGATGCTGTGTTTTTTGCTTTGGAGAGGGCTGCTTTCACCTGTGTGTCTGTGATGTCTGGGAGACTACATTCTTCTGGGATAGACACTGACCCTTTTGGGGGGGGGGGTAAAGTTTGCACTGAACCTGTCCGCCAGGATGTTGGCGATGTCAGTGGGTTCAGTGTATTTTTTGCCATTTTGCACCAGCTCAGAGCAGATCTGAGTTGCCACCTAGATTCTTGACGTAGCTAAAGAAGGCCTTGTGATTATCTTTAGTCTCTTTGGCGATTTTTCTTTCGAAGTTGGACTTTGATGATTTTATGAGGGATCGTAGTTTCTTGCTAATACTGATCAGGGATGCCATCCCTTTTGGGGATTTTGCTCTATCATGTAATAATTTCCTCCTTCTGTTGTATAGCTTATTTATGGCCGGGGTCCACCAAACTGGTCTCACTGTTTTTGGAGGAGTGAGTCTTGGTTTTACTTGGGATGGCTCGATCCATACATTCCTGTAGGTGCTCATAGAATGCATCTGTAAAGGATTCTGTGGTTTGGACAGCATTTTCCATTAGCCCGGGGGCTTTGAAGCTTTCCACCTCGGTCTTGAGAAGTGTGAAGTTTGCTTTTGAGAAATTTTTCACAGTGGTTTCCTTGGCTGGGGGTAGGGTCGGGATGTGGATGTCCAGTGTGATGAGTTTATGGTCTGATCTTACCGAGGGGTTTACCTCTTAGGTTCATAGGTTTATACTAGGCTATCTGCCCTAAGGCATTTATAAGCCTAGCCCAAATTATTGTGGCTTACGCCACCCCTTATATGAAAAAATACTGTGCCCATTAGTTTGTTATGCCTCTGTCCAGCAGTGACCCAGAGATGATTCCCGGGGTAAACCTATGGAACATTGAGCCCACATGTTGGTGATGACCAGGTCCAATATGTTGTCCCCTCTTGTGAGACTGGTGACCAGTTGTTCCATGGCGTTTAAGTTTATAAACTCCAGGAACCGTTGGGCAAAGGAGTTGGGACTTGAGTAGTTTTCCCAGTCAATGTTTGGGTAGTTGAAATCACGCAATATCATGGTGTTTGCTGAGAACTTCATATTCTCCAATGTTCTCAGGAATGCCGAGTGGGGGTCCTGAGACAAGGTGGGTGATCTGTAGCAAGCTACAAACTGAAAAGCAGTTTTGCCCACTGTTAGTTGCACATGGATGGTCTCTGATGCCTCGTGCAGTGCCACTAACCTGAAGGTTTGGGTATCCTTGAGGAAAATGGATACTCCCCCGCCTTTTGTATTTCGGTCCGAATTCTGAGGCCAAAAAGCATGGTATGAGTTGTATCCTGGTAGTGATGGGGTGCTCTCTGGAGCCTTGAACCAGGTTTCTGTTACTGCACAGATATCGATTTTCTCCATACTGAGGAGTGCGAGTGCGTGCATCTTGAGGTTTAGACTTCTGGCGTTGAGTAGCATTACCCTTAGTTTTTTGTTTCTTTTGTTGTCTATGGAGGTGGGTTTGTCTTTTGAGCCTTGCCTAAAAAAGGCACTATGGGGGTGGCAAGAGCCTTAGCCAGTATTCGAAAGCCTAAGGGTGACAGGTGCAAGCCGTCCTTAGCGAAGCAACGTGGCTTGTCGAGCATGTCATCCCAGGCTGACAGTCACTGGATCCCCTTTGAATGACACCAATAGCTTAGCCAATTGTTAAAATTGATCATTTTGTCTTGATACTGTGTCATCATTCCTGGTGAGGGCAAGATGCTACTCAGGGTCAAGGTCATACTGGCCTGGGCTACATGATCAGAGATCTCCTCTATGTCTCTTTTCATGTAGTCCAGGGAGGTACATCTCAGGTCATTCACACCAACATGGACAATGACAGAGTCATATTTGTACTTGCTTTGGAGTGACCTGAGTTGCTTGTGTTATGTGGCGCATGTGGCACCCGACAGGCAGCTTACAGTGACCTTCTCCTTGTTCAGTCTGGTGAGCGGGACGTTAGTGTGCCTGACAATAGAGTCTCCTATTACTAGTGTATTTGGTGTGTTATTTAGCCTTAAGGGCTGCGACTGTGTGGCACACTGACTTTGTGAAGTATGTGATACGTGAATATTGTTGTGGGGTAGCAGTTGCTTGGATGTCTGCTTTGGAGGTCTCTGCTGCTTTGGCAAATTTTTATTTAGAGCCTCTGAGTATGTTTTTGTGTATTTATGCGTCTTGCTTGCTGATACGATTGGTCTATGTGAGACTGGTTGTGTGGTGCGAGTGGTTTCCTTCTCCTCCTGACTGACTGTGCCAGTCTTGGGTTGAGAGAGCTCAGCCTCCAGTTTGGCTGTATAGTTGCATCTCTCACATACATTTGAGTTTGTTGGAAGGAGGAGAGGGTTGTCTGTGTACGTAAGGCAATTGTAACATTGCCTCAAGATTCCCAGATTCACCAGCTGGACTGGAGAGCATACCTGAAACTGCCCTTTGGACATGCCTGAATAGTTTAAAGAACTGGTTTATTGATTGTCCAGAAGGGACGAATAGGGAGCCTTGTACTTCTAAATAGTATGAGGGGGTGTAGTGCTATTGTTTGTTAGTGATTTGAGCAAGTGCTGGGCTGTAAAAAGGAAGGTTGTGTGCTTACTATGAGAGTTTGACTAGTTCTAAGGGAAAAATTGAAGAGCAGACTTTGTGGAGCCGGAAATAGTTTAAAACTGCTTAAATGACGCTGCACGATGCGCAAAGCCGCACAAAAGCGGTTTTTAAGGCAGGGAGCAAGAAAGAGATAGGAATTAGTCCAAAACGGCCAATAAGCTACTTGTTGCTGGGCTGAGACCACTCCTCCAGGGACAGACAGGCTGCTGAAAGCTCCCACTCTCACTGGTGAACAGCGAAGCTTCCTCCTATCCAAGTAAGGATATGGGCAACTCAGAACTATACAACAGCCCATAAATTAGCAAACCTGAAATCTGTACTACTCTAGTTTAGAAAAGGCGGGAAACAGGGATTTTTTTAGCAGAAACAACAGAAACAAACAGGAAACACTGTAAATGCTTTAAACGGCTAGTGCATGGGTGTGTAGCCTACAACAGTTAAACAACACAAAAATGACTTTTAGAAGTGCAAACAGTTAAAATACAAAAACAATGCTTTTGAGATATTAGGTAAGCCAGAAACTCGCTTTTCGGCGAGAAAATGCAGTCGCAGTTAGAAAGCAGAGAAAAAAATACTTAATCTGTTTAAAGTCTCTCTCTTGTCTCTCTGCTGCTTGAATAACTCTGCAGGACACCATGAGAAGCTGTGCCGAGTTGGAAACAAGTGCAAAAGCAGGTTTTAAAGCATGGAGCTAGAAAAAGATAGGAATTAGCCCAAAACGGCCAATAAGCTACTAGTTGCTGGGCTGAGACAACTCCTCCAGGGACAGATAGGCTGCTCAAAGCTCCCCACTCTCACTGGTGAACAGAGAAGCTTCCTCCTATCCAAGTAAGGATCTCAGAAGGATCCATCCCAGCAATATGGAAAATATCACGTTATACCTCTTCATAAAGGAGGAAGCTCCACAGAATTATCTAACTTCAGACCTATAGCCATTCTTTCACCACTAGCTAAAATCATGGAAAGATGCATACACAAATCATGCACTTTCTTATTCAAAACTGAAAGCTCGCCGACTCTCAGCACGGCTTTAGGCCAATCTACAGTACCATCACGGCTCTTCTGTCTTTCTCTAATGTCATCAATCTTCATCGTAACAACAACAAACTATCTTCAGCACTCTTCCTAGATCTCTCAAAAGCTTTCAATATGGTAAACCATCAGCTACTGCTCAATACCCTACAAACCAACAGTTTAGACCAACACGCAATACAATGGTTTCACTCCTACCGAAATGGTAGACAGCAGGCTGTCTTATGGCAGAGCAAGCCGTCAGCCCAACTTCCTCTAACTCTAGGTGTCCCACAAGGGTCCATACTAGGGCCCCTTCTTTTCTCTATCTTTATCAACGATCTGCACACCACATCCCAGGAGTCACCTGCATCCAATATGCAGATGACTCAACGCTAATATGCTCTGCCTCCTCTCCTACACAACTTCTAACCCTCACCCAGACCACTTTCAGCACGGTAGAAACATGGCTAGCTAATCGCCGCCTGCTTCTAAATCCTAATTAAACCAAGCTACTACTTTTCTCCCCTAACTATAGAATTCCTCCTCCTTCCTTCAACATAAAATCTAGCAATGACACCATTATCTCTCCTGATGACCATACAAAGCTTCTAGGCGTAATAATAGACAACAACCTTAAATTTCATAAACATGTCAATCACACTATTAAGTCGGTCAACAAAACACTTGGCCACATGTACAGAGCCAAACCTTTCTTCACCCCCCCCAGCTAGGGTAGCTATTGCAAGATCACACATGCCTCCCCTGTACTCACCAACCTATCCAAAACCGCTCTCAACAAATTATCAGGATGTTACAATCATATAGCCAGATTCGTTACAGGCATGGCTTTTAGGACCCACCATTGCCAGAACCTCAAAGCACTGGGATGGCTAGAGTATCCTACCCTTCTACAGTTCAACCAGCTTATAGTAGTGCATAAAATACTCCATCAACCTGATAACCCCCTGCCCTCAAAAATATTCTCACCCCTCACAGTGCCCCCAGGCCATTATGCTCAGCTGATAAACTAATGATACTGACCCAAAAATCCAACAGCTCTGCAGGCGATGCTATATTTGCCAACTCAACCGGTAAAATCTGGAATCTACTCCCTACTATCGTTACCAAGGAAACCTCACTACCCCTATTTAAGAGAGAACTCAAAAAATACCTCACAACTCATTGGCTGTGCTCTTGTTCTAAACCTAACTTCTTCAATAATACATGTCTTGCTACCCAACCTGCTGTTTAGCAAAGTATCTGCCTCATAGCATTTGAATGTCTAAGCATTGTGAATTATGAGATCTGATTGTATTCTATGTTCACATTTTCTGATACGTCTTTGCCAATCAGATGCCAGTCTGCACGTTGTGTATATTGATATCTGTCTGTATTCTTTGTCTATATTTTTCTAAACATGTCTGCCTCAGTTTATCACTCAGTGATGCATGTACTGTCTCTTTTTTGGTATGTGGAGCTTTTCTCCCCGGGCCTTCGCTGAAAATGGACATATATCCAGTTGGACTATCCCGGTCAACAAATGTAAAATAAATAAAGTGGCCTTTCTTCCAAACAGAAAACAGACCTTAAAATTGTGCATCAGTCAGATTCTTTCGCATCCTTCTTCCCAGCTAAATTGGTTCTTCAAGACTTGGGGTCAATGACTGTGGTGATTATCCTGCTATGAACTGCTTGTTTCCATATGTGGATTCTTCAGTGGACTCTAGCAGTTCAGTGGTTGATTTTCAACAGCCTCTGAAGCATCCTAAACTTTCTCAGGTTTTCAAAGACTCCTTACTTTGGTGGATTCAGTCCAATGAAGTCCGTCAGGGATGTCCCTTTTGTACATCACCCCCAACAACCACTGTGACCATGGACGCCTCCCAATTGGGGTGGAGGGGACATTTCATGGGATGGACTGTTCAAGGCACGTGGCCCCAGAAGAGACCAATTTGCATATCAATGTCCTAGAGATGAGTGATCTTTTTTAGTCTTGCAGGACTTTCAAAGCTCTCTCCCTCTAGGGACAATTGCCATACAAATGAACAACATGTCTGTGCTGTGGTACATCAATGAACTGGGGATAACCAGATTCTACCCCCCTTTTGCCAAGAAGCAATGAGAATGTGGCAGTGGGTGATCTCCAACTGCTTTCTTCTAGCAATGCACATTTTGGGGAAATCAACATTCTAGTCGACAAG
The DNA here is from genome assembly GCF_019279795.1 of Protopterus annectens. Classification (NCBI taxonomy): domain Eukaryota; kingdom Metazoa; phylum Chordata; order Ceratodontiformes; family Protopteridae; genus Protopterus; species Protopterus annectens. The sequence continues at coordinate 1,016,208,829 of NC_056730.1, forward strand.
CTCGACAGGACTATTCTAATGCCTCACTAGTGGTCTATCAACCATACAGTAACGGACAGAATCTTCCATCTATGGGGTCAACCTTGCTACAACATGTTAATCTGCTGGACTTGTTGAGGGGAAAGGCAATTTGCCTTACCCCCCCCCCCGGGGGGGGGGGTCTCCAAGAGATGCTGTTGTCCAGATTTGGCCCTCCGGTCTCCTGTAAATTTTATCCGCCTTACCTCTAATCCCCAAATGTCTTCAGAAAGCACTTTGGTTGCGGAGCAAAGTTATCCTCCTTGCCCCTATTGGCCTTGGCAAGTTTGGTTCCCCTTGCTGTGGTCTCACTTCATATGTCCTCCTTGGACACTTGATCCAAGTCCCTTGTCTGATATCTCAGCCCACAGGGATGGTTCACCCAGAGATTCCAGGCCTAAAGTTGGCCACATGGTTTCTCAATTTCCAGTGATGGCTAGACAGCCCAGGCTTTCTTCCCCAGTTCACCAAATTTTAATATCATCATAGAAAACCTCAACTAGAAAAATATACGAGTAAATGGAAAAGATTTTCTTACTGGGTGCATCAAATAGAATTAGATCCCTTTACTGTTCCTGCTGTTTAGTTTTTCTTGCTTCAGTTTTTCAAGGAGGTTCTAGTTTTTCAACCATCAAATTCCAGCTAGCAGCTATGTCTAATTATCACACTGGCGATAATGCTTTCCCTCTAGCTTCATCCAGGTTATGCAAAGCTCTTCTTAAAGGTACCTTCTTACTTAGACCCAATAAAGGCCTTACTCCATCATGGGACATCACACTTCTGCTGCAGAGCATGTCATAATCACAACCTCCCTTTGAACCCTTAACCAAGTCTGATCTCGAATTTCTGTCTTGGAAGACAAACTTTCTGGTGGCTAAAACTTCAACTAGGCGAGTTTCTGAACTCCAAGCACACGCTTCAAAGCTGCCTTATTTGTTTTTCTATAAAGATAGAGTAACCTTGCATACCAATCCATCTTTTCTATCAAAAGTATCCTCTGAGACAAACCTCAAACCAAGTAATCCACTTGCTCGTCTTCTTTCCAAAACTTTCCAATAAGAGAGAGCACATGCTTCACCATTTGGATGTACATAGCACCTTTTTATCTTTTTAGAATGAAGGATTTTAGGAAGAGTGACCAACTATTTGTTTCCTTTGCCCATAGCAAATTGGGAAACAGTTTTTAGTCACTTTAGCAAAAAGATTAGCGGACTGCATCTCATGTTTATTCTCTATGAGGTCTGCCTTTACTGAGACCTAAAACTCCCTGTACTAGATCTGTGGCTGCATCATCTACATTCTGAGCTAGAGCCTCTACTAATGACATTTGTGCTGCGGCCACTTGGTCCAGTGGCTATACTTCTATTGCTCATTACAAACTGGACCGAATTTTCAGAAGTAGGGCTGTCTTTGTACTGTACTCCGGAATATCCTTCCTTGAAGGCCACCCAAGATTGGCATAGCTGGGGACTCTGTCCCATTCATTGAGGAATTAATGAAAATTACAACATCAGATACAAGTAACTTACTCACCATAACTATGCATCTGTGTTGTTTATTTTCTTTTTTCCTCAACTTCCGATCCTCTTTCACCCTTTCCTTTGAGAGTGATCTGAAAGAAATATTGGAACCACTGTTTCTGTTTGAGCCCCTATTCTGTTCATTTTTCTGTAAGTTGCAATCAACTTTTTACAGACTGAGCAGCAAACTCAATCTGAGGTAATACAGGCATTGGGGGAATTGTGGGTGAGGGGGGTAGCACAGGAGTTGGATCCAGGAGTCTGGAGGAAATGTGGCTGAGCTGGTTCAGAGGTCTGATCTGAAACCCATTTGTTGAGGAATGAATGAAAATGAAAAACACAGATGCATAGTTATGGTAATTACATAACTTTTATTTAAACAAAGTAGCTTTGCAAGTCCAGATGGCTTAGGGTATGATTTTTATAAGAAATTAATGAAAGGAAAAGCTGGTTTGCAAATGTATTAAATGGATGTTTAAGGGAGAGGGTGTGAAAAGATGTGTGTAAGGGTGCTATAAAATTTATTTTTAAGACGAAGAGAGAATATAATAAGAACTGGAGACTGTTAAACATTAGGACACAGATTATAAAATACTTGGGGAAGTTGTACAAGTGGGGTAATCTAAGGCGATGGATCTAATGGTACTTTAATGGAATATGTGGGACCATGGAGGAAAAAAAAGCTAAAGATGTGTTGATGGAAATAAAGGGAAGTGATGGATTCCACAGTGAGAAAAGTGGGGAATGAAAGACAGTATGTTGTACAGAAAGTATTTGACAGTGTAAAGCACAAGAAGATATGGGAAGTAAATATTGTGAGAAGAAACAGCCAGGGAATTGTTATGGCTAGGCTTATATAGGCCCTAGGGCCGATAGCCTAGTACCAACCTATGAAAAGATCTTAGCAAAGCTCCGAGTGTGTACTGTACCAGTCAGCTGTTCAAACGTGATATAATTTCATAACTGGCACTGAGAGGATGAAACTCGCACAGCAGCTTGTTTTGTCTTTTTTGGAACCCAATAAAAATCTTTAACAGCCTACTTGATAGAGGCACTGGGAACTAATGATGGGCAGCACAATGCCGGGGCACGCTAGGCCTGTAAAGGACCCAGGGCCATTAGTCTAGTACACACCTATGAACCACAGTTAGTAGTTCCATTCAGTTTCACTTTGAAGCTCATCACTTTGCCTTGTGGAAGTAGGAATCTCAGCATCCTATCGTGTCTTGCTGTATTAAGTTAGCTAGGGAACAGTTATTCTTTAGACAGTCAGGAAATACAGTGAGGTTACTGGAGTATTATTTTTATGCATTTGTATGAATCTGTCCAACTGTGTTATTTTTATTTCTCCTGTGACAAAGTCTGGTGTTTATTGTACTTAGATATTTAGTACTCTCATGTTTTCTACTTTATTTATTAAATATTTCTATATCTTTCATTGTGGCTGGTCTTTTAGAGATTACTTTTAACATCTTGAGAGTACTTGTGCTTATTTTAGTAATGCTGTGGCCACTCTGAAAAGCTTTGCGGCTTTGGTTAAACTCTACTATTTATATTAATATTTATTTTACTCAGTATAACTGGATACACTTATAAGAGCCTTAGAGCAGTTGACTGGCAGCAGTGTGATTACCTTATAGTCTGGGTAGAAGGGGGCACTGCTAGTAAATCTGTGCCAGCCTTTTCCAGGAGTGTGTGTGAAAATCAAATACCCAAGTGTGGGTGTGTCAGCTACTTAGAACTGGATCACAGAGCTCCAAAGAGTCTTGTTTGGGATCTGGAGAAAGAGTCCATTCCTAGGTCTAAAGTGGGTTTCCTGTGTGCTCTTGGGGAAATTGTGCTTGATGAAGAGAGCTGCATCTTAAAATACTGTGTAAATCCATTCCTGTTTTTAGTGACCATCTCTCACCAGTGTCAGTTGTGAGGATTGACGCTCCTTGATTACTGGCCCGTGTTAGAGAGAGGCCATCACATCCTGCATGATGAACTACAGGCAAGGCTACCAATAAGAGATCAATACCTTAAGACAAAGGTGTCCCATATCTTTTGCTTGTGTCAAATGGGAAGAGACTGCCTTAAAAAGGCTGGATTACGTACAGTGGATATAAAAAGTTTACACACCCCTGTTAAAATGCCAGGTTTTTGTGATATAAAAAATGAGACCACAATAAATCATTTCAAAACTTTTCTCACCTTTAATGTGACCTGTACAATTCAAATGAAAGACAAACAAATCTGTTGGGGGGAAAAATATAATAAATAAAAAAAACATACAATAAGCTGGTTGTGTAAGTGCGCACACCCTTAAACTAATACTTTGTTGAAGCACCTTTTGATTTAATTACAGCATTCAGTCTTCTTGGGTAGGCGTCTATCAGCATGACACATTTTGACTTGGCAATATCTGCCCACTCTCCCTTGCAAAAGTGCTCCAAATCTGTCAGACTGCAAGGGCATCTCTTGTGCACAGCTCTCTTTAGGTCACCCCACATATTTTCTATTGGATTTAGGTCTGGGCTCTGGCTGGGCCATTCCAAAACTTTAATTTTCTTCTGGTAAAGCCATTCTTTTGTTGATTTGGATGTATGGTTGGGGTCACTGTCATGCTGAAAGATGAAATTCCTCTTGCTCTTCATCTTTCTACCAGATGCCTGAAGGTTTTGGGTCACAAGTGACTGGTATTTGGAACTGTTCATAATTCCCACCAGCTTGACTAAAGCCTCAGTTTCAGCTGAAGAGAAGAAACCCCAAAGCATGACACTGCCACCACCATGCTACACAAGATAGTGTTCTTTTGGTGATGCGAAGTGTTGTTTTTGCGCCAAATATACTTTTTGGAATTGTGGCCAAAAAGTTCAACCTTGGTCTCAACAGACCATAACACATTTTCCCACATGCTTTTGGGAGACTTGATGTATTGTTTTGCAAATTTTAGCCAGGCCTGGATGTTTTTCTGTGTAAGAAAAGGCTTCCATCTTGCAACACAGTCCAGACATATGGAGAATACGGGAGATTGTTTTCACATGTAATACACAACCAGTACTTGCCGGAAATTCCTGCAGCTATTTCAGTGTTGGTGTAGGTCTCTTGGCAGCCTCCCTAACCAGTTTTCATCTAGTCGTTTCATTTTGGAAGGATGTCCAGTTCTTTGCAACGTCACTGTTGTCCCATATTTTTTCCACTTTTTGATGACTGTCTTCACGGTGTTCCATGGTATATCCAAATGCTGTGGAAATTTGTTTGTACCGTTCACTTTCAACAATGAGATATCTCTGATGCTTTGGAAGCTCTCTGTGAACCATGGCTTTTGCTGTAGCAGGCAACTGAGTAAATGTCAGGAAAATCTTACTAGGACAGCTGAACTTCATTTGGGGTTAATTAGTCTCTCTCTAAATGATGGCAGGTGTGTACCCAAGAAGACTGAATGCTGTAATTAAATCAAAAGGTGCTTCAACAAAGTATTAGTTTAAGGGTGTGCACACTTGTGCAAACAGCTTATTGTATGTTTTTTATTTTTTAGAGAACCTTGTTGGCTAGACTTAAGTAGGCCCTTGGGCCAATAGCCCAGTACCTACCTATGAACCTATTATATATTTTTTTCCCCTAACACATTTGTTTTTCAATTGAATTGTACAGGTTACAGGTCACATTAAAGGATGGAAAAGTTTTGAAATGATTTATTGTGGTCTCATTTTTTTTGTATCACATAAACCTATCATTTTAACAGGGGTGTGTAAACTTTTTATATCCAGTGTATCTGGATAGTGTTGCTCTGGATGACATGGCATCCAGACTGCAAACTATAATCACAATCTCCACAGATTGGAATAGTTTGAGCAGAGGCTCCCTCACTGATACCAGGCTAAGCATGAATTGAGCAGCCAGGAACTAGTCATTCATGTGGAGGAGACCCTTCGGTACCTCCAAATTCTGAAAACAAAGATAAGCAGAGCTAGAAAACACACTTGAGGCTGAGGTGTGACCAAATGGATGAGTCTGGAATTGAATGTTTTGCCAAGCACATAACGATATATCTGCAGAGACATGGCTCACCCTTCTCATTACAAAGACTGAACAGTTTGCTTACAGCCTGCTTAATACTGATCTAAACTTCTCCCCTTTACCCACAGAGCTCTGTGATCCGCCTTCATTGCCAGATTTGACGTAGGCCACTCAAAAGCAGAACATAAGAAACATCTACACTCTCACACACACATCACACATTCAGAAACACCTTCTGGCAGGAGCCAGGATGAAGCAAGGTGGACAAGGATGTGAAGAGGCTGAAACACAACTATGCAAATTTATGTCAAATACATGACACTTGAACCTGACATGGTCTTGTTTGTCCTAATCACCATTAAGACATACTCCCCTGAAGATTTTTCCACAAAGCTTCATGAAATGATATCCTGAATAATTGTAGCCTCAAAGGAATACCTAGAATGAGAAATCAAATCCAGCATGCAAGGCCTTGCAAAGGTATTCATAAAATCCAAAGTTACAGCAGCAGCACACATTATTTATATATATATATATATATATATATATATATATATATATATATATATATATATATATACATATATATATATATATATATATATATACACATATATACATACATATATATATACACACACACACACATATATATTGCTTATAGTCTTGTGCCATATCCACAAAACAAAAACTACAACTTGCAGACTAATAAATTGACTGAGTTTGACTTCTGAAGTACTTTGGGCAAGAAAGAAAGGTTTCTTCGGAGGATAACATTGTTCAGAAAAGCAAGGTTTCTTTGGAGGACTACACTGTTCAGAAATCTTTCTTGCTGATATAACCACCATGAAACAAAATGTTTTGGAAGAAATTCTAGTTCCTTCCTCAAGGATGTTAGAATTGAGGGATTGTGAACTGTTCTAATACAAAACACAGGTTTTCACTGAAGAATAGATGCTCTTAACTGGGGCCCGATTAAAAAAATAAAAATGCCCCTTAGAAAGGAATTACTAACCTTAATAGAAAATACTGATGATTGTAGAAACTTTGGTGGAAACACAAAATGGTCAATGTGTGCTTTTAAGAAAAGTTGAGGCCTCTGTCAATTACTTGTGAAAGATAATAGAGTATTGCTGGAAATGCAGCAAAAAAGGAGTCCAATCCATTTTCTAACACCTAAACTAAAAAAAGAAAAAAAGAAAATTTGACCACTAACTTCTGTAGGTTTTTCTAGTGTTGGCCTTCACTGGACAGAAAGGATATAAGCAACCCTAGCTGGGTAAACAGGCCTAGTTACAAGTGGTTTGCGCCTTGGTTGAAGAGTGGCTTTAATGTGAAAATTTAATATCATTGACAGTTTAACACGATGTGCTGCTCAGTGTGAGCTGGTAGAGTGCTTTTTGAGAATTTTTCTCCTTTTGTCCACTGTGATGCAACCATGGAGTAGGTAATTTTTTTGCATGTTTTTTGTAATACTTTTCATTGCCAATTATGATTTCACTTTTCAGAAAACAGTGAGTTGTAGGTAAACCTGGTATATACTGTCCTGGGCTACCACTGGAACTGGAGAAGCCAATCAGTTATGTTAACATCATAAAGTTCAAGGTGAGGCTTATAGGACAGGTGCATCAAAAAGGTTCTGAAGGGCCTCAACCAGAGAGGCTTCTCCAAAAAGTAGATTCAGAGCAAGGGGAAAATACAATTTTGTTAGCAGCTTAATATAAACATAGATGTCCAAGTACATTCGCTACTGCAATCATTAGTAGTAGGATATAATGGCCACAGGCAGACTGACTGGCTAGCCTGAATTCCCCAAAGGCTTTTAATGACTTCCTCCCACTGCCACATAACAACATTAGTGGTATAAGAGGCTGATAAATATCTGAAGATTGTATGATCCCAAATATCTGAAGATTGTATTATCTCCCAAGGAGTGGAACTTCCTGAAAAGAGAATCTCTGGTAGAAATTAGATTCAATAAAGCCAGAGTAGTCAGAACCCGGTCATCTATGTAAAGGAAGAATTGGATTACCTGCAGCCTCTGATTCACACAGATGTAACAATGTAGTTTGTGGAAGATCCTGTGTACAGAGGGTAGTTTAAAAGGGCCTTGAACTGCTAATGACCGACTCCTAACTAGAACTGTAGGGACCTCCTTGTCAGTCTTTATATGCACAAAGTCCTCCTGGTGGTGCATGTAGCCCATCCAATTTCTTTGTAAAGCAAGGAAGGTCTGGTCCCACTGTAACCACCTGGAATTTTTGCTTTGGTATGATGTGGCCAAGGCTGCTAAAGTCGAGAATGGGCCTAAGGCTCTTGCTCTCTTCTGACAAAGAAAAGAATATGGACTAATCTCTAGACCCCACCTGATCCAGTGGGAACTCCTTTATGATTTTTTTAAGAGGTGGTGAGAGACCTCCAGTCAAGTTATCCTCTTTTGAGGGTTTATGATGTTGGGGAGGGGAAGAGTGTGCAGCTGTGGTGGGAGAGAAAGATATGAGCACAGCCTTTACATATTACATCTAATGTGCTGCATGTGATGCCTGCTAAAGCTGGAAAAGGATGGAAAAATGGCCCCCAGCTGCCTCCACAATGAAGCAGTTAGGCAAAGCAACAGAATTGCTTGCTGTTGTTCTCAGGATTGGGGATTGCTAAATCCTTGGTTCTGGCAAGACTTCCAACCACTGAGTTACCTACCACAGAATGCACCAACCACATCAATGCTGCTTCCCTTCACGCTTTTGGTTCTGTTGTTGTTGCTGTTAGCTGCATCTAAAGCACATCTGATGCAAACTCTTCTACATCCCTGTAAAGGGGCAATGGGGAGCCAAAACATGACACCAACAGCTGTGAGAGACCGCCTCTTTCTTTCCTCCAGGCTTTCCTTAACCAGTGGTCCAACTAACCTAAAGCAATTAAATGGGACACTAAGTCTCTCAGAAATGTTCTATGAAATTGGTGAGGTGAAGTCAGGCACAGCAACATACAGTAACACTGGAACCTGCTGCCCTCACTGCACCATCCATTGCATTTCAAGTGCATAAAGAAGTGACTCTCAATGAAAAGTGTGGGATTCCTGAGTGGCAAGCTTTTCAGCTCTGTATCACACCTTTTTGAGTAATGGGGACATCTCATCTAGAATGGTATGATGGAATCTCAGCATGCACACTTGGTAGCTAACTGCCTTCAGTGAAGGGTGGAAGACAAGTACAGCTACCTCCTACAGTGACCCACAACCTCCCCATTCCCTCCCTGGAGTGAGGACCACATGGTTCATCATTCCAGATAAGGTTCTGTGCTCAGGATTTCTGGTCCTTTGGGGTCTGGAGGATCCTATCTGGTCTTCTTTCATGTGCAATGAGAGCTACCATCTCATTCATAGGTTCATAGGTTCATACTAGGCTATCTGCCCAAGGGCATTTACAAGCCTAGCCCATAGTTTTGTGGCTTCCTTTAGTATGGGGAACTATACCCATTATTTTGCTGTGCCTCTGTTGAGCAGTGACACTGAGGTAATCCCTGGGGTATATCTGCGATCTCCCATCCATTGGTCAAGATTTCTCTTGAACAAGGCCAGCGAGGTGCTCTGCCTCACATATACCGGGATTTTATTCCACAGCATAGGAGTCTTTGGGTGATGAATCTATCCCTCCAGCATGTCCTATTAATAGCCGTGTCGAGGTTTAAGTCTCCGCCCTTGTGGCTCTGACGGATCTAGATTTTTGAGGTGAAGCATATTCATCAAATCTGGGTTTGACATGGCCTTGTATGTTAGGCAAAGGTCACCTCTGAGCACTGAATAGAGCCGGAGTTCTTTCAGTCGGGCAGCATAGGACAGATGTTTGAGACCCTTTATCCTTTTGGTGAGGAACTTTTGTGGCCTCTCCAGCTGCTGCAAGTGTCGGGTCAGATACATTCGAATGGGGCATTGTACTCAATCATTGGTCTGATGAGTGATGAGTATAGGGAGACTATGACCTCCCTTGATCTAGATGAGAATCCCTTCATGATAAGGTGGGCAATGTAGAAGGTCTTCCTAACTACTTTAGCTACATGGGTGTCGAATGACAGACTACTATCAACCTGGGTCCCCAGGTCCCTGATAACTTCTTCTGTACTCAGTGGATTGCCACCTATTTGGTAGCTAGGGGTAATGACTATGCATTTCTTGGCATTTAACTTTAGGCCATGGCTCTGGCACCAGTTATCCGTTTCTGTGAGACCCTTCTGAAGGATATCTGTGTCAGATGTGTTTTCTACTATGGCGTTTGCAGTCATCTGCAAACTTTGTCAGCCATAACCCTCCTGTGTTTGCTTGTACTGAAAAGTAGATGCCAAACAAGAGTGGGCCCAGGACTGAGCCCTGTGGTACACCACTTGTGACAGGCTTTGAGTCTGACATGGCGCCAGCAACTCTGACCCTGTGGGTTCTGTCACTCAGCCAGTTTGCAACCCATCTTGTGATGTATGGGTTAACATTTAAGCTGATGAGTTTTTCAATGATACCCGAGTGGGGTATTGTATCAAAGGCCTTTGCCAGATCGAGGTAGGCTGTATGGACTGCCTTTCCCTCATCAATGGCTTTGGTGACTGTTTGAAAAAGTCAACCAAGTTTAGAAGGCATGATCTGCCTTTGACAAAGCCAAACTGGGATGGATCCAAAGTCTGCAAATTCCTATGTCTTTATTTATGAGGTCCATTATGATCCTCTCCATGGCTTTGCAGATAAGGCTTGTCAAGCTAATGGGCGTAATTTCCAGGGTCGGTGGAGGCACCGCCTTTGTGAAGTGGGACCACAGTTGCAGTGCGCCACTCCTGGAATCCAGAGGTAAGACTATGATTAAACAGCTGTCCTAGCTGTGGGTTTAATTCCTCGTTGAGTTGGAGCACACAGCCGGGACACCATCAGGTCCCATGGATGCTGTGTTTTTGCTTTGAGAGAGCAGTTCTCACTTGGGCTTGGAGATGTTTGGGGGGCTGCAATCGCTTGGTATAGATATCTCTCCTTTTGGGGGGGGAGAAGTTTGCACTGAACCTGTCAGCCAGTATGTTGGCAATGTCTGTAGGATCAGTAATCTTCACATCATTTTGAACTAGTTCTGAGCATATCTGGGAGTTTCCTCCCAGGTTTCTAACATAGCTAAAGAAGGCCTTATGATTGTCTTTTGAGATTTTCCTCAAAATTTGCTTTGGATGATTTTATGAGAGCTCTTAGTTTTTTACTTATAGTGATCAAGGGTGTCTTACCTTTTAAGGATTTTGCTCTATCTTGTAGTAGCTTCCTCCTTTTGTTGTAGAGTTTGTTTATGGCTGGGGTCCACCAGAGTGGAAGAGTCTTTGTTTTGCTTGGGATTGCCTTATCCATGCAGTCCTGCAGGTGCTGGTAGAAGGCATTTGTAAGTGATTCAGCGGCTTGAGTACTGTTTTCCGCCTTAAAGGAGACCACACTAGTCTTTAGAAGTGTGAAGTCGGCTGAGAAGTTCTTTACTGTGGTCTTTTATTTCAGGTGGGGTTGGGATGAGGACCTCCAGCGAGATTAGTTTGTGATCTGATCTCACCAGTGAGGGGTATACTTCCGGTGTTGAACATTGTGCTCCCATGTTCGTGATGATGAGATCAAGTATGTTTTCTCCTCTTGTGGGGATGGTGACTAGTTGTTCCATGGCATTTGAGTTTATGAATTTCAGGAACTTTTGGGCTAGGGTGTTTGGGCTTGAGTAGTGTTCCCAGTCTATATTAGGGTAATTGAAGTCACCTAGTATGATGGTGTTTGGTGATACATTTATCCCCTAGTGTTTTCAGGAAGGCCATGTGAGGTTCCTGAGTTTGTGATGTAACATGCTACAATTTGCAGAGCAGTCTTGCCTATGGTTAATTGCACCTGGATGGTCTCCGCCACCAGTCTTGAGGTGTGGGTGTCTTTGATGAATATGGATAGAGGTAAAACCTGATAGTGCTGGGGTGCTCTCAGGAGCCTTGAACCAGGTTTCTGTCACTGCACAGACATCGATGTTCTCCATACTGAGAATTTGAGATTTAGACTTCTGGCATTGAGCAGCATTACCCTTAGTTTTTTTTTTTTGTGTTTAGAATTTGAGGCCTTTGCCAATATCCGGAATCCAGGTGACAGGTGCAAGCCGCAGCATGTCATCCCAGGCAGACAGACATTGATCCCCTTTGAATGACACCAGAGTTTAAGCCAATTGTTAAAGCTGATCATCTTATCTCTGTATTGTGGCATCATTCTTGGTGAAGGTCCTGCCTGGGCTACATAATCAGAGAGCTCCTCCAGGCAGCTTACTGTGACCTTCTCCTTACTCAGTCTGGTGTCAGTGTGTCTGACTATGGAGTCACCAATGACTAGTGTGTCTGGCATTGTGTTTGGCCTTAAGGGCTGTGACTGTTTGACACTCTGACTGTGAGGTCTATGTGTTGCAGGTGTTGTGTTCTGAGGTGGTGGTTGTTTGGGTGTCTGCTTTGGTGGCCTCTGCTGTTTTGGTAGATGTCTTTGTGTGTTTATGTGTATGATTTGAGGTTGTGATGGTACTATGTGAGACTGGGTCTATAGTGTGTGTGGTAACCTTCTCCTCCTGACTGGTCTTGCCAGTCCTATGTTGAGCTCAGCCTCCAGTTTGGCCGTATAGTTGCATCTCTCGCATGTATTTGTGTTTTGTGGGAGGAGGAGCTATCAGTTAGGAAGGTGACGGGATAGTTTTAAATACCTCCTGAACAGCTTTATCACAAGATGGGGCAACTGGCCATGTCCCCATTTTCCTGCATCATTTATAAAAATGTGCTAAATATGAATCCACTAGGTACAGCCTTACAGTCTTCAGCTTTACCTGGCTCAAAGTTTAAGTGGTTCCTCTTTCTTAACCTCTTGCAATGCTCGCTCAGTTTGGACATATCAGGAGAGAGTCAGTGGAAGACTCTAGCTTAGACACCCTCTAACATTTCTACTTCATGCTGTCAGGTTTTCTGTTCTGGCCTTATAAAGTGATAAGAGCCTCAGACATAGGTTGGAAAAAGTCTCCGATCAAAGCTGGTAATGTAGCAGACACAATAGGAAGTCTCTGCACTAAAGCCTGCAACATCAAACTAGGGATTTGTTTTGACACCAGTGTCAACATCAAGGTGCCCTAATTCCACGGTCAGTGAAGCACTGGTATTATGCTTTGAAGCTGCAGAGACCACCAGATGCAAAGAGTGTCGATGGTCTTGGCCAAAGGAGTTCAAAGGCCAAAATCTCCCACCTTGACTGTGGTGCCAAAAAAACAGAATACACTGAAGTCAGACCCAAGTCACTGACTAAAAGCTAAGGGACACACAGATGGCCAGCACGAAAGGCACCAACACTGTCAACTGTAAAATCAAACTGTTATCAGCAAGGTGTTCAGACAGCCCTAATGTAACTGCCACTAAAAACAGGGACCAATAAGGAGGCTAGAATAGATGGAGGAAGGGTGATATTATTCCTGTCAGCCCTGAATATGCAATGGGACTTGGATGAGATTCAAATTTAAACAAGTCTGTAACATTAACTTCAACAACTTCACATACCCTGTTTCTAAAGAGAACTATAGGGAAAATGGAATGAAACGTCCTGACAGAAGTGGCCTAGCAAGAGAAGGCTAGGAAAAGCCAGCTCATAAGTGTTGGAAAGACTTCCCCTCCTTGAAGATTCTGCTTTGCAAGGCTTAGGGGGCTGTTCTTTGACAATGAAGACTGCCAACTTTAGACCTCCTTTCTCTGTAGTGGGTTCCCCATCTTCCCTGCAAATAAGTTTAAGAGAAAGTGTGGAACTATACTCATGGACAGACACATCCGTTACCTCAGATTTATCCTTGGACTTTAACCTAGGTTTTCAGTAGAAGAATGAAGTACCCCCTTCTAGGTAACACTCCCTTTATTATCAGTTTACACCTTCAAATCAGCAGAACACCACTGCAAATTATTGATAAAATGTCACAATCTTCCTGAAGGTGAATCACACTTAAGGAGGTTACACAAAGTGTCTATCCTGGGGTGGAAGTTTTTGGCTGCAATCTTCGTACTTTTAAAATTAGTTGATACTCGCCAAAAACAGCAGCAGGTGCAAGAAAAGTACCAAGATGTTTAAGCACTCTTACTGCAATTCTACATGTGATGAAAACAGTAACAGCAGACACATCAAAATAATAAAACTTGAGTATATATATATATATATATATATATATATATATATATATATATATATATATATATATATATATATATATATAAAAATTAAGTACACAAATACTAAACACTCAACCACTATAATGACAAATTATAACAGGCAAACTACAGCAGGCCTTAAATGCATTAACCAACGAAACAGCAACATAAATAAATAAAAAATAAAGTACTAAAGTACTTAGCAGGCTAACACAATTATCACTAACAATATGTACAGAAGCACTAAGCACTCTTAACATACTCATTACCAACAGCAGTAGTGAGACCAAAGCATAGACAGGTCATGTTCTAGGGACTGTGTTACTAATCAAAATTTAAAATATGCCTGGATCCATTTGAGACCCAATTCAAACACTACAAGCAGCAAACAAGATCTGGAGAACAAAAGCAGAAAGCTGGAGTGACACATTGGAAAGTTTATATCAGCACACAGCACTCTAAGAACTGGAAATTCAGTCCTCCTACGGGTAAGGAGAATGAACCAAACCCTGACAGACCTTAAAGTTACTCATTTCACCTCAAAGCGTAGAAATGTTCTGCATTTCTTGGCAACTCTGCTGTGGAGGTAGGTACCCTGGAGGTATAAAGAGCACATCTAGTCTCCTTCTGCTAAACAAAGGACTGACTATACAAAAAGCATGTCAAAGGTTTCGTCTGGGATGAGTGCATTTAGGTTGCTTACATCTAGTACTGGCCTGTGGGCCTTTGTCTTGTTTTTAGTACCCAATAGATCTTGCAGTAAAAATCTGGATCCTTTCTAATTTGGCATATCATCTGGATGGCTTTGTTGTGTTTAGGAGGTATAAGATCTCCTTTTTGGCCCCTTGTTTCTAATGTAGTGAGACATCGGGTTAGGAAAGGCATGGAGAAACAGAAGTCATATGAAACAGATCTTCATAACCCCTGGATATAGCTGTCCTGATCATTCTGTAGTTGTGGCAAGGCAATGAAAACATGGACCGGATAGGCACTGCTGTGCACTTTGGGATAGTGAAAGGTGTGCCTATGAGATATGAAAAAGGTACATGAGCCTAGGGATCCAAATGCAAGAAGAAATGAGGAGGGACAGTTGGCTCTAGACAGTCTCCAGAGGGGAACAGCTTGGCAAGTCTTCATGGTTGCAGCAGGCCAACAAACAATGGCTCCCTGACGACTGCAAAGAGCCCCTTTCTCTGGTTCTGTGACCTATCTGAAAACTGACTTGAGAATTGGGACACTTTGCAGGCTGCTGCCACTCCTGTTACTTGTACCCAAATCACATTTGGCGTGGGCTCATCTACATCCATGAGTTTAGGTGTTGAGATAGCTGAAAAGTTAACTCCAGCAGCCACAAGAGTCTTGCCTTCCTTTTCTATACTTCCAGATAGGTCTTCAGTTGAGGCCCAAACAAAACTGTTCCCTAAAAGGGAGTTGACAAAGGTACTAATGTCTTCAGCAAAGTCAGTCAAACACAGAAGCACATGCCAGCGAATAGCTATGCTGGATAACATTGCCCTGGTTGACCCTTATGCAGCACACAAGAAGTGTGCATCATAAGATTTCCCATCACATAAACCACAGCTGAGTGGAAGAATAATTTGCTCTTAGGCCATCAGGCAAACAAGCCAGAGTTGTGTGCATTTCATCTGAGATGTCTCTCTGGAAATCCTCCATATGGGCCATGTAGTTCATCATCTTCAATGAAAAACTGCAGGATGAATATAAATGTTTTTTTAGAAGCAGTGCACAAACTGGACTCCTTATATGGTAGGATGATAATCCCCTCTGAGGTGTGGGAGCCCTCTTAAGTGCAGCTACCAAAACTAAGGTATCAGGTTTAGCGTTCTCTTGGGTGGAATGGGAAAAAACACCGTCAATCACCCTTGGTACAGGGGCCATCTATCCAGATTCTCTAATGCGACAGAGCTATTTTCAAAACAGCTACCAATACAGAAACTATCTGAGCGGTTTGCCAAATTAACTTGATAGCTTGCTGCAGTGTTAATTGTGGGGGTTAGAAGGCCATCCCTTCAGGCAAACTCCAAGACCCCATCAAACCTGAGATCAGTGGGGAGATGGGAGAGACCAGAATCTCCCTCATCATCAAGATCAGTCTGCAGGAATTTAGCAAATAAATGACCATGCTTCATCTTGCAATCAGCCTTCCTGAGAATTCTTTTTTTTTTTTTTTTTTTTTTTTGGGGGGGGGGGGGCAAATATAGGAAGACTGCCTTTTGTAGGCTGAAACTGGCTGAGGAATGTGCAAGAAGGTTCTGGGTCTATATGCTCTGCATGACCTATCAAAAGGCTCTCAAGCTTTGTGAAATGCCTTTCCAGTGGTATGAACAATGTTAGCATCAAAGCTAGGAACAACACTGTGTGTGTGTATTGGAAGGGGTGTATCTCAGCAACCATCAGATGGTTGCTGGCTCTGTATAAACACAAACACAAAGGACTGAATCTGCCATGAGATAACACAAGTCAAACACTGAGGAATCCTGCTGGGCTTTGTTCTGCAAGGGAATGGATCCTTTACTGCAACCCTGGTGAAGAAAGTTCAATTAACCACTCTAGCACTAGAGCAGCCAGGGATACAGGGACAGGAGTGGAAGAGAATATCCCACTTGCCTCTGCCAGAGAGGGCGAGTTGAAGGCACTCACACAGGGAAATGCAATTATGTTGAGGACACCAGTTCTTTGGTTTCAGGATAGGTAAGTAGGGCTGCATGTTGGCAATGAGGGATGGCCAGTATGGCCAGTCCACTGCCCACCTCCTTCCTCTGCTCACCCAAGTGTATGCAGGACTGTATATCCATTAACTAAGAAAACAAACTCTAACCACCCTAGCAGGCTGCCTTAATGACTCCACCTCCTAACCGATTCTCATCCTCAGTGATGAGGAAAACAATGGGTCAACTGGCTAACAGGGGGGTGATTGTCAGCAGGCATGGAGGTCAGGCTATCAGCGGCATCAACACTGACTGCCGAGATTAAGTCAAAAGTACTTAAGTTGAGAATACTGACGCAGACACTGAAGTCTTGACTCCAATGCAGTTTGTGGCATCGACGTCTAACAGGTTGATGCAGACATTCACCTGGAACTGCAGAGTCAGTGAGGAAATCTCTGGTGTTCTGCATTCCAAGGAAAGAAAGAAGGGACAAATGAAAAGTTTGGCCTGAGTCTTGAGAAAAGCCACTGCAAACTTGTCAAAGCCAAGAATACGGTGATAGGGGTTTGCTTCAGTGTTAAAGTTCTTGAATAAACTAATAGACATATTTCTTTCTGGTCTTATATAAGATAAAATAATCACTATTTCATGTCAGGAAACATCACATACTGGGAATGAATACTGGACCTTTTTTTAACAGTAGAATCTAGCATAACTTCAGAGGGTTCCAAGGTCAAAGCAGGTGTAAATCTCAAAGGAGAGGGGGCCTGGCTCAATAGGATCAGCTTTACCAGACAGTGCTTTCTTAGGTTCATAGGTTCATACTAGGCTATCTGCCCTAGGGCATTTACAAGCCTAGCCAGAGTGTGTTTGGCTTTCGCCACCCATTTTAAAATGAATTTTGCTATACCCTTTTTCGAGGTTTGTATACTGTGCATCTGTCTAACAGTGACACAGAAGTGATACCCGGAGTAAATCTACGATCTCCCATCCACTCATCAAGATTCCTCTTGAAGAGAGTCAATGAGGGACTCTGCCTAACCTGGACTGGGATTTTATTCCAGAGTGAAGGGAGCCTCTGGGTTATGAATCTGTCCCTCCAGCATGTCCTATTTATTTCAGTGCTGAGGTTCAAGTCTCTCGAGCGCGCAGCTTGATGGGATTTGGATTTTCTGAGGTGCAGCATGTCCATTAATTCCAGGTTGGACATGGCTTTATACGTCAGGCACAGATCGCCTCTGAGCAGGCGGTATGCCACTGAGTAGAGCTGGAGTTTCTTTAACCGGGCAGCATATGGCATCTGTTTGAGCCCTTTGATCCTCTTGGTGAGGTACTTTTTGGGTCTTTCCAGTTGCTGCAGGTGTCTGGTAAGGTACATCCCAAAAGAGGCATTGTACTCAATTATGGGCCTGATGAGGGATGAGTAAAGAGGCACGATGACCTCCCCTGATCTAGATGTGAATCCCTTCATGATTAGGTGGGCTATATAAAATGATTTTCTAACCACTTTGGCCACGTGGTTGTCGAATGAGAGATTGCTATCAACTTGGGTCCCCAGGTCCCTAATTACTTCTTCCGTACTTAATGGATTACCATCTATGTGGTAATTTGTGGGCACTTTGTTTTTGCCAAAGGGGATGACTATACACTTTTTGGCGTTTAGCTTGAGGCCATGGCTCTGGCACCAGTTGTCTGTTTCTATGAGACCCTTTTGTAGGATGCTTGTGTTGGCTGGAGAGTCGATTATGGCGCCCAGTTTGCAGTCATCTGCGAACTTGGACAGCCACAGTCCTTCCGTGTTGGTCTGTACCTCCGAGAAATATATACCGAACAAGAGAGGTCCCAAGACTGAGCCTTGTGGGACGCCACTTGTAACTGGTTTGGAGTCTGACATGGCTCCAGCAATTCTAACCATGTGGGTTCTGTCCTTGAGCCAGTTTGCAACCCATCTAGTGACATAGGGGTTTATGTTTAAGCTGGTGAGCTTATCTATAATGCCAGAGTGAGGTATTGTATCGAAGGCTTTTGCGAAGTCCAGGTAGGCTGTGTGGACCACCTTCCCCTTGTCAATGGCCTTGGTGACTGTTTCAAAGAAATCAACCAGGTTTAAGAGGCAGGATCTGCCCTTAACAAAGCTGAACTGGGTAGGATCCAGTGTCTGTAGGTCCCCAATATCTTTATTTATGAGGTCCATGATGATCCTTTCCATAGCTTTGCAGACCAAGCTAGTCAGGCTTATGGGGCGATAGTTTCCAGGATCCGTTGAGGCACCACCTTTGTGGAGAGGGACCACTGTTGCTGTATGCCACTCTTTGGGTACATATCCTGTAGTAAGGCTGAGATTGAACAGTAGTTTTATGTTTGGGTTTAGTTCTTCTTGGAGTTCATGCAGGACGCAGCCCGGGACACCATCTGGTCCCATTGATGCTGTGTTTTTTGCTTTGGAGAGGGCGGCTCTTACCTGAGCATCTGAGATGTCAGGGGGCAGCACTCTGCTGGGATAGATATTTGCCCTTTTGGTGGGGAAGCGGGGGAGAAGTTTGCGCTGAACCTGTCAGCTAGGATGTTGGCAATGTCTGTGGGTCCGGTGCATTTTTTGTCATTTTGGACTAATTCTGAGCATATCTGGGAATTCCCACCCAGGTTTCTAACATAACTAAAGAAAGCCTTGTGATTATCCTTAGTGTCCTGTGCAATTTTTCTCTCGAAGCTGGCCTTAGACGATTTTATGAGTGCCCATAGTTTTTTGCTAATACTGATCAGAGATGCCTTCCATTTTTGGGATTTTGCTCTATCATGTAGTAGCTTCCTCCTTCTATTGTATAGTTTTTGTTTATGGCTGGGGTCCACCAGACAGGACGCCTGCCTTTGGAGGATTGGGTCTTGGTTTTGTTTGGGATTGCATGATCCATGCATTCCTGGAGGTGTTCATACAATGCGTTTATAAAGGATTCTGCGGTCTGGGCCGTATTTTCCACAGGCCCGGGGGCTTTGAAGGATTCCACCTCGGTTTTGAGGAGTGTGGAATTTGCTTTAGAGAAGTTTTTCACTGTGGTTTTCTGGGCAGGGGATGGGGTCGGGATGTGAATATCTAGTGAGATTAGTTTATGATCTGATCTTACCAGTGAGGGATACACTTCTGGTCTGGAGCATAGAGTCCCCATGTTGGTGATGATCAGGTCCAGTATGTTTTCCCCTCTTGTGGGAGTGGTAACAAGCTGTTCCATAGCATTTGAGTTTATAAATTCTAGGAACCTTTGGGCTAGGGTGTTGGAGCTAGAGTAATGCTCCCAGTCTATGTTTGGGTAGTTGAAGTCGCCCAATATAATGGTGTTTGGAGAGACCTTCATATTTTCCAGTGTTCTCAGGAAGGCCGAGTGGGGTTTCTGGGTTTGGGAGGGTGGTCTGTAGCAGGCTATAAACTGGAAGGCAGTTTTACCCACTGTTAGTTGCACATGGATAGTCTCTGATGCTTCGTGCTGTGCCACCAACCTGGAGGTGTGGGTATCTTTGACGAATATTGATACTCCCCCTCCTTTTGTGGTTCGGTCCAAGTTTTGGGGCAGAAAAACATGGTATGAGGTATAACCTGGCAGTGCTGGGGGTGCTCTCGGGAGCCTTGAACCAGGTTTCGGTTACTGCACAGATATCGATGTTCTCCATGCTAAGGAGAGTTTCGGGTGCGTGCATCTTGAGGTTTAGACTTCTGGCATTGAGTAGCATTACTCTTAGTTTCTTATCCCTTGTGATACCTATGGAGGTGGGTTTGTCTTTTGAGCCTTGCCTAAAAAAGGCACTATAGGGGTAGCAAGAGCCTTTGCCAAAATGCGAAAGCCCAGGGGTGACAGGTGCAAGCCGTCCCTAGCGCAGCATCGTGGCTTGTCGAGCATGTCATCCCAGGCTGACAGGCATTGGATCCCCTTTGAATGACACCAATACTTAAGCCAATTGTTGAAATTGATCACCTTGTCTTCATATTGTGGCATCATTCTTGGTGAGGGTAAGATGCTACTCAAGGTCAGGGTCATACCGGCCTGGGCTACATGCTCAGAGAGCTCCTCACGCCTCTTTCATGTAGTCCAGGGAGGTATGTCTCAGGTCATTCACACCAGCATGGACAATGACTGAGTCATATTTGTACTTGCCTTGGAGTGACCTGAGTGCTTGTGTTATGTGGCGGATCCTAGCGCCCCACAGGCAGCTCACCATGACCTTCCCCTTGTTCAGCCTGGTGAGCGGGACTTCAGTGTGCCTGACGATAGAGTCACCTATTACAAGTGTATTAGGTGTGTTGTTTTGCCTTAAGGGCTGTGACTGTTCGGCACACTGACTTTGTGAGCTATGTGTTGCACGTGTTTTGTTTTGGGGTAGCGGTTGCTTGGGTGTCTGCTTTGGTGGTCTCTGTTGCTTAGGCAGATTTTTATTTAGAGCCTCCGAATATGTTTTTGTGTGTTTATGTGTTTGGTTTGCTGTCGTGGTAGGTCTATGTGAGACTGGAATTGTAGTGAGTGTGGTTTCCTTCTCCTCCTGACTGGTTACACCAGTACTGAGTTGAGAGAGCTTAGCCTCCAGTTTGGCTATATGGTTGCATCTCTCACAAGTGAGAGTTAAGTGTAACCACAATTGACCGTGCTTATTTTGAAATGTCAAGGCAAAGTACTGTGTATAAACAGTGCACTTTAAGGCAGTATTCCCCACACCATAAAAATGATTCATATCAGTCCTGGAGAGAAAACCTCTTTATGAAACTTTCAGAAACTGCAGTCTACTTTGAATGAAGGACAGCTGCTTAACATAATACAAACAGCAAAAATGAAACAACATTAAGAAAATACCTTACAAAAACAGTGAGTCAAGAAAACCTTTTTTTTTCATTATACAAAAATAGCAAAGTATTAAAGGTTGGCATTGGCCCAGATAAAAAGGACATTCTTGATATAGTAAAGTACTAAAACAGCAGAAAAAAATGTTAATTCAAAATAAGAACTAGAGAAGTACTACAACAGACAGCAACTACACATGAGCACTTTTCACAAAAATGTTGTCAGACTAAGGCCATTTGAAATTCAGCTGAGCTGTAGTATGACAATGAAGATATGAGCACGACTGGCACTGATGTGCACTGTGGGCTAGGAAAAGGTATATGACAGCCTATGAAAGTTTTGTCTACCAAAGAGCCCAAAGACCTGCATCCTCCTCCTCACTATTACGTAAGGCTGGATTTCTTCTTACCAGGCTAACAACTATCGTCAACTAGTAGTGAATGACTGAATGTACCTCGATAATGTACAGTAATACCTTTCCACAGATGTTATAATTGTTTTACATAACTTCTACTAAGCAAAATAATGCAAAAATTAAGTAGACTATTTACTTCTAGAATGTCCAAGATATATTTTTAAAAAGTAAACACAAGTATACTTAGCCAACATTATTACTTTGGGCTACAATCAAAAAACAAAACTGAATTAAATTTCAGTCTGGAAACAATATTGACTTAAAATTTCTGCAGCTGGAAAAATAGTAGATCTCGGCAGCAGTGGAAAAGTTATGGCAGATGCACTGTAAAATCAAATGATAGCTATGGGAGGGAGAAAACAAATCAGCTGAAAAACTATGGAGTCAATGAAACAAAATCATCTTTAATCTGAATACTACAACTGCAGGGAAGCATTGAAATTCTGCACAAAGTAAGCCTAGTATACATAACTCTTCACACATTTGGGGCAATGAATTTGTGAATCTGGGTTTCTGACATGTAAAGTGTACTACAAAGAGATACTAAATATATAAAAACGTACTTGTGCTACTATAGATAGGATCCCCACTACAGCAATGAATGCTGCAATAGAACTGGAAGTAAATCCTATAACCTAGAAGAAAGAAGAAAAAAAAACAATTTTAACAGTGAAGTACTATTACAGAAGTGAATCACATATTTAACAGAAATTACTTAGCTGTTCTAGAAAGCAATGCATTTACTTTACATAACAATCTGAATATATGACAGTACTTCAGATCCACAAACAGACATAATATAAAGGATTATGAGCGGTTCACTGATCATAACCAGATTATGTGTTCTTGACATGGATGCAAAGTAATTAACCTTGAGAGCGAAGCTCACAAGGAGAATTTATTGGCATCAATGTCGAGAACACATAATAAACAGGTTATGATCGCCAACCCAATTATAATTCTTTATAGTGCATGGTTTTATATGCTCCATGTATTACTGGTTACAGAATAAAAAAAGTGTTAAAGCCATAAAGCACTTAGGGGGGCACTGTCAGAAAGGCAGTGTAATGCTTCCCGTTACATTTACGCTCACCTTTCACCCCCTCTCAACAGCTCAGATTTTTGCCTCATTTGTTTGGTCCATTTCTTAAAAAGTCTGTGGTTGCCAAATCATGGAGAATTGAGGTCAATGAACAGGGACATACATTTGAGTTTCAGAGTTAGTATCTTTTACGGGGAAAAATATTCCGGTGAAAACATCCTGTTATAATGGGTCTATATTATAACATTTAATTTTATAAAGTTGGCATGTTATAATAACGAACCAGTTTTGTCGAACGCTGAAAACAGCGAAGATGCAGGACACCAAATTCTTTCCCAGGGAAAGAATTTGGTGGGCCATTGCTGTGGCTTTGCTGTTTTCAGCGCTCGATATGTTGGAGCGTTACGGGTCAGGTTCAGGTAAGTGTGCGATTGTGTGTAGGTTAGGGGGCAGGTTAGGTGAGTTAGGGTTGGGGAGCAGGTCAGGTAAGTGTGCGGTTGTGTGTAGGTTAGGGGGCGGGTTAGGTGGGTTAGGGAGTGGGTGAGCGTGCGATAGTGACGGACCTTAGGGTTAGGGTCAGGTTAAGGTAAGTGGATAGCTAGTAGTGCATGTAAAGTTTAGTTTAGGTGTAGGATTTTAAGTGTATGTGTGTGGACTGCTATTTTTTTGTGTGTGTTTGTGTTGTGTGCATGTTTCTCGGAATAGTGATTTTTTTTCCCCTGGGAAAAAAAAAATCGCTATTCTGACTGTTCGATGTTTGCGGATTTCGATGTTTAGGGTTCTATATTATAACATTCGATCTTTGTAGATTTCAACGTTATAATATAGACCAGTTATAATAGCTACTTTCAAATTTTGTAAGACGGACACATTATCCCCTTGGATATCAGTACTGCCACTGTTATTTACTTGTCATTAGTGGCAGATTTGACTGCCTAGAGCTAGATCTGACCTTAGCAACTTAAGGAGCGGGTGCTTAACAATTGTAATGATAGAGTCTCACGCCACTTTAATGCTCAACTGATTTGTCATTTTCAGAATTTTAGAGCATAATCACATGCACCACATAAATATTATAGTGTGTGTATATATTCTGACGACATATGGTAAAATAAATACACATACACTTACTCAATGTACACATTTATCCTAACAGTTGACCCCAAATAAAGTGCTTAAAAACACACATCAAGTATGTGTGTGCATATATATATATATATATATATATATATATATATATATACACACACACACATATATATATATATATATATATATATACATATATATATATATATATATATACACACACACGTATATATGTATGGTTTCACTTCAAAATGTCAAAATCTCATAACATCTAATTTCAAAACAACGAGACCATAACATCTAAAACTCATAACATCGAATTTCATAACATCTAAAATGTACAATACGTAGTAGTGTATCATCAAACATGTAAATGTTATAGTTTAATCTGTTAATCTTGTGGTATCACTATGAGATAGTGTTGTTTTTATTTCTATAGTTATTATTTATATAGTGTTTATTTTGCCATACAGGTAAGTGTTGTAGACATTAGGTGTACATTCTTTATGGTGATCATGATAAAGTGAGGTTAGGAAAATAACTTTTTCCCCACTGTAGTGCTATCTCGAAGTTGGTATATTTAATTTAGGGGGGAGGTGTGGGGGGTAGAGCCCCCCACATGGGGGGGTGCAGGGGGGGTTTCTCTCCCTGCAGAAACATAGTAAAAAGTGTGTTTGTTAGTTTGGTGTCGTTAGATGTAGAGGGGATGTTATTTTCACGTGATTGGTAAAGTTCGATGTTGTGATGCACATTTTAGACTTTTAGATGTTGTGGGTTTTAGATTTAGATATATATATATATATATATATATATATATATATACACACACACACACACACACACACATATATATATATATATATATATATGCACATACATACAGACACATCTATATAAGAAGTGCAAATTAAGCTAAGAGAGTGAAGCATCAATGATGCAGAACAGCTGAAAGCTAATGAAAAAGTATAGCACATTTAAAAGTGCATAGTCAAGCAGCAGATAGGTGCACTTATATATATATGCACATACATACAGACACATCTATATAAGAAGTGCAAATTAAGCTAAGAGAGTGAAGCATCAATGATGCAGAAAGTACAGTTTTGTACCTACCATAAATGTAGATGTCCGAACAGGATAGCATCTGCAGTCATAACAGATGGGTTGTCCTGTCGTCAGGCAGCCCTTCGGTCGGCCGGATTCCAAAGTCTGGGTCTGGCCTCGGCTGGTGTCGCACTTCACCCGACGTCATCTCTGCTGGTCTTCGGGTATAAAGGCATCAGCCGACGCCATTTTCCTCAGTGTTTCTTGCCCCAGATGCCAGTCGCCCTCTTGGAAAACTAAATTTTGGGTAAATGCCAAAGTTTCCAAAAAAAATAGGCAAACACAAAAAATAAGCATGTATGTACATATATACAAACAAATACACCACAAGAGGTCCCCAGCTAGCTATTAGGAGGGTAAATACCCTAGGAATACCACAGAGGGGAAGGAGGGTGGGTAATCCTGACTGCAGATGCTATCCTGTTCGGACATCTACATTTATGGTAGGTACAAAACTGTACTATGTCCTTCAAGGATGCATCTGCAGTCATAACAAATGGGTAGAATACCATAGCCAAACTAGGGGAGGAGGAAGAAGAATTATGGTGTAGTTAGGATCCCTTGCAATACAGCAGTGGCAAACCCTGCTCGGGATCTAGAGTATAGAGGTAAGTTATAATGCTTGGCAAATGTATGCACGGAGGTCCAAGTAGCCGCCTCAATAATGTCCTTGGTTGCCACTCCTCGTAAGAAAGCTGTGGTAGTGGCTGTAGCCCTTGTAGAGTGAGGTCTTATGTTCTGTGGAATTGGTTTTCCATGGTAGGAGTAACATAATCTGATGCAATTTCCTATCCACTTGGAAATTGTCTGTTTGGAAATTGCTTTTCCTTCCTTCCTGTTGCATAGGCCACTAGAAGCTGGTCAGTTTTTCTATTGCCCTTGGTTCTGTCCAGGTAGTAGCGCAACTGTCTATGTACATCCAAGGTATGCAGCAGTCTTTCCCCCCTGTTCTGTGGATTGGGAAAGAAGGTAGGTAGGTGGATTGCCTGGTTTAGAGACACTCTGGATACCACCTTAGGCATAAATGTAGGATTAGTTCTCATGGATACTCTATCTGGATGGAAGATTAGGAAGGGTTGTACTGCCATTAAGGCCTGTAGTTTCAAAACCCTTCTTGCTGAAGTAATTGCCAGTAGGAAAGCAGTTTTCCAGGATAGGTGTTGAAGATCTGCTGTTGCTGCTGGTTCGAATGGAGGGAGTGTCAATTTTTCTAGCACAAAGTTCAAGTCCCATGCTGGTAATGGTGGTTTCCTAGGAGGTTTTACATTCTTGATTCCTCTGAGGAACTGCCTGAGTAGAGGATGTGAGAAGACAGGGGGATCGAAGCTGTATTCTGCAGAAATAGCTGATGCATGTATCTTGATGGAGGAATAGGACAGGCCTGTATGGAGAAGCTCGGCCAAATACTCCAGGATGTTGGCAATATCTATCTTTGACACATCTTTTCCTCTTTCAGTGCTCCAAATGACAAACCTTTTCCATTTCCCTGCATAGTTCCTTCTTGTAGAAGGTCTGCGGGCCTCCAGGATAATGTCTTTAACCCTTTGGGATAAATCTGGGTTAGTTGCTGTTATGTAATGTTCCAGGCAGTTAGTTGCAGAGTTTTTAGATTTGGATGCATGATGTTGTAGTCGTTCTGAGTTAACATCAAAGGCATCAGGGGTAGCGTCCACGTTCTCCACCGTGACATGCTCCTCAGCAATGGATACCAGTGTTGTCTTGGCCAATTTGGAGCTATCAGAATTATCCTTGGATGCTCCTCTTTGATTTTCAGTAGTATCTTGTGCATCAAAGGAAGAGGTGGGAATGAATATGCTGTCAGGCCTTTCCAACTGAAGGATAGAGAGTCCACCTTCCATGCAAGTGGGTGGTATGTCCTTGTGCAGAATTTCCTGAGCTGGTGATTGATTGGGGATGCGAATAGGTCTATTTGTGGCATTCCCCACTTCTGTGTGATGGCCTTGAAGAAGTCCGGGTGTAGCATCCATTCGTGAGCATCCGAGGTAGTTCTGCTTAACATGTCTGCTAGGATGTTTTCTTTTCCCGGTACAAATATTGCCTGTAACTGAATGTTGTAGCTCAGAGCCATATTCCATAGGTCCAGAGTCATTCGGCATAGGGGGTATGAATGAGTGCCTCCATGTTTGTTGATGTACCACATGACTGTGGTGTTGTCTGTCCTTATCATCAAATGGCCTTCTTTGAGGAATGGTCTGAAATTCTGGATTGCTAGTTTTACTGCCAGCATTTCTTTTTGATTTATGTGCAGGTGCAGTTGATCTGGGGTCCATAATCCTTGTATGCATTTGTCCAGCATGTGGGCCCCAACCTAGGTCTGAGGCGTCCGTTGTGATGGTTTGGCTTGCTTGAAAGTTGTGGAAGGGCAAGCCTGGGTTTGACTGGCATGCTTGAGCCCACCATAGGAATTCTTGTTTCAGGCATGGGATTAGTGGTATTTCGGTTTCTAAGCTGTGCCTGTGTTGAGACCATAAATTCTTTAGGTACCACTGTAGTTTTCTCATATGCAATCTGGCATGGGGGACCAGGATTATGCATGATGCCATGAAGCCCAAGGCCTGCAGTACTTTCCTTGCTGTTAGTTTGTTCTGCTTTGTTAATGCCAAGAAGTAATGAGGGAGTTGTTCTTGTTTTTCTGCAGTTAGGAATGCCATTTGTTTTACTGTGTCCAATTCTGCACCCAAGAATGTTTTTGTTTGGGATGGTATTAGTCTTGACTTTTTTAATTGACTGTGTATCCCAGGGCTTGTAGTAAGCAAATGACTCTTTGTAAGTCTTTTGTCAGTTTGTTTTTGTTGTCCGCTTGCATCAGGCAGTCGTCCAGGTATGGATAAATTTGGATTCCCTGTAGCCTGCAATGAGCGATTACTGATGCCAGGCATTTTGTGAATACTCTGGGCAGTAGATAAGCCAAAGGGCAATGCTGAGAATTGATAATGCTCTGATCCTGCAAGAAATCTGAGGTATCTTCTGCAATTTGGTCGTATGGGGACGTGCAGGTATGCCTCCTTGAGATCTAGAGTTACCAGCCAACACTCCTTGCCCAGCATGGGAAGAAGTTGCTGTAGGGTCAGCATTTTGAATTTTGGGACAATGATAAATGTGTTTAAAGGCGGACAGGTCGAGAATAGGTCTCCAACTTTTCTCTTTTCTTGGTACTAGGAAGAGTCTGGAGTAGAATCCTTTGCCCTGTTCTGTTGGTGGTACTCTTTCCACAGCTCTCATCTTTGTTAATTGAGCTATCTGCTTTAGAGCTTCTGTTTTCTGATTTGGAGGTAGGTTTGGCATTCCTCTTTTACTGGTAAGGTGTGGAAGTGAAACCTGTAGCCTTGGTCTATGGTCTGCAAAATCCACTTGTCTTTTGTGATATAGTGCCAATTTTTGAAAATAAGGCTAACTTTCTGCCTAAGGGTGCTGCTATTTGTTCCCTGGTAGGCGGTGTCAGAGCCAAGTCACTGTGATTGTCCTGTTGCGTGGCAGTGGTTGTGTCTGTGCCTCGCTGGTTATTGCCTTGCCACTGGCGTCCTCTGTAGGCACCTCCTCTGGATTGATTTCTGCCTCTGGAACGTCTATTCCTGCCTCTCTGAGATTTAGAGGAGTCTGGAAAGGACCAATTTTTGGAAGGCCAGTTCCTGCTAAACCTTGGGGGCTGAACCTGTAAGAAATCTTTAACTGTTTGTACAGATTTTGCCTTCTCTTCCATTTTCATCATTACTTGCTGAGCAGGAGAACCAAATAGACTGGCCTTATCCATAGGAGCATCTAACAGCTTTGCTTTAACATGATCCGGCAAGACCTGTTCTTTCAACCATGCATGCCTTCTTATAACTGTGCCAGTCATGGCTGATCTAAATGAAGCTTCCAGTGCATCATAGCCACATTTTAAAGAATGGTTACTACCCTGCTGAATGTTATTCACCATTTCTAAAACATATTTCTTATCTAAGGAGTCATCAGAGGACAGTTTCTTAGTTAACTGATCAAGCATAAACTCTTGGTATTGGATCATATGAAACTGACAGTTCAAAGCTCTAGCTGAAAGAGTAGCAGAGGTGTAAACTTTTTTACCCCATCTCTCTAAGGACCTGGATTCCCTTTCAGAAGGAGAGGGTTTTTGCTGAGGTCGAAGCTACTGCCTTAGGCCCCTGGGAGATAGTCTCAGGATCTGCAAGTGGGGCCTTGTATAGGTGGTGATGAGTGTCCGTACCCTGTAAAACCTATCTGGTTTGGCGGGGCTGGAGGTAAAGTATCAGGAGCAGTGCAAACATCATTAAATGCATCATCCACAACAGGCAGAACTGGAGGTATAGCTAAGGGCCTATGTTGCGGTAAGTGTAGAAAGGTCCTAAGCCTTTTTCTTGAATCTGAGAAATCTTGTCCCTGCCATTGGAATTGCTCTCTCATGGCATGTAAGGTTTCCCCAAAGGAAAATTCC
This sequence comes from Protopterus annectens, assembly GCF_019279795.1. Lineage (NCBI taxonomy): Eukaryota > Metazoa > Chordata > Ceratodontiformes > Protopteridae > Protopterus > Protopterus annectens. The sequence continues at coordinate 1,016,238,160 of NC_056730.1, forward strand.
TCTGGTGGAGAGGCAGATGGAATAGATTCTTCAGCATCGGAATCTTCATAAGTAGAAAAAGGAGCCTCTGGATGGTCTGTAATGTCTGAATCATCAGAAGAATCATCTGAGGACACTGGCTCTGGGGGCTCTGCTCTAGGTCTCTTTTCTGGAGGCTGAGAGGCCCTGTCTGGGTGAGATTGGGATCCCCTTATTAAAGAGATGAGATCCTCTGCCAGAGTAAGCATTTGAGAACTGGAACTGGGCCTGTGTGAGGGGGGGGCTTAACAGGCACTGATTTAGCAGTTTTGACTGCTTTAGCCCTGGCAAAGGCCTTAATAGACATGGCTGCAGGAGGCCTAGCAGCACCACGTGCTGGGGTAGAGACATCCAAAGGGATGGTGTCTGATAATTCTATAGGAACCACATTAGTAGGCAAAACTTCAGAGGCAGATTCAACTAGGGTAGCAGGAGCCTCGGTAGTAGTCATGGATTCGGCTGAAGATTGACCCGTTTGCTCGGTTTCGGCCGAAACCGAGACACTCGCGGTTTGCTTAACCGTGGTTTCGGCCGAAACCGCGGACCGCGAGTGTCGGTCTTTTTCTTTGCGTTTTTTAACAATTTGAGAAGTCAGAGGATCCGACGGCATAATGTACGCAAAATCTGAGCCGAAAAACTGTTCAGCAAACTCCGACAGACGCCTAAGCGTTCGTCGGTTGAAGGAAGCACAGGCTAAACAGGCTGCTACGTCGTGGTCTGGGCCTAAACAAGGTAAGCAGTAAGAGTGGAAATCTTTATGAGGTATTTGTTTCCCACAAGTTAAACAGTTATTTACTTTTTCTGACATCGGCTGAGGCAAGAAAGAGTCCCCAACGGGGTACTTAGCTTTTTAGAAGTCTTCGGAGTAGTATTCGGTAGTAGTAATCTCTGGATCTGACCGACCGGCACTTGCGAACAGCTTCTGCTTCGGGCGCCACGCGGCAAGAAAGACTGAGGAAAATGGCGTCGGCTGATGCCTTTATACCCGAAGACCAGCAGAGATGACGTCGGGTGAAGTGCGACACCAGCCGAGGCCAGACCCAGACTTTGGAATCCGGCCGACCGAAGGGCTGCCTGACGACAGGACAACCCATTTGTTATGACTGCAGATGCATCCTTGAAGGACATCAGCTGAAAGCTAATGAAAAAGTATAGCACATTTAAAAGTGCATAGTCAAGCAGCAGATAGGTGCACTTATAGGAGTCTTCAGCTGGCCTCCGTGGGTATGTTCACTCTTGGTGCATTAACAGTATACATCTACACCTTTGTTACATCATCAAAGCTACACAAGTTTTCTAAATCTACCACATTTATGCTGTTTAAGAATTAGTGTATGCAATGCACACACAAAACACAGACACTCTCCCCAAAAATCTACCTCACCTAAAGCAAATTACATAAACCTAAACTTGCACATAATTTAAAGAGTACAATAAAATAAAATAAATACTGCATCAAAGGCTGCATCTCTCCATTCACTCCAATGTATTAAAATAAAAAAAAGTAATTTGACATACTGCAAAAAAGGAAAAACGCACACAACCACTCAAAAATAATGCTTGCCCAAGTCAAACCCCTAGAAGTGAAAATTGTTCATATAGGCGTAAAAAAGTCTAAATGAAATGAAAACTAAAAAAGTGACTACAACTAAACAACTAGACTTGTGAAACTAAAATAAGATAGGCAAATGACAAATCCTGATATAACCTTTAGCAAACTACTAAAACACATTAAACAGTGAAATGCTACTACAAACACATACACAAAAACAAGCATAAAGACTTAACTAAAAGTCCATGGAAGAGACACCCCACTCATAAAAATATGTGAACTACCTAAAGCCCTATTTGTTACAAACGCATGCAATTAATGCAGCCCAATAAAGTCAAAGGTAAACCGTAATTTAACATGAAAAGTATGCATGTGGTGGTCATAAATAAACATAATATGGAGAGGGGTCCAGTCTGGATGACACGTAAAATGTCTTGTATCACAGGGTCAGAGAACTTACTTAACGATTTGTGGCTTTGCCATTAATCATAAAACTCATTTCCTAAATCTACAGTACAAGTCACTTCATGGATCTCAAACCAGATCCCTGCACATACCCTATAAACATGCCCCCATATGCATCAACATAATTTTCCACATCTTATGTCTGTTATAAACTCCCCAAGCAATCAAAATCCCTGTGATTCTCAAAGAGTGGACCAGACTCAAAATAGACTGCCTACTTGAAATTAGACTGCCCAATGTCAGAAAAACTAGAAACCTGTCATCTGAGTAAGAAAACAACTTGCTGCCTCTGGTTTGCCACAACCAAACTTCAAGAAGGATACGCCAAGTGGAAAGTGGTATTCCAATAGAAGCAAGCAGATAAAACAATGCAACTATAGTGATCCATACAGCACAAACACACTAAGTGTGTATAAAAAAAGTACAGTTAGGTAAGAACCTACCAAAACAGTAGATGCTCCACTGATCCTGTTAAATCACTGTTAAAAGTATTCCAAACTTATGGGTTATCTCATCAGATTACACGGACATACAGCTGGGATACCAAAGCCAAAAACATGTTTAGGTAGAGTCATACGTATGACATATTACCTAAGCCTGTGGGTGAGAGGTTACATAAGTGGATGCATGAGCATAAAACCTGAGACCATCTCATGAAGCCCGTGACACTTGAGGATACTAGAGTAATTGGTCAGCTAAGGAAGAAAACTGCACCCCCTCAGTCCATGAAAAGAGGCATGCATAGACCGAAAAGGAAGACGGCAGGGTAGAAAGGAATATTGCAACAGTGATCAGTAGGATACCTACTGTTATGTTAAGTTTTTAACCAACTGTGCTATGTCCTCCCTTAGATCACTGTTGCAGTATTCAAAACTGCTGGGTGATTCCCGAAGCTCGGCTAGTATTGACTGGATGAGACACAGGCAAGTTGTCAACCAAGGCAAGTTGTCAACCAGTTCAGATAGGACTGATCTGGTGAAGGCAGCTCTGGAATTAAAAAAAAAAAAAGCATCTACTCTGTAATGTTTGGTAAAAATATGCACCAAAGACCAAGTAACTGCTTCCAGGACAGCTCTCAGGTCTACTGATGAGGCCAATCCTCTGGAAACATGCCTCTTCACTAGTGAAAATAAATAATTGTCATGGTGACCGATATAATTTATCTAACTTGGTTTCTTGGAAGGAAACGACTGGTCAATCTTCCAGATAGATTTGGTCTTGCCCAAGTAAAATCTGAGCAGTCTATGCACTTCCAGTGGGTGTAAGATTCTCCATCTTCCCTTATTTTGTGGATTAGGAAAGAAAGTAGAAAGATTAATGGTTTGATTAAGAGACTGTTCATTTACTACTTAAGGCATAAAGGGGGAGTTGGCCCTCAAAGACGCACTGCCCTTATGGAAAGTAAAGAAAGAATGGAGGGATGTCATCAGGGCCAAGAGCCCGGAGACTTGTCTAGTTGAGCTACAAGTGTGTGTTTTTCAAGTACAGAATTTGACAGAAGCAGAGGCTACTGGTTCAAAAGGGGGAGAGTGGGTTTTTCAAGAAGAAAGTGTGGTCCCAAGAAGGCAAAATAGCTTTCCTAGGTAGTTTTATGTGGAGGACATCTGTCTAGGCTAGAGATAAAACCATTTCTGAAAGAAGAGGAAGGTCGAGAGGTAAGCAAGCAGAAATGGCCAAGACGTGCCTTAATTGAGAAGTATGCATCAGCTTTTAATTACTCAACAAATAAGACAGAACAATGGGTACACCTGTTTGCAAAGGATCCTGTTCATAAGCATGACCCCCCCCCCCTCCAAACTGCAAATCTTTTCCATTTTGATATGCAAGATTTTTTGGTAGTAGGTTCCCTTGCTTCTTTGGGAACTTGTAGCACGTCCTCAAGATTCTGATCCATTTCAGGCACTAATTTACTATCATTTACACTGTCAAGTTAACAGAAGACAGGTTGGGGTGAAGAAGTGAGCCATTGGGTTGTATGAGCAAGTCCACTATGTGAGGAAACTTGTGCTGATGACCTCTGGCTAGGTGGTAGACAAGAGAGAACCAGTGCTGCCTTAGCCAAAAGGGGGTCACCAGTAAGACCTTTGGTTTGTCACTAAATATTTAGCAAGAGATTTAGGAGAAGTGGAAGGTAAGGGAAAGAAGAACCTCCCATTCCAATCAAAAGATGGCATTCATTCTCACTGCTTGAGGATAAGTAGTTCTGGTGCAAGTGTGAGGAAGCTGTTTGTTGTAGATGGGGTAAGTAAGTCCATCTGTGGGATACCCCATTTGTGGACTATGTTGAGGAACACTTCCCTGTTCAGCATCTGTTCTTGAAGGTCTTCTGTTGATCTGCTTAGAAAATCTGCCAGGACATTGTCCTGTGAAATGTAAACAGCTTGGAGGGACAGGTTTGCATTTGTGGCCTAATTCAGTGCCATAAGGGTTAGTTTGCGTAGCTGAAAAGATCCAATCACCTCCTGCCCCACTTGTTTATATGCCACTTGACCGTAGTGTTGTCTGTGAAAATTCTGAGTGGGCCTGGGGCCCAGGAGTTGGGCAAGATTTGCAGGGCCTGAATTAGTGCCTGTATCTCCTGGGTTGATGTGCCCAGACCTTAGATTTGGTGGCCAGTGGCCTTGAACTCTCAGTCTGCAGAATCTATAACCAACTCCTGCTGTGATGTCTGCACTTTGAAAGGCAGGCCTGGGTTGAGGTTTACCTGTGATACCTGTCACTGGATTTCTTTTTTTTAAGCAGGCGAGTAAAGAAATATTGAGTCTCAAGAGGAGGAGAATACTAGAAACAGATGGATTTCAGGTACCACTGGATCCTTTTCATATAGTGTCTGGCAAAGGGGACTATGGGTATGGTTGCAGCCATGAATCCCAGTGTCCTGAAGATTTCTCTTGCAGTGCAAGTCTGAAGGGTTAGAAGAGATTTTAAGTAACGGGAAAGACACTCTACCTTGTCTGAGGTAGGAAACCTGTATGAGTTTGGTGTCTAGTCTGCAGCCCAAGAAAATCAAGTATTGGGCTGGTTACAGTGTGGATTCTCTGAAGCTGACTGAGAACCCTAGACTTTGGAGGAGAGAGACGAAGTTGGGACTAAGTAAAAATGTCCACAGAGAAGGTACTTGTATTAACAGGTCATCTAAGTGGGGGAATATCTGAATTCTTGAGTACTGCAGAAGGCTATGACTACAGCCAGACACTGTAAAAACATAGAGGATGTAGAAAGTCCAAATGGTAAAGCAGAGAACTGAAAATGAGATGAGAAAGCCAAAAACCTCAGAAATTTCCTGAAAGTAGTTTGTATCAGAATGTGGAGGTAGGTGCCCTTTAGATGCAAAGGCACCAGACAGGCTTGCAGAGTATAAAGGCAAAATGAGTATGGAGAGATAGCATCTTGAATGAGGGGACCTTGATGAAAGGGTTGAGAATGGACAGATCCAGTATAGGTCTCCATTTTACTTCTTTTCTTGCAACACAAAATAGTCTTGAGTAGAACCCTTTTCCCCACATACTGCTGTGGGACAGGTTCTGTTGTGCCTTGGACAAGTAAGGCTTCAATAATGGGAGAAGAACTTTATCCAGTTAGGAAGTGGAGGAGGGATGCCCTTGAATGGAGAGACTTCCTTCCAAATCATTCTGTAACCATGTAGAATAATGAAAAAGCAACCATATGTTTGTGGCAATGAGCTGCCAATTTCTCACAGATGAGGTTAGTCTTTTGGACAGGTGGAGCGGTAGACCAATGGGGAAGGAGGAAAAAAAAAGGGTGGCCAGGCTGACATGTCTGGGTAGGAAGACTTTTCTGATTTTGAACCCCTGTATTTTTTGTCTTGGTATCTTTTCCTAAGCATACTCTTGGCCTTATGAGGGGGCCTTGATTCCCTGACAGAAAAGGATGCGGGCTTCTTAGGGTAGTTTCTTTGGTATCTGGAAACCAAAGAAAAAAAAATTTTGTCTGCAATCCTTCATTAGTTTCCCCACTTCTTATAAGGCTGAATTAGGGTCAAATAAAATATCCCTATTCAAAGAAAACTTTCGTAGCTTGGCTTTAATGTCCACAGGAAGGGACAAAGCATAACCATGCATACCTTCCAATAACAGAACATGTAGCAGTTGCTCTGAAGGAAGCATCCACTAAGGCATAGCTGCATTTGATGCTATGTCTAGCCACCTGTGAGGCCTGAACCACCATGGACATGGCCTTTTATTTACTACCTGGCCCTTCCATTGAAGCCAAAAAAGAAGTTATGCACTCACCATACCATTCCATGTTTGTAGTCCATCTCGGCCTTCATTCTTACACATGGGTTCGAAGCTGATCCTCGGCTCCAACTCAGCCGATTACAAAGCTCGAAGTCTCTAAGTTGGCTCGTGGCAAGGTAGGTATCTCATAATGCACTAGTAAGAATCCCCAGATCTTGTTTCCTGCTGTCTATAAAAATGATAGAAGATATTTCCATAAGGAAAAACAAAGATGAAAGGTCTCCAACCCTAAGGAAGATAGACACCATCTTGTCTCCAGATCCTCCAGGGATACATGGACGGGGGTAGGTCCGTAAGAATGAAGGGTGAGATGGACTACAAACATGGAACATTATGGTGAGTACATAACTTCTTTATGTTCTGTAGTCATATCTCGCCTTCATTCTTACATATAGCACAGCGTCCCTAGCAACTTTCTCTCGGGTGGCTCATGGGAATATACTCCCAAGAACTGTGGAACCAAATGAGGCTCTACCCCTGGAGGCCAAGTCCAATTTGTAATGAGTAATAAAGGTATGAGGGGTAGCCCAAGTTCCTGCTGCACATATACTGTCCATTGGAATTCTGGCTTGAAAAGCGGCAGATGTGGAAATGGAACTGGTGGAATGAGCTTTAATTTTAAAGGGAAATTCTTTGCCATTAGAAGAGTAAATAAAAGACATGCAATTTGAAATCCAGTTTGATAATGTTATTTTGGAGACTGGCATTCCTTTCCTCATTTCTGAAAAAGATGCAAATAATTGGTCTGATCTCCTAAACTCTTTGGTTCTATGTAGATAGAGCCTTAACTGTCTGTGTACATCCAGTTGATGAAACTTATATTCTGCTTTGTTTGAATGATTTGGAAAAAAGACTGGCAAGTTCAATAGTTTGATTCATATTTGACTGAGAACAAATCTTGGGGACGAAGGAAGGATTAGTGCAGAAGGAAACTCTGTCTCTCTGAAATTTCAAGTAAGGAGGTTTGACTGAGTGTGCTTGCAGCTCTGACACTCTTCTGGCAGACGTAATGGCTACCATAAAAATGGTCTTCCATGACAAGAACTTTAAATCACAAGTATGAAATGGTTCAAACGGCAGTGAGGTAAGTTTTGAAAGAACAAAATTTAGATCCCAGGGAGATGTAGTTTCTTGAAAAGGAGGTCTTAGTAAGGTAGTGCCTTTCAAAAATGATCTCCACAATCTATGAGCCATAAGATTAGGTTCATGTTGTCCCAAATGAAAATTGGAAATAGCTGCTAACTGAACTTTGATTGTAGCAGCAGCTGATCCTTGATGAAAAAGTTTGGTTACAAATTCTAACACCAAGGGAATGGAGGCTGTGTATGGATCTATGTTTTTAGCTCGTTCCGAGAGAGAAAATCTTTTCCATTTGCTAGCGTACAATTTTTTCGTAGAAAGTTTATGAGAAGACGTCAGGATATGTGTAACTGCAGGGAAGAAATCATGAAGCCTGCTTAGGGATGGAAGTGGAGTGGCCATGCTGTCAAGCTGAGGGTGTGGAGACAGGGATGGAACATGCCTGACATGTAAACCAATTCTGATGGTCAGTAAGGAGTGATGAGAATCATTCTGCTTCCCAAGGTCTTTGCTTTCTGGATCACTTTCGATATTAACGAAAAGGGAGGAAAAGCATAAAGAAGTCCCGAGGGCCAATTGTGGACAAGTGCGTCTCTCGGTGTCTCCCACCGGGAAGGGGGGGGGGGGGGAGTAGCTGCTGCATTTGGTGTTCATTGGGGTGGAAACAGATCGCAGCAAGGCTGTTCCACCCATTTGTGGTAAATCTGTCCCATGACTTTCTGATTCAGAGACCACTCGCGAGGCATCAAGATTGCCTGCTGAGCTTGTTGGCTATCACATTGGTTCTCCCCGGGATATGCATTGTAACTAGAAAGCATTGGGAGGATATCGCCCACTGCCAAACACGAAGGGCCTCTCGACATAGGGGGTAGGATCTTGTTCCCCCTTGTTTATTTATATATCATACCACTGACATACTGTCTGATTGGATTGACATTGTCCCAGGAGGAAGAAAGTTGTGAAGTGCTTGCAACGCTAGTAGCACTGCTCTCATCTCTACAACACTGATATGCAAGTGAGCCTCATATTCTTTCCATGTGCCTTGGACTGTCCTTCCTAGATAATGGCCCCCACCACCTTATCTGGGAGGCATCTGTGGTCATGGTAGCAATGGGTTGGCGAGGAATGAATGGTGTCCCTATTGTTAGTTGATTGGACTGGATCCACCAACGAAGGTCCTTTTTAAAAGATTCTATTATTAAAATGGGATGAGACAGAGGCAGTTGCAGAAGAGACCACTGGGAAAAGAATAGGCATTGTAAAATTCTCATATGTAGTCTGGCTAGCAGAACTAGAGTTATAGTAGAGGCCATGATTCCTAGAAGTTTGATCACAGCCTTCGCTTTGACTTTGTGTTGGGGAAGCAGCCTGTATATTTGTTGTCTTAGATTTTGTATTCTGTCTGAAGGAAGGCGAGCTATCATTGAGACTGTCTATTTCTGCGCCTATAAAAGTCACACATTGAGAGGGCGATAAGGAGGACCATTATAGCACTGGGATCTCGAGCAATGTTGGGATACCAGCTTACAGAAATCTTCTCTGAGCAGTATGTGTGAACAATCTTTTATCTGAATTCCAGTGACTGAAAACATGAATACAAAGCTGCATGGAAATACAATGCCTGGCTAAAAGAGCATCAGCCAAAATAAGATAGTGCTTTTGAATAATTCCTCTCTATCAAGGCATAATTATTAATATAAGCAAATATTTATGTTGAAAATAATTCCTCTAATAATCAAATGTCAGACAACAGATGCAAATGAGAAGTTATGTACCTACCATAACGTTCCATGTTAGTTGTCTTCTCTCGCCTTCTTTCTTGCTGGATGGGTTCGGAGCCGGTCCTCGGCTCCGACTCGGCCACTTACTAAAGCTTGAGAGCTAATTTTACCGGCTCGAGGCAACCCTATATCCCATGATGCAAGGCGATGACTACCCAGATCTCGTTTGGTAGCTAAGGAAAATTATGCAATATATTCCTCCAACTGGAGAGGAGGAGGAAGAGGTAATAATAATAATCCCCCGAAAAAGATCAACCTGATCTAGTGACACTAGTAAGCTGATTAGCTGGAAAAATTGGATCAAGACTCTTAAAGGAAGAGGAACAATCTTCTCAGTCTGACCAGGCTAGGGGGATGGTGGGTGGGACGCAAGAAAGAAGGCGAGAGAAGACAACTAACATGGAACGTTATGGTAGGTACATAACTTCTCAATGTTAAGTTGTCAATTTCGCCTTCATTCTTGCTGGATGGGACCGTGTCCCTAGCACCTCTATCCTGGGTGGCTCAATGGAACAGACTCTTGAGAACGGTGGAACCAAAATTTGCTCTGTCTCTGGAAGCCAAGTCTAATTTGTAATGCGAAACAAAGGTATGAGGAGAGGCCCATGTGGCTGCTGCACAAATAGTGTCTATTGGAAGTCTAGCCTGAAAAGCTGTAGATGTAGCTAATGCTCTGGTAGAATGGGCTTTTGGCCTAGAAATCAACTCTTTACCTCTGAGCTGATAAATGCATGTAATCACAGAAGACAGCCATCTAGATAGGGTTACCTTGGATACTGGAAGGCCTTTCCTGTTCTCTGCATAGGATAAAAACAGTTGATCAGATTTCCTAAAATGTTTGGTTCTGTCCAGATAATATCCGAGTTGGCGGTGAACATCGAGATAATGTAGTTTTTGTTCCGCTCTATTAGAATAATTTGGGAAAAAAACTGGAAGATCAATAGATTGATTTAAGTTCGTCTGCGATGCCACTTTGGGTAAGAAAGACGGATTAGTCCTTAGAGAAACTCTGTCTTTGTGGAAGATTAAGTAGGGAGGACGAATGCAGAGGGCATGAAGCTCAGATACTCTTCTGGCAGAAGTAATGGCGACTAGAAAGAGTGTCTTCCAAGAAAGAAAGTTCATTGAACAGGTAGCCGCAGGTTCGAATGAGGGAAGAATCAAGGATGTTAAAATTAAATTTAGATCCCACTGTGGTGGGGGGTCTCTAATCGGAGGTTTAAGTAAAAATATACCTCTAAGGAATGCCTTGTAAAGTTTATGTGACATGATGTTGTGGTCCAACAAGCCGATATGAAAATTTGAAATGGCTGCCAGCTGAACTTTTACTGTGGAGGAAGAAGATCCTGAATGAAAAATCTCGGCTAGGAAGTCCAAGACCGAATGAATCGGAGCAGTAAAGGGATCTATGTTCCTAGCTTTTGCCCAGAAGGAGAAATGTTGCCATTTACTAGTGTAAATCCTTCTGGTGGAAGATTTAAAGGAAGCTACTATGATATCCCGGACGGGATTAGAAATCATAGGAAGCCTGGCTAGGGATGGAAGTGGAGCAACCAAGCAGTGAGGTTGAGAGAAGGTATGGATTGGTGCAGCTGCCCCGACTGGTGGGTCAGAAGATCTGGAACCGGGTCCAGATGCCATGGCTGTACCAAAAGATAACGATGTAGGAACGGAAACCATATCTGTCGAGGCCAATAAGGGGCAATGAGAATCATCTTGGCTCTCAAGGCGGTTGCTTTCTGAATTACTTGTGGTATTAGAGGGAAAGGAGGAAAGGCATAGAGAAGTCCCCGGGGCCAATCTTGGATTAGAGCGTCTCTGGGGGGATGGCCTGGAAGAGAGAGAAGAAGTCGGGGCATTTGCTGTTTTGAGGGGTAGCAAAAAGATTGCAGCAAGGAAGGCCCCACTTCTGAAAAATCTCTTCCGTCACAGATTGTTTGAGAGACCACTCGTGAGGCATGAGAATAGCTCTGCTCAACCTGTCCGCTATGATGTTGGATTTCCGGGGATATGCGTTGCTATCAGAAACCGCTGAGAAGAGATTGCCCACTGCCAAAGTCTGAGTGCCTCGACACAGTGGATAGGACTTGGTTCCGCCCTGCTTGTCGATATACCACACTACGGACATATTGTCCATTTGGACTGCAATAGTTCCCAGGGTAAGAGAGTCGTGAGGGCTTGCAGCGTTAAAAGCACTGCTCTCATCTCCAGGACATTTATGTGCAGGTGTTATTGAAGGTTGCCAAGTGCCATGGACCATCCTGCCCTGATAATGCCCCCACCCGATCAGGAGGCATCCGATGTAACCGTGGCGACCGGGGTGGGAGGAACAAAGGGTCTGCCCTGATGGACTTGAGGGGACAATATCCACCAGGTCAGATGCCTTTTGCAAATTGGAGTTATGATCCTGTGACGCATGGGAAGTCGTTGAAAGGACCATTGGGTGAACAGCATCCATTGTAGGAGACGCATTTAAAAGCGGGCAAGGGGAAGAAGTGTTATGGCGGCCGCCATAAGACCCAATACTTTCAGAGCAAATCTGGCCTGAATTTTGTCGCTGTGAAGAATCACATGGATGTGGCTTTGAATATCCAAGATCCTTTGGGTCTGTTAACTTTGCTGAAAGTTGTACGGTGTCCAATTTGGTGCCTATAAATGTAATAGATTGACAGGGCGACAAGGCAGATTTTTCGAAATTTATAGAAATCCCTAGCCCTCTGCAAATGTGAATGGTGTAATCTCTGGCTTGGAGAAGTTGATGCCTGGTGGTGGCAGTGAGGAGCCAGTCGTCTAGATATGGAAAAGTACAGTTTTGTACCTACCATAAATGTAGATGTTCGAAGATCCACATTGCTGCAGTCCTTACATATGGGTAGTCCGCTGTCCTCGGTTGGCCCGAATACCAAAGTATTAGGCTGACGTCGGTCATGGGCGCTCAGATCTGACATCAGAGCGTCAGGGTACAAAAGCGCATGACCGACGTCATATCCTCAGTCTTTTCTTGCCCCAGATGTCAGAAGGCCGTAAAAAGAAAGGGCACAGCCCAAAAACAGGATACCTCCAAAAACATGCCCAACAACAACCATCATCCAAACCATATAACCATGCCAAACTACAGAGGGAAGGAGGGAGGGTAAATTGGACTGCAGCAATGTGGATCTTGAACATCTACATTTATGGTAGGTACAAAACTGTACTATGTTCTTCATCTCACATTGCTGCAGTCCTTACATATGGGTAGAATCCCAAAGCAGAGGTAAAGGGAGGATGGCAAAATCATAAAGCATTAGGGGCTGCTAAAATGCCCTGTAAAATTGCAGTGGCAAATCCAGCCCTAGACTTAGAATAAAGAGGAAGGTGGTAATGCTTGGAAAAAGCATGTACTGAACTCCAAGTGGCTGCTTCCAAAATATCTTTTGTAGCTACCCCCCTTAGAAAGGCAGTAGAAGTGGCAGTAGCTCTAGTGGAATGAGGTCTGATTCCAGCCGGAATCTCCTTACCATGATGGGAATAACAGAAAGAAATACAAAACCCAATCCATTTAGAAATAGTTTGTTTTGAAACAGGTTTTCCCTGAGAACCCAAAGCAAAAGAAACAAACAACTGCTGAAACTGCCTGAACCCCTTGGTTCTGCTCAAATAATAACGAAACTGCCTGTGAATATCCAAAGTATGCAAAATCTTCTCCCCTTTATTTTGGGGTTTGCATAAAAGTAGGCAAATGAATAGTTTGGTTCAAGGCCACACTAGAAACCACTTTAGGCATAAAGGAAGGATTAGTACGCAAAGATACCCTCTCCTTATGAAAAATCAGGAAAGGTTCCAATGCCATAAGGGCCTGTAATTCAGAAACCCTTCTTGCAGAGGTAATGGCCAACAAAAAAGCAGTCTTCCATGATAAATACTTTAACTCGGCCGTAGCTGCAGGCTCAAAAGGTTGTAGAGTAAGCTTTTCCAACACAAAATTGAGATCCCAAGCAGGAGTAGGAGCTCTCGGGGGTCTTATGTTCTTTGCCCCTCTAAGAAATTGCTTAAACAAAGGATGGGAAAATAAAGGAGGGTCACAGTCATAGTGAGCAGAAATGGCTGCAGCATGAACCTTTATCGAGGAGAAAGACAAACCCTTGTCCAATAACTCAGTAAGATATTGAAGAGAAACACTTAAATCAGGCTTGGAAACATCAAAGTCCTTCGCTTTGCTCCAAAAAAATCTCCTCCATTTATCAGCGTAAACTTTCCTTGTACTAGGCCTTCTGGCCTCCAAAATAACATTCAAAACTTGTTGTGGAAGCTGAGACCCTCCAGGGTCTAAAACAGAATATGCCAGGCTGTGAGATGCAGAGACTGAATCTTGACATTGAGGAAGTGATTGCCCTCCTGAGACAAAAGATGGAATCAAAGGCAGAGGCCATGGAGGCTCCCGTACCAAACTCCTCAGTAGTGGGTACCAGTGCTGTCGAGGCCAATCCGGTGCTATCAGAATCATGGATGGCTTGTCTGTTCTGGCCTTCAGGAGTACCTTGGGAATGAGAGGTAGAGGTGGAAAGGCATAGACATGAAGATTGCTCCAACTGCATGATAGAGCATCCACCTTCCAAGCTGTGGGATGAAACATTTTTGTGCAAAACTTTGGCAACTGGTAATTTAGTGGAGAAGCGAACAGATCTATGTCTTGAGTCCCCCATAACACTGTCAACCTTTGAAACACATGAGGATCCAGTTTCCACTCGTGAGGATCCACAATTTGTCTGCTCAACACATCCGCTAAGGAGTTCTGTGCTCCTGGTAGAAACCTTGCCTGAAGATTGAGGTGTAAACTGAGAGCAGTCTCCCACAAAATCATCGCTTGCCTGCAAAGAGGGTACGAATGGGTTCCCCCTTGCTTGTTGATGTACCACATGACAGTAGTGTTGTCTGTTTGAATCAACACCTGTCCTGGGAGAAGTAAATCCTTGAAAGCCATCAATGCAAATTGGACTGCTAACATCTCCTTCAAGTTGATATGCAAATGTTGAAGTCTGACAGGCCACGTGTCTTGCACCCATTTTCCATCGAGGTGTGCTCCCCAAGCCTTGTCCGAGGCATCTGTCGTTAGAATCTGACTCGCCTCTGGTCGGGTCACAGAGAGTCCCTTGTTTAGGTGACATTCCTGAGCCCACCACAAACATTCTTTCCGAATGCAAGGTATTATCTGAATGACAGTGTCTAGATCTTGGCAGTGTTGTGTCCATACATTTTTGAGATACCATTGAAGCTTCCTCATATGCAGTTTGGCATTGGGAAGCACCAGAATACAAGATGCCATGAACCCCAAGGCTTGAAGGACTGTCCTTGCAGTCAGCCTGGACTGTAGAGACATTTGATGGAAATAAAGAGAAAGGCTTCTTTGTTTGTCCGGGGTCAAAAAGGCCATCTGGGAAGCTGTATTCAGTCTCACACCCAGAAAGCACATGTCCTGAGAGGGTACTAGACTGGACTTTGTTTCGTTCACAGAATACCCTAGGCATCTTAACACTACCATCACATACTGTAGATGATGCAGAAGTTCGTCTTTGTGTTGTGCAATAATCAGGCAATCGTCCAAATAAGGATAAATCTGTATTCCTCTTAACCTGAAAAAGGCTATCACTGGAGCCAGAACCTTTGTGAACACTCTGGGCAGTAGATAAGCCAAAGGACAATGCAGAGAACTGATAATGTAAATTTCCAGCCCGAAAACGCAGGTACCTCCTGCAACTGGGCCTGATAGGAACATGAAGATAAGCCTCTTTGAGATCCAGAGTTACCATCCAGTGATCTTTTCCCAACAGAGGTAAAAGCTGTTGTAACGTCAGCATTTTGAACTTTGGAATGTCCAGATAAGTGTTGAGGACAGATAAATCCAAAATTGGTCTCCACGTGTTCCCTTTCTTTGGTACTAGAAACAGGCGAGAATAAAATCCTAGTCCCCCTTCTGACAGAGGAACTGGCTGTATAGCTCCTATTTGAAGAAGTAAAGAAATCTGCTTGTCAGCCTCTATCCTTTGCCGAGGAGGAACGTCTGGCATGCCTTTGAAAGGAGGCAATGTATGGAAATAGAACTTGTAGCCTCGGTTTATAATGTCCAATACCCATTTGTCCTGGGTGACTAAAAGCCAGTTTTGCTTGAAGAGTGCTAACTTTCCTCCCAAAGCAGCTGCCAGGGAAGAAGAATCTGGCAGCTGAAAATGCAGGTCATTGGGCCTGTTTACGAAAGGACTGGCCCCTGCCCTCACCTGCCGATTGTGCAGGTGAACTCCAAGTTCTAGGCCTGAATGTACTGTGAGCTCTGCCCCTGCCACGTCTAGATCTACCCCTAGACTGAGAATCAGAAGAAGGGTAGGTCCACCCTTTAGTAGGCCAATTTCTACTAAACTTTGGAGGTTGCACCTGCAAAAAATCTTTAACAGTCTGCATGGACTTAGCCTTGTCTTCCATTTTCTTCAAAACCGACTCCACAGGGGACCAAACAAAACTTCAGACTGTAAAGGGCATCCAGAATTCTAGTTTTAACATGCTCGGACAAATTCTGATCCTTAAGCCAGGCGTGCCTCTGAAGAACTGAACCAGTGGCAGCCACCCTAGAAGAGGCCTGTACAGCATCAAAACCACACTGCAAAGAATGCTTACCCACCTGTTCAGAGACATGTACTAAATCTTGCAATTCTTTACACTCTATGCCCTCTGCCAAAGCATCCACTTTAGATTTTAGCTGAGAAAGGAGGAAATTCTGATATTTCAACATATGAAACTGGCAATTTAAAACCCTCATTGCTAAAGTAGAAGAGGTATACACCTTCTTACCCCATCTATCCAAAGCTCTAGCTTCCTTATCTAGAGGAACCGGATTCTTTTCAACAGAAGCTCTAACACCCCTAGGCCCTGACTAATAGTTTCTGGGTCCCCTAGGACTCTTATACAGATATTTATGAGCCTCAGGCACCCTGTAATACCTGTCGGTTTAACTGGCAGGAGGCAAAGAATCTGGATTAAGGGAAGCCTCCGAAAACATCTTGAACAACATCCAAAACAGGAGGTATAGCCAAGGGTCTATGCTGTGGTAAAAACAAGAATTCCCTAAGCCTCTTCCGTGAATCAGAGAAATCCTGTCCTTCCCACTTAAAATGCTCCCTCATGGAATGCAGAGTTTCTGAAAATGAAAAATCCTCTGGAGGAGAAGCAGAAGGAGAGGAATCCTCTGCATCAGAATCCGAATAAGTGGGAAAATCTTGAATATCTTCAGCAGAAGAGTCTGAGTCATCTGAGGCCTGATCCAAACTTTCCAACTCTGGCTCCACCCTGGGCCTCTTATCAGGAGGAGGCATAGAACCTCTAATTAAAGTAATCAAATCTTCTGCCATTTTAAGCATGTGCTTTTTAGGCACAGACCCTGAAGTACCTGGAGGGACCCCAGAGGAAGGCAAAACAGACCTGCCCTTAGAAGAAGCCTTAGAAATAGTAGCAGAAGGCCTAACCACCTTAGGCATAGAAGGGAGAACAGTAACCTGAGAGGCCCCTTCAGCTTGACCTGACTCCTGTGAGGCCACATCCTGCAAAATCAAAGTTTCCCCTGAGACTCAGCAGAAACTTCAGCCGGATCCACCTGCTCCACTGTAGTTTCTGCAGGACCGCGTCCAAACGGACGAATCAACCTGTCTAGGTTTCAAGGATTTGTCTTTGCGCTTCTTCGTGGAGGCGGCGCCGGAGGATCCGGCGGCATATTATAATTACACCGCTTACCAAAGACTAACCTAGCACAATCTAACCTTCTTTTATAGTGCGCTTATTAAACCTAGCACAAAACCGACCCGACTACGTTGTGGTCCGTCCCAAACAAGGAATGCAAAGAGTGATAATCCTATGCGATATCTGTTTCGCACAAGAAATACAATTATTCACTTTTGCTGACATCCGGAATTAACTGAGGCAAGAAAAACAAAAATATTCCCCACGG
This sequence comes from Protopterus annectens, assembly GCF_019279795.1. Taxonomy (NCBI): domain Eukaryota; kingdom Metazoa; phylum Chordata; order Ceratodontiformes; family Protopteridae; genus Protopterus; species Protopterus annectens. The sequence goes on from NC_056730.1 coordinate 1,016,255,287, forward strand.
GTACTTAGCCCAACTTGGTTTCGGTCTGAAACTCAGAATACGAAAATTTCAGAGCGAACGGCACTTGCAACGCTGCTTCTGCATCGGACCATGCGGCAAAAAAGACTGAGGATATGACGTCGGTCATGCGCTTTTGTACCCTGACGCTCTGATGTCAGATCTGAGCGCCCATGACCGACGTCAGCCTAATACTTTGGTATTCGGGCCGACCGAGGACAGCGGACTACCCATATGTAAGGACTGCAGCAATGTGAGATGAAGAACATCACCTGGAATCCTTGACGTCTCAGGTGAGCCGTAACTGCTGCCATACATTTGGTGAACACTCTGGGGGCTGTAGTGAGTCCAAATGGCAGGGCTCTGAATTAGAAGTGATTGGCCCCCAGCCGAAAGCGGAGAAACCTTCTGGAGCGCCTGTGAATTTTTATGTGATAGTACACATCCTGAAGGTCCACCGAGCACATCCAATTGTCCTTGCCCAGAAAGGGTAGAATGGACTGAAGCGTGACCATCCGGAATCTTGTTTTCTTTACAAACTTGTTTAGTTTGCTGAGATCTAATATTGGTCTCCAGTCCCCTGTCTTTTTTGGTACTAAAAAGAACTTTGAGTAGATTCTGGATCCTATTTGGTCTGCTGGGACTGGCTGGATGGCTCTTTTTGCTAGCAGTTTTGATATCTCTGGTACTGCTAGTTCCCTTAGACCGAGTGGAACGTCTGGAAGGGTTCCCTTTTGCTGAACTGGGGTTTGAATAAAGGGAATTTTGTAACCCTCTGATATAATCGACTGTACCCATTTGTCTTGAGAAAGGGAAAGCCAGGCTTTTGGGTACAGCGATAATCTTCCCCCGACTGCCTCCGAAGGTGGACAATCGGGCAACATCTCAGGGATGCTGGAAGGGTTTGTCAGAGAGAGGCTCCCTGCTACCCTGATTCTGCGGACCACCTCTGCCTCTAGGGCGGCGTCTGTTGTTGTTACCCCCTCTGCCTCTGGGGGTAAACTGACCTCGTGCGTCAGGCGTGACTCCTTGAGATTTGCGGAACCACATTTTCCCTCCCTTCTGACCTTTTGGGCAAGGTCTTGAAGGGGTGGAGAAACGGACTCCTACGGCAGAAAGAGTCTTGCCATCTTGTTCGCATCTAGTCAAGGTGTCTTTCACTTGAGGTCCGAAACAAGGTCGAACCATCAAAAGGAGAGTTTGTGAAGGACGCCTTGAAGGGGTCTGCAAAATTACAAAGCCGCATCCAGGATTGACGCCTTAAAGCCACTCCTGTGCCTGCGGCCCTACTCACTCCATCGGCTGCATATGAAATGAGCCGCATGGAGGAGTTAACAATGGAGTTTAGGATTCCTAGCTGTGAGTTAATTTTATCCTGGGACCCAGCAGCTGACGGATCCTGTAAAACTTCTCCCAACTCTTTAAGAACATCTCTTTGAAGGCGGGTGAAGTGACACAAGTAGTTCAGCGACCGCATGGCAAAGGTCGCTGAAGAAAAAATCCGCTTGCCGTACCTATCCATAGTCCTGGAATCCTTGTTAGGAGGATGGACAGGTACTGAAGGATCAGCTAGTTCCTTCTTGGTGGCTGCAGCCACCACCATGGCATCAACCGGGACACCTTTTGTCAAATATTGCCTATCAGGTGGGGCCGTGATGAATTTAGAAGGCCTCCGAGGAATGGGTTCCACCAAATCCGGGGCCAGCCACACCTTCCGAGCCACCACGTCCATAAGAAGGTCGAAAGGCGGAGACACCCAGGAAGTGGAGGGTCGAGACCCGAATGCCTCCAGGTATATTGACTCGTCCTCGGAAGGATTAAGGGAATGCCAGTTCCCCCTCTGCTTAAGGAGTTCAAGGATGTCTGAGAAAGAGACATCCTCAGAGGGGGACCTTGGGGATCCCTCAGACTCATCCAAGTCAGTATCGGATGTAATAGACTCGGGGGAGTCTAGATGTTTCCTCTTACATGTCCTCTTACGCGGAGGTTCACCTGATGGGTCAGGAGAAGCCTCGGAAGAGGAAGATATTCCCAGTGGGGAAACCTGAGGCGTTGGATCTCTGGGTCCGGGAGCAAGAGAGTGGGAAGAGACATCAGCAGGCACTGTAGTGGGAGGAGCTGATGGAACTGACTGACTACCCTGGGGCTAGTACACTCCTCATCACCTCGGGCTCCCCGTCAGAGAGGCCAGAAGGCTCCCGCTCCGAAGAGATAGGAACCCCAAGCCGCACCGACAGGGACGGCTCCGAGGCTGATGTCGGGGCTGAGCTCACTAGCGCCGAGGCTCCAAGAGGGAGAACGGGGTCGGACAAGGGTCCGATGCCACTCGCCCCCTCGGAGCCGACGAGAGAGACCAGATGCCCGGATCCCTCCAATGAAGGCATCAATGAGGAAATCTGAGCAGAGGACGACGGAGCAGAAGGGGGGGTGGTATCGGCTCCGAAGTCACAACAGTCACGGCTCCGAGGAGCTCCGGCTCCGACCTCTGTAAGAGAGTCGAAGGAGGAATGTTAGGTGGATGTGTAATAGCTACCGTCTGTTGAGACAGGCTATGGAGCATTTGGGCCAATGCCTGAGACTTTAATAGTCTACTCACCACTCTCTCAAGGTCGTGGTCGGACAGCCTGGACGACCGAGAAGACCGGCTCCGATGGCTCCATTCTGAGAGCAGGGGTGATCTCGGAGCCGAATGTATCGACTCCAACGAAGGGGATCTTGATCTCTTTCTTGAGATAGGTGGAGCTGAAGGAGCCGAGATCGCGGCTCCAGCCGGAGCCGACACTGATTGCCAGATTTAACAGTATTGGCGCGGATGGAGCCGATACTGTAGCTTAGACATAGAAGGATCGTCTCCCGGAGCCGATCTCACACAGAAGGCGAACCAGTAGATGGCTTAGGGCTTGGAGCAAGGCTTAACTGGTTTCGAGGGCTTCCCGGCCGACTTAGTCGGGGAGCTCTCAGGCTTTAATAAGCCCCTCAGTATTAATTTATTTCTGCGCTCCTGCAGGACTCTTGGGCTGAAGGCATGGCAGACAGCACAAGAGTCCTGCAGGTGCAGAGGTCCCAGGCAGTAAACACAAGAAGTGTGACCGTCTGTCAGAGACATCTTCTGACAGCACGAGTCACACTTCTTGAAGCCTGAGACCTTTGTGTCCTTCGACATAACTGTGTCGAGGAAACACTAAGTGACAAAAAACACAGACACACACACAATAAACACCCAATCCAATAAAAATGAAAACAGGGATACAAACACACTCAAACACCACACAGAATCCCTGACAAAAAATTAGGAAAGGGGGAGGCTTAAGGCCTAACTTAGGGGAAGGGATAAATAACTGGAAAAATAGGGAACACTAACGGAAATAGGGTTAAACTAATCAACGGTAGTGACTAAAACTAAAGGGGAGAGACTAAAAGTCTGAAATTTGAAAAAACTTACCAGGAGCCGGTAAAAAAAGCACCTGCAAGTAAAGCGCAAACGAGATCTGGGTAGTCATCGCCTTGCATCATGGGATATAGGGTTGCCTCGAGCCGGTAAAATTAGCTCTCGAGTTTAGTAAGTGGCCGAGTCGGAGCCGAGGATCGGCTCCGAACCCATCCAGCAAGAATGAAGGTGAGATTGACAACTTAACATCTAGCTATAAAACTTCACAGTGGTTTTTAGAATTGTTAGCTCAGCCACTGACGCAGGCAAAAATAGAACGGAAAGGTCACAACAGCCTGAAACAAGGGTCACACACTGATGTATTGTAACGGCAGGAATGGCTCTTCTATTAGAAGTTGTATAAAATTAGAAGTTATGTACCTACCATAACATTCCATGTTAGTCGTCTTCTCTCGCCTTCTTTCTTGCTGGATGGGTTCGGAGCCGATCCTCGGCTCCGACTCGGCACTTGCTAAGCTCGAGAGCTAATTTTACCAGCTCGGGGCAACCCTATATCCCATGATGCAAGGCGGAGATTACCCAGATCTCGTTTGGTAGCTAAAGAGATAGCAATATTTTCTTCCAAATGAAGAGGAGGAAGAAAATAACAATACTAAATAACATCATAACCCTCTAGAAAGGATCAACGTAATCTAGTGACACTAGGAGTTGAACAGCTAGAAAAAGGTAATGACCTCTTAATAGAAGATGCATAATCTTCCAGGTCGGACCAGGCTAGGGGGATGGAGGGCGGGACGCAAGAAAGAAGGCGAGAGAAGACAACTAACATGGAACGTTATGGTAGGTACATAACTTCTAAATGTTAAGTTGTCAATCGCCTTCATTCTTGCTGGATGGGACCGTCCTAGCACCTCTATCCTGGGTGGCTCAATGGAACAGACTCTTGAGAACGGTGGAACCAAAATTCGCTCTGTCTCTGGAGACCAAATCTAATTTGTAATGTGAAACAAAGGTATGAGGAGAGGCCCATGTGGCTGCTGCACAAATAATGTCTATTGGAAGTCTAGCTTGAAAAGCTGTAGATGTAGCTAGAGCTCTGGTAGAATGGGCTTTTGGGTTAGAAATCAACTCTTTGCCTCTGAGCATGTAAGTGATCACAGAAGACAGCCACCTAGATAAAGTTACCTTAGAAACTGGAAGGCCTTTCCTGTTCTCTGCATAGGATAGAAATAGTTGATCAGATTTCCTAAAAATTTTAGTCTTGTCCAGATAATATCTGAGCTGGCGGTGAACATCGAGATAATGTAACTTTTGTTCCGCTCTATCAGAATAATTCGGGAAAAATACTGGAAGATCAATGGATTGATTTAGGTTAGTCTGCGATGCCACCTTTGGTAAGAAAGACGGATTAGTCCTTAGAGATACCCTGTCTTTGTGGAATATTAGATAGGGAGGGCGAATACAGAGAGCATGAAGCTCAGATACTCTCCTGGCGGAAGTAATGGCAACTAGAAAAAGTGTCTTCCAAGAAAGCAATTTCAAAGAACAGGCAGCTGCAGGTTCGAACGGAGGAAGAATCAAGGATGTTAAAATTAAATTTAGATCCCACTGTGGTGGGGGGTCTCTAATCGGAGGTTTCAATAAAAAGATACCTCGAAGAAATGCCTTGCAAAGTTTATGTGACATAATGTTGTGGTCCAAAAAGCCTATATGAAAATTTGAAATGGCTGCCAGTTGAACTTTCACTGTGGAAGAAGAGGATCCTGAATGAAAAATGTCAGCTAGGAAGTCCAATACCGAATGAATTGGGAGCAGTATAGGGGTCTATGTTCCTAGCTTTTGCCCAGAAAGAAAGCGTGCCATTTACTAGTGTAGATCTTTCTGGTAGAAGATTTTAGGGAAGCTACTATGATATCCCGTACAGGATTAGAAATCATAGGAAGCCTGGCTAAGGATGGAAGTGGAGCAACCAAGCAGTGAGGTTGAGAGAAGGTATGGATTGGTGCAGTTGACCCGACTGGTGGGTCAGAAGATCTGGAACCGGGTCCAGATGCCATGGCTGTACCAAGAGGTAATGATGTAGGAACGGAAACCATATCTGTCGAGGCCAATAAGGGGCAATGAGAATCAACTTGGCTCTCAAGGCGGCTGCTTTCTGAATTAGTGGAGGTATCAGCGGAAAAGGCATAAAGAAGTCCCCGGGGCCAATCTTGGGTTAGAGCGTCTCTGGGGGGATGGCCTGGAAGGGGGAAGAGAGAGAAGTCTGGGCATTTGCTGTTTTGAGGTGTAGCGAAAAGGTCGCAGCAAGGAAGGCCCCACTTCTGAAAAATCTCTTCCGTCACTGACTGTTTGAGAGACCACTCGTGAGGCATGAGAATAGCTCTGCTCAATCTGTCCGCTATGATGTTGGATTTCCCGGGGATGTGCGTTGCTATCAGAAACCGGTGAGAGGAGATTGCCCATTGCCAAAGTCTGAGAGCCTCTCGACACAGTGGATAGGACTTGGTTCCGCCCTGTTTGTTTATATACCACACTACGGACATATTGTCCGTTTGGACTGCAATAGTTCCCAGGGAAGAGAGTCATTGAGGGCTTGCAACGTTAAAAGCACTGCTCTCATCTCCAGAACATTTATGTGCAGATGGTACTCGAAAGGTTGCCAAGTGCCATGGACCATTCTGCCCTGATAATGCCCCCCACCCAATCAGGAGGCGTCCGATGTAACCGTGGCAACGGGCAAGAGGAACAAATGGTCTGCCTTGATGGATTTGAGGGGACGATATCCACCAAGTCAGATGTCTTTTGCAAGTTGGAGTTACTATGATCTCGTGACACATGGGAAGTTGTTGAAAAGACCATTGGGTGAATAGCATCCATTGTAGAAGACGCATGTAAAAGCGGGCGAGGGGAAGAAGTGTTATGGCGGCCGCCATAAGACCCAGTACCTTCAGAGCAAATCTGGCCTGAATTTTGTTGCTGAAAAGAATCACCTGGACGTGTCTTTGAATGTCCAAGATCCTTTGGTCTGTTAACCTTGCTGAGAGTTGTACGGTGTCCAATCTTGCGCCTATAAAAGTAATAGATTGACAAGGCGACAAGACAGATTTTTCGAAATTTATAGAAATTCCTAGCCCTCTGCAAGTGTGAATGGTGTAATTTCTGGCTTGGAGAAGCTGATGCCTGGTGGTGGCAGTGAGGAGCCAGTCGTCTAGATATGGAAACACCTGGAATCCTTGACGTCTCAGGTGAGCCGTAACCACTGCCATGCATTTGGTGAACACTCTGGGGGCTGTAGTGAGTCCAAAGGGCAGGGCTCTGAATTGGAAGTGACTGGTCCCCAGCCGAAAGCGGAGAAATCTTCTGGAGCGTCTGTGAATTTTTATGTGATAGTACGCATCCTGAAGATCTATCGGGCACATCCAATTGTCCTTGCCCAGAAAGGGCAGAATGGACTGAAGCGTGACCATCCCCAATCTTGATTTCTTTACAAACTTGTTGAGTTTGCTCAGATCTAATATTGGTCTCCAGTCCCCTGTCTTTTTTGGAACTAAAAAGAACCTTGAGTAGATTCCGGATCCTATTTGGTCCACTGGGACTGGCTGGATGGCTCTTTTTACTAGCAGTTTTGATATTTCTAGTACTGCTAGTTCCCTTAGACCGGGTGGAACGTCTGGAAGGGTTCCCTTTTGTTGAATTGGGGTTTGAATAAAGGGAATTTTGTAACCCTCGGATATAATTGACTGTACCCATTTGTCTTGAGAAAGGGAAAGCCAGGCTATTGGGTACAGCGATAATTTTCCCCGACTGCCTCAAGGCGGACAATCGGGCAACATCTCAGGGATGCTGGAAGGGTTTGTCAGAAAGAGGCTCTCTGCTACCCTGATTCTGCGGACCACCTCTGCCCCTAGGGCGGCGTCTATTATTGTTACCCCTCTGCCTCTGGGGTAAACTGACTTCGTGCGTCAGGCGTGACTCCTTGAGATTTGCGGAACCACATTTTCCCTCCCTTCTGTCCTTTGGGGTAAGGTCTAGAAGGGGTGGAGAAACGGACTCCTACGGCAGAAAGAGTCTTGCCATCTTGTTTGCATCTAGTCAAAGTGTCTTTCACTTGAGGTCCGAACAAGGTTGAGCCATCAAAGGGGGAGTTTGTGAAAGACGCCTTGAAGGGGTCTGCAAAATTACAAAGCCGCAGGACTGACGCCTTAAAGCCACTCCTGTGCCTGCGGCCCTACTCGCTCCATCGGCTGCATAAGAAATGAGCCGCATGGAGGAGTTAGCAATGGAGTTAAGGATTCCTAGCTGTGAGCTAACCTTATCCTGAGACCCAACAGCTGACGGATCCTGTAAAACTTCTCCCAACTCTTTAAGAACATCTCTTTGAAGGCGGGTGAAGTGGCATAAGTAGTTCAGTGACCTCATGGCAAAAGTCGCTGAAGAAAAAATCCGCTTACCATACCTGTCCATAGTCCTCGAATCCTTGTTAGGAGGATGGACAGGTACTGAAGGATCAGCTAATTCCTTCTTGGTGGCAGCAGCCACCACCATGGCATCAACTGGGACACCCTTTGTTAAATATTGTCTATCTTGTGGGGCCGTAATAAATTTTGAAGGTCTCCTAGGGATAGGTTCCACCGAATCCGGAGCCATCCACGCCTTCCGAGCCACTACCTCCATGAGAGGGTCGAAAGGCGGAGACACCCAGGAGGTGGAGGGTCGAGATCCGAACGCCTCCAGGTATACGGACTCGTCCTTGGAAGGATTAAGGGAGGGCCAGTTCCCCCTCTGCTTAAGGATTTCAAGGATGTCTGAAAATGAGACATCCTCAGAGGAGGACCTTGGCGATCCCTCCGACTCATCCAAGTCAGTATCTGATGTAGTAGACTCGGGGGAGTCTAGATGTTTCCTCTTACATGTCCTCTTACGTGGGGGTTCCCCTGACGGATCAGGAGAAGCCTCGGAAGAGGAAGATATTCCCAATGAGGAAACCTGAGGCGTTGGATCTCTGGGTCCGGGAGCAAGAGAGTGGGAAGAAACGTCAGCAGGCACTGTAGTGGGAGGAGCCGATGGAACTGTCCGTTGACTAAGCCCAGGGGCTAGTACACTCCTCATCACCTTGAAGGCTCCCCCGTCAGAGAGACCAGAAAGTTCCCGCTCTGAAGAGATAGGAACCCCAGGCCTCACCGAGAGGGAAGGCTCCGAGGCAGATGTCGGGGCCGAGCTCACCAACGCCGAAGCTCCGAGAGGGAGAATGGGGTCGGACAAGGGTCCGATGCCACTCGCCCCCTCGGAGCCGACGAGAGAGACCAGACGCCCGGATCCCTCCAATGAAGGTCTCAAGGAGGAAATCGGAGCCGAAGACGACAGAGCCGAAAGGGGTGGTATCGGCTCCGAAGTCACAACGGTGCCGGCTCCGAGCTCTGTAAGAGAGTCGAAGGAGGAATGTTTGGTGGATGTGAAATAGCTACCGTCTGTTGAGATGGGCTATGGAGTATTTGGGCCAATGCCTGAGACTTTAATAGTCTACTCACCACTCTCTCGAGGTCGTGATCAGTTAGCCTGGATGACCGAGAAGAACGGCTCCTATGGCTCCACTCCGAGAGCAAGGGTGATCTCGGAGCCGAATGTATAGATTCCACTGAAGGAGATCGAGATCTCTTTTTTGAGATCAATGGAGCCATCGGAGCCGAAGATACGTCGGCTCCAGCCGGAGCCGACACTGAGTGTCTGGATTTGACAGTATCTGCGCCGGATGAAGCCGATACTGAGACTGGTAAGGTGGAAGGATCGGCTCCGGCCAGAGCCGATCTTGACCCTGGTGAGGATGAACCTGAAGCCGACGGCTTGGAAGTCTGAGCCGAAGGCTTAACAGGTTTCGAGGGCTTCCCCGGCGCCGACTTAGTCGGGGAGCTCTCGGGCTTTAATAAGCCCCTTAATATCAGCTTATTTTTTCGCTCCTGCAGGACTCTTGGGCTGAAAGCATGACAGAAAGCACAAGAGCCCTGCAGGTGCGAAGGTCCCAGGCAATAAACACAAGAAGTGTGACAGTCTGTCAGAGACATCTTCTGACAGCACGAGTCACACTTCTTGAAGCCTGAGACCTTAGTGTCCTTCAACATAACTGTGTCGAGGAAACACAATAGTAACACACACAAAAAAACACTCAGTCCAACAATTTAAGATAAACCGGGATAACACACACTCATACACAAACAATCCCTGACAGGAAAAAATTTAGGGAGGGGAAGGCCTAAGGCCTAACTAGGGAAAAGGGAATAATTTACTCGAAAAAAAAGGGAACACTGACGGGAATAGGGCTAAAGTAAGTAGTTAGTTAACAAAACACAAATATATATATATAAATTTAAAGGGGGGTAGACGAAAAGTCTCAAAAACTGTTCACTTACCTAGAGCTGGTAAAAGAAGGCACCTCGTTAGCGAAGCGGCAAACGAGATCTGGGTAATCTCCGCCTTGCATCATGGGATATAGGGTTGCCTCGAGCTGGTAAAATTAGCTCTCGAGCTTAGCAAGTGCCGAGTCGGAGCCGATCCCATCCAGCAAGAATGAAGGCGAGATTGACAACTTAACATCATGTATTAGTCAGTACTTTCCTATTTCTATTAAACATTCCTGAACTATATGTGTACAGAATGCAAATAATGTAAAATACATGATTTGTAAAATGTACATATATGCCATAAACAGCAAAGAATCAGGAAATGTATATTATTCTTCTTCATACATTTTCTACAGAATGAATGACAGGGGCAGATGCTGTCCCTTGCATATGCATGTTGCAAAGCTGCAGGCTTTATAAGAAGTTTTTATTAAACTTTTGTATTGTACTACTTTGTAAGTTGCAAACTTTCATTAGTTCTGAATTATTCAACAACAGTAATAATGTAAATATGAACTGCAGCTGTAACAATAATAAAGTCTTTCTCATTAGAAATGTTGTGACAGACAATTAAGTAGTAAGACATACGATGATAAAGCAAGCTGAAGAAAGGAATGCTGACTCTGTACTTGTCACTAAAAAGGGAAGAAACCTGTTATAGTGGCAACTTTTAAAATAGTTTGCTCACAAGCAATTTTAAATGGATGTATAACCTGATTTGGACACAGTGTATGTCTAAAGAGGCAGGGCTGTATCTTTCAAGATTGTATAAAAACCATGCCCACATATGTAATCTTCGTCAGTCAGTAAACCAAACTAGCTAGTCAAGGAATAATAAAGACTGTACCTGACCCCTGGGATGCCTTGCTTTGCTGATCATTTATTATACTTGTTCTTCTAATTGCCTGTATTTTTTCCTCATAGGTGCAATGCTTGTATATATGTTTACACAGACTCTTCCCAATTTATAGTAATGCCTAGCTGAGTGCAGACTCAGATGGTTGAATCTCTGGCTTGTAGCAGTAGGTGCCTGGTGGTGGCAGTCAGGATCCAGTCGTCCAGGTATGGAAACACTTGAAATACAAGACGTCTCAAGCAAGCAGTTACTACCGCCATGCATTTGAACACCCTGGGGGCTGTGGTAAGACCAAAGGGCAGTGCACGAAATTGGTAATGACTGGCTCCCAGCCAGAAGCGTAAATGACTCCTTGATGCTCTGTCCATTTTTATGTGGTAGTACACATCTTGGAGGTCTATGGAGCACATCCAATTGTCTTTCCCTAACAGACTGCAGTGTTACCACTCAGAACCTGGACTTCTTTACTGATTTGTTTAACTTCCAGAGATCCAAAATGGGCCTCCAGTCCCCTGTTTGTTTTTGCACTAAAAAGAATCTGGAGTAAGTTCTGAATCCTATCTGGTTTGTGGGGATGGTTTGGATGACTCTCTTTTGAAGCAACTTTTGGACTTTTATAGTTGCTTGATCCCTGTGACTGGGTGGAACATCTGGGATTTTCTTGGTTAGATGAGGTGGAAAAGAGAAGGGTATGGAGCATCTTCTGGAAAATATTCTTTGTACCCACTTGTCTTGTCTGATGTCATGCCAGGCTTCTGGTTACAAAGATAAGCGACCCCCAACTGGCTCCTGAGAAGTGCAGTCAGGCCCCACTTCAGGAGCGCTGATAGGGACATCCATGAAACGAATCGCGGCCAACCTGGTTTTGCGGACCCCCCACCTCTAGGGCGACGTCTACCATTACTTCCTCTTCCTCTGCCTCTGGAGAAGGAATCACCTTATGCATCCGGGAAAAATCTCTGAGATTTCTTGAACCACATTTTTCCGCCTCTCTGACCCTTACGGTATGGTCTAGAAGGGATAGAAAAACGTACTCCCATGGCAGAGAGAGTCTTCCCTTCCTACTCATATCTGGTGAGTGTTTCTTTTACCTTTGGTCCAAACAGAGAGGAACCGTCAAAGGAGGCGTTGGTAAATGTAGGTTTGAAGGGCTCTGCAAAGTTACAAACCGCATCCAGGAGTGTCTCCTAAGGGAAACTCCTGAACCTACTGCCCTGCTCGCTCCATCTGCTGCGTAAGATATCAGCCTCATGGAGGAGTTGACAATGGAGTTTAAGATAGACAACTGAGCAGTAACCCTCTCTGGGACTCCTTCAGTTAAAGTACCTTGGAGAGTATTCTCCTAGCTCTTTCAGGTCATCTCTTTGAAGACTACTGAAATGAGTAAGGTAATTCAGCGATCTGAGTGTAAAAGCCGCTGAAGAAAAAATACGCTTCCCGTATCTGTCTATCGTTCGAGACTCCTTGTTTGGTGGGTAGACAGAGGAGGAAGTTTCCGCTAGTTCCTTCTTTGTGGCTGCTGCCACCACCATGGCATCTACAGGCACACCTTTGGTTAAAAACTTTTTCTTTGGGAGCTGAAAGAAATTTGTTGGGCCTTCTGGGAACTGGTTCCACAGCATCAGGAGTTTCCCACACCTTTCGACTCACAAAATCTAACAGCTCATTGAAAGGTGGAGACACCAAAGAGGCTGAAGGTTGAGACCTGAAAGCCTTCAGGTACACCCAACACCTCATCAGAAGGGGTAACAGTGGGCCAGCTGCCTCTCTGTTTCAGGATTTCTAGGATATCTAATAAGGAGATATCATCAGAGGATGACCTAGGGGACCCCTTCTGAGTCCTCGAGGTCAGTGTCAGACGATGGACTCATCAGGGGAGTTTACATGCTTCCTCTTGCAAGTTCTCTTCTGAGGAGGCTCCTCAGAAGGGTATTCTGGGGAGGTCTCAGAAGACTGGGAGCACCCAATGGGCGTTCCTGAGGCTGCGGGTCTCTGCTGTCAAGAGAGAGAGATGGTGCTGAGACACAGGTCGGAGCTTGAGGGGGAAGAGCATCGGTACTCTTGTGTGGAGCTGAAGACCTAGACAGTACGCTCATCATCTCGAAGGCAGATCTCTCCGGTTCAGAGGACACCACTGGTTCCGGGGAAGCGGAAGTAGCCCTCGGTACCAGAGCGATCGGCTAAGAGACAGATGTAGGATTCGAGCTCAGCCGAGCTGACGCACTGAGGGGTATGCTCGAAACCGAAGCAGTTCAGGTCCGAGTGTCCCCATCAGGGCTGACTGGTGAGCTTCGGCTCCTAGACACCAAGGACGGTACAAAGGTGTCGGAGTGGAACTCTGCTCCGAGACAGACAGTAGTGGTGCTGGAACAGATGGTTCCACAACAAATGGCACCAATAGCTCTGGCTCCAAAAGACCGACATGGCTCGGAGGAACACAGGCAGGTAAAATGGCCATAGACTGATCCGGAACCAATTGGGTCGGAGCCGGCAACATATTTGCTGGCACCGACGACTTCAAAAGTCTAAGCACCACTCTCTCGACATCCTCCTCAGAAAGACTCTTGGATGATCTGGAAGACAGGGTAGGTGATCAAGATCTCTGCAAGATTGGAGATCTAAGTGTCGGGGACACCGGTAATAAATCTCTAGACTAGCTCCGAGGTATGGGCTCAGTAATCGGCTCCAAAAAACTTGGGGCCGAGACTGGAGTGTCAATGTCAATAACCTTGACCGGCTCTGAAAGCAGAGGAGCTGAAGAGGTAGAAGGTTTTCCAGTTTAGCAATTTTCTGTGGAGGTCCTGATTCAACATTCGGTGTGGGAGACTGCCTTTTCACCGACTTGACCTTCTCTTTTTTAGAAGAGGGAGACCTGGAATGAGGGGATGAAAACTGGCTAAATCCTCCTCAAAAGAAGGTTTAAGGAGACCTTTCAAGATCAGTTTGTTCTTCCTTTCCTGGAGAACCTGGGAACTAAAAGAGTGGCAAAAGGTACATGTCTCCTGAAGATGTATGGCTCCCAAACAGTGGACACAATTACTATGTCCGTCAGTCAGGGACATTTTTTGTGAACATTTAAGACATTTTTTGAAACCCGAAGGTTTATAATCTTTAGACTCCTTATTAAACGGGCCTAGCTCTGCTGAGGAAACAGCACACAAGGAAAAAGACAATAGAGGACTATGTTCTCTAACTTACATGGGCCTAGCCCTGAACAGAGAGGATTGCGAAACATAGAACAAAGAAGCAACAAACAAAGGTTGGAATAGGTCATAATAAAAAATGGACCTATGCCCAAGAAAAGATTGTAGGAATAACTAGCACACAGAAAGAAGGGATACCAGTAAGGAAAGGCCTGCGGAAGCGACGGCCAACAATTAGCAACAACTGCAATAAAATTCAAAAAACACACTAACTGCTACAAGGTAACAACTGTAAATAATAATACAAAACTATTATATTCAACAATCATCACTATAGAAAAAGTGAAGTAGTAAAAAATTCCAACTTAGCCATGGCCAAGAAAGAGAGCACTTCTGAACTCGTAGACGTGGCAAACAAGATCTGGGGATTCTTACTAGTGCATTATGGGATACCTACCTTGCCATGAACCAGCTTCGAGCTTTGTAATTGGCTAAGTCAGAGCCGAAGATCGGCTCCAAACCCACATGCAAAAATGAAGGCAAGATAGGGCTACAGAACATGTTTAATTTAAATTTCCCGAAACAGACAACAAATATTTAGTCATTGGGTTTGATAGTTCAGGGCTCCAAAACTGAAATGGAATAGGTGTAACACCTTCTTTCCCAGTGTGTCCTTTGTTCTGCAGTCTTTATTTGAGGGATTGGCATTAACAGCATGTAGTTTAGAAGGCTTGCCCATAGCCATGGAAAACACAGAAGAATCTGCCAATAGATTCTTGTACAGAAAACAAATCTTCAGGCACTTTGCAAAATCTAGCAAGCCTTTTTAGGGTCTGGTGGCTGAGAGTCAGGAGCAGTGGAAACAGAATCAAAGACATCGAGAAAGGCCAGAAGGAACTGAAGCAAGAGACGGGGTGTCTACTTCTAAAAGATTATATTATCTTTTTTGCACATCTGAAATCTGGATTCCCATTCAAAATGTTTCATCATGTTAGAAATGGTTTCCCCAAATTAAGTTTCCTCAACAGGGGAATCAGGGGAAAGGGATTCATCATCATCATCAGAGGCCACTTGGCCTGCAGGGTGATCAGACAAAAAGAAAGCAAGAGACTGATCATCAAAATCAGAGCCTACCTCTACATCCTTGGAGGATAATTCTAAATTACTTTTTGAGAGGTAGCAAGAGTAGGAGCAGATGATACAAAAGACGGTGGCTTAATTGCCATTATGACCTTAGAGAGACCCTGGGAAAAATTCATCAAGTCCTTTTCCTTGAACATCTGAGAAGAGGAAACATTTTTGGCTTTTTTTTTTCTTTATAGATTTGATGGTCGCTTTCACTAGACATGGTGGTTCCAACCCCTGACATACCTTGATAAGACCCTGGTATTCCCTTTCCAACTAAAATTTATGGAATACCTTTGAGTCCTTCAGAAATTACTACACAGGGTTCCCCCCTTCTCACCAGTGTCAGTAGCATCTGTCATTTCGGACGTGCATTTCTCAGACACAATATGGTCTCCTGCGTGGTTGCAGTAGCCAGCATCTAAGAAAGCATCGGGCAAACAGCGGATTCCAGAGCCTTGGTGGATATGTACAAGTCTGACTGGGCAGGCACAATGTCAGGCCTAGACATCTTGAACAACTTCTTTGGAATAGATAGAATGGCAGGGGTAGAAGGATCTGCCATCTTAGCTTGGGCAAGGTGCTTCGGGTGGTGGGTTTCCAAGTATGTGTTGAGGGAAGAAAGTTGTGTCCATATAGTTTTAAGTATGAAGGACTGCCAAATATTGCAATTCTTATATTCATGCGCTGCACTTGAAAAGAAGAGGTACTGGAAGTGGAGATCATTGTAGGGAATCTGCCTGCTACATTACAATGACACTTTCCCCTCCTAGCTGACATCTAATAGAGTAATAGGCACCAAGGATACCAAGAAAACACAAAGAAGGTTCCACAATGGGGCACTTATCTGAACTAGTTAAGGCCAATGGTACCAATGACCACACCTAAAAAAGACCAATGGGTGCAAGATTAGTGTTCAGTCTAGGTGCGAGATAAAACTGTGGTTTTACTTTCATACGTGCATGGACTTAAGTCATACATCGAACGTATGGCTCTACGAAATAATTTTGCTTTGGTACACAAACTGAACATCCAGGTTATCTGATGCAATAACAACAGTTTGGAATATTGCCAACAGTGACCTAAGGAAGGATATCAATATATTCCTCCAAGTCTGCTCAAAATGATCAAAGGTTGATCAGACTTTTATTTAGATGAGCACTTTTGTTACATTAACTTCTTCAGATCACAGATGATGCATCTGATCAGGAAATACAGACACTAATTAAAAACAAACCACTAAAAAACTAAAAATCATAAACAATATGTCTGCCTCAAAAAGTCTAACTCAGACTATAGCTTCAGTCTCGTGTTATCAACACCTCGTAGTAGGGATTCAGGCATCTAAATCTAGAAAAAACATTACAGAAAGCAGACAGGAAGACTGCAAAAAGCCAAACTGGATACAAAATAACTGCAAATATGAAAGAACTGAACAAAAATCTGTTAAAAAAAAAACAATAAATAGAACTGTACAATCTTGGACTGTACCAATCCAACACCTTTTGTGACTTTACGAAGGAAAGCTACTGATTCCTGATCCAGGAGTGGTGTTTCATGCCTATGGCATGGTCCTTTGGTCCCTGATGTAGCTTAGGCTGTGCTGCAGCATGGCTTCCTAGCCCTGGATGCTAGTCTGGTGGTCATCCTACATTTGTAATCCTCAATTAAGATGCTGGACCAATTTATTTTGAAATGTTTGGGAAGTCACAGTTTTTCTTAATTTTTTGAGGAATAAAGTTTGCAAAATGTTTTATCGCCTACACTTCTGGTCAACAGAGGCCTTACAAAACTGACCATTATCTGCATTTGATTTAAGTGAGTAAGTGACATCCTTGTGTGTCAATTTAGATGACAGAGGAGGACAGAAGGACCAGTTTAGCAACTTGAATATTGTGCAGTTAAAGTTGTTCTTGCTGCTATGGCTAAACAGCAAGCTCTTTGCAGTAAATAAGAGCTGTGCTCTTTAGAGTTAGTTACAGTTTGTTAAAAGACCTATAATGAATCCACATCCCCACAGATGTGGCAGCTGTCCTGATATAAGCTCCTCCAGTCAGCAATTTCTTGGAGGGAGCATAACATCTGCACAAACCTTTCTCACAGTCATACTTTAAAGAGTTTACAGCAGGAAAGGCATTACTTTGTGGAGCTCAGACCATGAAGTGCAAGGCTGCAAGTCCTAATACAACAATGAAAGGAGAAAAAGAAAACAGAACAAGTTATTAATCGGTTCACAAGACTGCACTACTAAAATGAGGCCCTGCTCCTCAAAGCAATTCCCAAGTAGTGTAGCTTAAGAAATGCCCCCCAGACAGCAGCTGAACATCTCTACAGAAGCCATTTCTGACACAGGCTGCAAAAATAGCCAATCTTTCAGGAGAATAATTCTGTAAAGGACTTAATTCCTTTGGGGGAAAAATACAACAAAGTATACTAGCTAACTGAAGACATCCTGCTTAGACGCTGGCTACTTCTGCATTAGGCAAATGAAAATAGATAGAGCACCTTGTTTTTCTAAAAGCCTTAAGAGTATTACCAGATAGTATCTCAATCTGGTGGTTTGCATCTATTACAGAACAGTCTCCCTCTTGTGGTTTGGGCTAAACAAAAGACAGCTTAAACTGAACTTCAACTCTAGGCAGGGATGCAGAATCAACTCTAAAGAAATGCCCATTAGACTTGCTTTTATGAAAACTAAGGCATGAAATATTACGTAAAATACTGACTTCTAAGCTAAGAATCTTATTTTTCTGCACAGGCAGCAGATTCAAAAGAATGAATGCAGCATAAGGAGTCATAAATCCAGATGTATGACCTACAGTAATACAAAAGGATTCATGAAAAGTCTGAGATGTAATGCCTTCCTCACAAAATGACAAAGCGGGAGCTCCAGTAAAGAGACCATTTCATAACATACTTGGAAAGTTGAGATGGAAGGGCGTGGCCACTGAGGAAAGAGTTTGATGACTTGAGAAGAAAATAAGTGGCTATAATATTTTAGCAATGCTTAGTACTACTGTTATAACACAGTCCCAAGGGGATAAAACCTAGAGCTGGTCAAATGGAAAACACTCTGCAGTTAAGTAGATGACATTACTAACTTAAAAGTGTGTCTTCCAGTTCCTGGTGTTCTTGGCGGTTGATCACTCTCACCTTCTAGAGGGTTAGGGGGTGAGACTAAACGTGGCATGCACTGAACTCTAGGTCCCTTACATCACATTGTGCAACGCTTGTTATAAACTTATTTCTAGCTATAGTCACACAATTTAAGCTAGACTCATGGTCTTCCTAGCTGGTCCCTTCACAAAGGAATTTTAACAGTACAAGCTTCACTTAGCCACAATGACTGCAGTGATCCACAACATAACGTCTGACCCCCCCCCCCCACCTAGGGAGAAGCATTACTGTCTGAAAATGAATGGTATATTTTTAGTTACAAGTACAGCCTACACCTGAACATTCATTTTTAATCAGTATTCATTGGTTCATTCATAAAAACACATCTCCACTGACTGAATAGCTCAGGTGTTGAGGAATGCCCAGGATAAGCAGTGCTTCCAGAGTGATCTCCCGCCATCCAATGCCAACCGTCAAAGTCCAGTATATTCCTGCACAGGGCTAAGACCTTGCCCATCCCTACTGCTTCAGGTAACTACCACAGCCATATCTGACTTCTGAGTAAGGCCAGTGCAGCAGTATCATTCAGAATTGTTGGCCATCTGTGATGTACAAGACGTGCAGAAGTTTCAACATACTGATATGAAGTGACTGCGCTACTGCTGTTCAGGAATAATGGCCAAAGCTGTAAGTCCAAATTAAACCCTCAATTTATTACAGATATTTCTAATTAAACACTACGGCACTGAATGGAGAAGTGTATCTAGGAGAAAACTGGAAAAGTGGGAAGAGTATAGACAGGAAGAAGGTGTATCCAGGTCTCCTTGGTGCAATGACCCTTTTACAACAATCATCCACTGCAACTGAAGTATATGCAACCATGTATGGGGACTCAAACGACTACACATAACAGACTAACATGAAATCCTGCAGTCTCAGAAGGAACCTACTATTACCTAGTTAGAGTTCACATACACAAGGTCTCAAGACAAGCCCAATCACATCAACGGGAAGAAAGTAAGGGCTCAGAAGACCACTTATCAAGAATAGCCTTGAAAATTTCTATTTTCTGGACTGGAATAAAGATGGATTGCTCCAAATTGACAGAAACACTAAAGAATTCCAAAAAAAGAAAAGAAAGAATGTAACACAAAGAAGCCTGTTACTCAAATTTAGATATGACAGATATCTTCTCTATGGTGCAGAGGGATAAAATTCTGACTGTATCACAGACAATTAACCTGGGCACTAGAGCGACCTAACAGAAGAGAAAGGCCATTACCACCTCCCTTTTCTTGTGGCTGAGGGAGGTGGGCAACCTGCTGCATAATTAGATCCTAACAGCGGTAGGATAGATGGCACATAGTACATAATGTCTTTACCCACTAGGCTGTACACTGCAAAGCAGTTGCATTTTAGTGATGATGCATGGGAGCGTGTGCACACCTCTTAAATATCATTGGGAGAGCTTCATGAACATCATACTGCCAGTGGGCTGAGCTAGGCTAAAAAGAAAAATGCTCATTCTCCTTAGAATAAAAAAAAAAAAAAAAAAAAAGCACTTTAATGCTTGAGGAAGTACTAATATTCCCAGTACAGGGATAATTAGGGTCAGCCCTTAAATGCTGATTACCCTAGTCTAGGTGGGGGTGGGGGACAGCTCAGATAAAGCCAAACCTTCAGACATTTGGAATGAGGACAGTTGTAGATGAGAATTGCTATCTGGTTTGTGGCCTGTCTGGTCAGCTCTCACCCACATGGAATTAAATAACCTCTGGGGCTATGGGAAGAGACTTTACTGGATGGTGGGGATGAAGGGAAACAATTTTGACATGAATTCAAGAAGCTCGTCATTTAGGAAGCAACAGCTTAGTGGATTATCAGCAGACGTGATCCTCGGGTAGCTTCAAGCCTACCTGGGACATCAAGGAAAAGCTAAGCGATACCTGGTTTCTGGTCTCCAGGAAAGACAAATATTTTTGAGACAAACTGGAGTATGCCAGTTAAGTGTCCAGGATATTAAAGTAATTTGCAGCTTCTGGAAGTGAAAAAAAGATAAGGGTGATTAATTCAAATTGCTGATACAGTATCCAGTTTTCAGTTCTGCTGAGGTCTAAGCTCAGTCTATGAAACCTGACATTCTTCAAGACAAGGATAGACCTGGAAAAAAAAAAACTGATGTTCATGGTTCAAAGAATAATAATCTGTTTTCTTCAGATTGTCTCTCTTCACATGCTGCACAATACGGGGATACAAGAAATCAAGGTCACCAAAAGGAAAAAGAGGCAAAGCCAGGAATTTCAATAAATTATCACAAGCAACCAACTCTGCTCAAAACCTATCAGTGTTCAGCAAAACTAGGCCAATAGTAAAAGAACAAGAAGAGCTTACTGCCAACTGCAGAAATTGAAGAATGGACTGTGAACCACCTATAGTGCTCTACGCACTGGTGCTAGTATGCCTCTAAAGAAGATTCTACGTGTATGCTTTTCAAATGCTTTTCCTAGTGGCAGACAGCATTTATTGCTATGCATGTTCCTGCTACATAGTTGCTGATGCTGGGAAAGTCACATATCCCGCCCACTTTGTACAAAGTGCTATCTTCAATGGAATGGTGCAAAGTCTAGGGCTGAGTCCTTTCTGTTTAAACTGGGGGCACCATTAAAGTTCCCCAAACCTGTACCAACACAGAGCTAGAACTCGGTTAAGAGTGTTAAACTATTTTATTTATTTTACGTTTGTTTACTGGGAGTGTCTTTCTGGGCCAGCAGCACATTTTCAGCAGAGGCCCAGGGAGAAAAGCTCCAACTAGATGACAACAACAACAACTTACCATAATAGGATAAAAAAACAAACTCTCCCAAGAACAAGTGGTGTAAAAACACAAACAATAAAGATAAAATAAAAGTAGATACACCACGTCACGGCAAGGAATGATAAAATCCAAAACAATTTATTGCAATGTTGGTAAGCGCTTTCACACAGAAATACATGCTTCATCAAACCTCAAAAACAAATTAAAACACCAAACATATATAGTCTCCATATCATCCATCAAATCAATTAAAACATCAGTTTAAAAGAACCTATAAAGATTCTACATCAATTAAAAAGAAATTTCCTGCCCATGATTTGGGAATAGATATGGTGAGGGAATTTATGTTGAGTAAATCTGTTCATTGGTGGATGTGTGGACTTGATATGCTCGTTCTTGGAAGTGGTCCTGGAAAACAATGTTTTTAGATATGAGGATCAAGTCTATTTACAGAAGGTTGGCGTGGCTATGGGCACTAGTTGTGCCAATAGCTATGCCAACTTAGTGATGGCTCAATGGGAGAATGAGTATATTCGAGGTTCTCTGTTCTCTTCCTGTATTAGAGTATATAAGAGGTTTGTGGATGACCTCTGTTATTTGGGTAGGTACGGAAGCTTCCTTATTGGAGTTCCTTACTTATGTCAATCAGACTCCTTTCTGAAGTTTACATGTAAGTACCCAGATAAGGAGATTGATTTTTTGGACATTAAGTTGACTGTGAATGAACAGAACAAACTTGCTACTACTCTTTACAGGAAGGATTGTTGGAGAAACACGGTGTTACACCGTGATAGTATGCATCCGAGACATGTGTTCAGGAATGTAATCAAGGGGCAGGGAATGAGGGTCTCCCGTCTGAATAATAAGGATGATTTGTTTTATAAAGGTGTTGAGAAACTGGGTGATTAATTTTTATCTAGAGGCTATGGGAGACACGAGGTTGATGTAGCTCTACATGAGAGTTGTAGGGAGAGAGAAGGGAGAGCTCGCCCTTTTTATTCTGATGGTTATACTTGCATGTCGAATACTCCTGCTAGTAATGAACAGATTTGCTCTAACCAGGATGTTCCCTTCTCCATATTCTATACCAGTGATGTAAGCACATCCTGGGTATAGTTAGAGATAACTGGTCAATTTTACATCTGGATGATGGGTTGAAGAAGGTGGTGGGGGATAAACCCAACTTTGTTTTTAAAAACAGGAAGAGTCTTAAGAGACAATTGTGTTATAAAGATGTATGCAATACACCTGAGGTTGATGATGATATGCAGATAGGAACAATGAGATGCATGAACTGTACTTTTTGTGATAATACAGATGTTTCACACAATTTTATGCACCCTGTAACCAAGAAGGTTTATGAATTTGGGGCATGCGCTAATTGTAGGAGTAGGGACTTGCTTTATTTGGCTAGCTGTAGAGTATGTGGCTGTTTTTACATTGGTAAGACCAATAGATCCCTAAGCTGAGTGCCTCAGGGAACATTTATATTTGATAAATAGACATGATTCACGAGATGCGCTAGCTAAACATTGTTTAGAAGTAGGTTTTGATCGTGTATTTGGGTTGAGGGTTGTTGAAATAGTTAGACCCAGTATACGAGGTGGGGATTTTAGGAATTACACGGAAGAACGTGAGCTCCATTGGATAATCCGTTTACAGGCTGAAAAATATCCAGGCATCAATGGTAGGACTTCTATAAAACCCATTTTGAAGGGACGTGCTCTCTAAGTGATTTAATAGGTATATTGCACTTGGAAGCACAACACCTACATATGGCCAGCAGGAAGTTTCTTTTTAACTAATGTAGAATCTTTATAGGTTCTTTTAAACAGATGTTTTAATTGATTTGATTGATGATATGGAGAATATATATGTTTGGTGTTTTAATTTGTTTTGAGGTCTGACGAAGCACGTATTTCTGTGTGAAAGCGCTTACCAACATTGCAATAAATTGTTTTGGATTTTATCATTCCTTGCCGTGGAGTGGTGTATCTACTTTTATTTTAAATTACCATAATAGACATAGTACATAGATCACAATTAAACATATTAACAAAAGACAGTACAAAACAAGTTATTTACCAGAGTCCCTAACATAGAATCCCGTCCTATCACTAGAGCACACATTATGTGCTACTTAGCAGAGAAGTGTAAAGAAAGTTTGTAAGAAAAACATCAGAGCAGTTAAATACATCAATGTGTAAATTATATACAAAAGAGAAAGTTGTAAGTACACCAAGGTGTGATTGCGAGGATTTGATTGAGTATGAGATGCATAGATAATCCAAGTATATAAAATATTAGTAGATTACCATGTGTAAAAGTAAGAGAGTTGTTTTATGAAAAGTGTTAAGAGGAGGAGTCTGGCACTGGAGAGTACTGGGTGATTTAGACTACCCTGCCATTAACTGGGAAAACTACTCATGTACCAACAGCTTTGCCCGATGGTTCTTGGAATTCATAAATTCCAATGCCCTGGATCAACTAATCCATAGTCTCACCAGGGGCTCCAATATCCTAGATCTAGTCATTACCAACATGGGAAATCGATGCTCAACACTTATGGTCACCCCCTCATTTGACAGGTCTGACCATAAGCTAATCACCCTTGACATCCACATCCCTCCCCCACCCCCCAAGTAAGGAAACCTCCATAAAAACTTCTCCAAAGCCAACTTCATGCTACTCAAGTCAGAAGTGACAAACTTCATGACACCCATGCAGACAGGAACTGAAAGTTCGACTACAGAATACTACACTAAGGCACTGTATGAGCACATCCACTCGTGCACGAATTGTGCCAACCCAAATAGAACCAAGATGCTCTCCTCCAAAAAAAGCAAGCCAATCTGGTGGTCCCCTGCCATAAACAAACTTGACAACAAAAGGAAGAAACTGTTGCAGAAGAGAGGAAAATCCCAGGATGCAAAAAACTCCCTTACCAGCTTCAGTAAGAAGCTGAGATCCCTCATAAAATCCTCCAAAGCTAGTTACGAAAATAAAATTGCCAAAGATTCCAAAGACAACTACAATGCATTCTACAGCTATGTCAAGAATCTAAATGGCAATGCTCAGATCTGCTCTGAGCTACAACAGAACGGCATTAAATATACTGATCCCAAGGATATTGCCAATATCCTGGCAGATCGATTCACTGCCAACTTCACCCCCCCCTCACCCCCCCTAAAAGGCCCACCTCAATACCAAAAGATTGCCAAATTCTGGTAATAACGGCCACACAGGTAAAACAACGCACTCTCCAAAGCTAAGAATACAGCATCCATGGGACCAGACAACATCCCAGGCTGTGTACTACATGAACTACAAAATGAACTGGCACCTCCCCTAAGTGTCATGTTTAATCATAGCCTCACCTCACGCTTCATGCCCACTGAGTGGTACACAGCTACAGTTATCCCACTCCACAAGGGGGGATCCACCTTGGATCCTGGGAACTACCGCCTCATCAGTCTGACCAGCCTGATCTGCAAGGCCATGGAACGTATTATCATGGAACTTATAAACAAAGACATTGGCGATCTTCAAACAATGTTTGGGTTCGTGAAGGTCCGATCTTGCCTCCTGAACCTGACTGACTTCTTCAAATCAGTCTCCAGAGCTGTGGACGAGGATAAGGCGGTCCACACAGCCTATCTGGACCTTGCTAAGACCTTTGACAACATCCCCCACTCTGGAATCATAGATAAACTTACTAAGCTTGGCATTAATCCCTATGTCACTCGATGGGTTGCCAACTGGCTTACTGACTGAACCCACACTGTAAAAGTAGCAGACTCCAAATCCAGTTCCAGACAAGTGGAGTACCTCAGGGTTCAGTCCTGGGACCATTCTTGTTTGGCATCTACTTCTCTGAAGTACAGGCCAACACTAAGGGACTCTGGCTAACAAAGTTTGCAGATGACTGCAACCTGGGAGCCATTATTGAATCCCCAAATGATGTGGATATTCTACAAAAGAGTCTTACAGAAAAAGATGCTTGGTGCCAGAGCCATGGGCTCAAGCTCAATGCCAAGAAATGTATAGATATCCCCTTTGGGAAAAAAACATGTACCCATGAATTGCCACATAGGTGGCAGTACACAAAACACCGAAAGTGTGATAACAGACTTAGGGACACAGGTGGACAGTGGTCTCACCTTTGATAACCATGTCGCCACAACAGTCAGGAAATCCTTCTATGTGGCACACTTAATCACTAAGGGCTTTTCATGTAGAAAAAAGGAGGTCATTGTCCCCACTGTACTCATCCCTCATTAGACCCATTACAGAATACAATGCCCCGTTTGATATGTACCTCTCAAGACATCTGCAACAACTGGAAAGGTCGCAGAAATAACTCACTAAAAGAATCACAGGCCTAAAGCAGATGCCCTATGTTGACCATCTAAAAAAACTCCAGCTATACTCTGTCGCATATCGTCTACTCAGAGGCAATCTCTGCTTAACATACAAGGCCATGTCAAACCCAAAGCTGTTGGACATGCTACACTTAAAGAAATCCCAATCCCTCAAAGCCACACGCTCCAGGGATCTAAACTTTGTCATCACAATGAACAAAACATGCTGGAGGGATAGGTTCCTGACACAGAGACTCCCCAGACTCTAATAGACTGCCCAAACATGTCAAGCAGAGCACCTCTTTGGCCCTTTTCAAAAGGAACCTTGATGATTGGATGGGAGACAGGAAATTCACCTCGGGGATCACGTCAGTCACCCTGCTAGACAGGGGTCCAGGGAAGTAAATATTGTGGGAAGAAATAGCCAGGGAATTATTATGGCTAGGCTTGTATAGGCCCTAGGGCCGATAGCCTAATACCAACCTATGAACCTACGAGTAAGAGTTACTGGATATGGAATGGAGTTATAGAACGTTTGTAGTGTCATCCCGACTTATTACAGGAGCAGAGCCACTTTTTAGTTGGATGTTCCTTGAGAAGTTTGAACTTAGAAAGATAGGTTGTGTTCAGAATATCTTGGGAGATCGAGTTCCAGGTGTTTGATATTTGCCTGGAATACAGGGAATCCCCAAAACTACTGTTGGATTTAGCCACCTTTAGTAGTAGTTTGTTGGATGATAGTTATTTTTTGATGGAGCTGAACCAAGTTTCTGAGGGCTGGACAGTTATCAGGTTGATAAATAGTGGAGTAGCTATTAGCATGCTGGTTCAGATACAGAAGATTTGGCAGTATGACCCAGTTTAGTTCCTGGAGTGCTAAGCAGTGATGTTATCTGCTTGAGTGGTTGTTACAAAACTAGCTATTTTATTGTAGCATGCCTCTAATTTGTTAAGGTCTGATTTCCTAAGGTTAGTAAAGATAAGAGAGGTGTATAGCAGAGCTGGTCATAGATGAGACCTGACAACAGATTGTCTGGAGTTTTGGGTAAGGAATCGTTTGGGTATGTACAGGAAGCCCAGTTTGACATGAAGTTGTTTATAGCTAGAGAAATGTGTTTGCCATATTTTAGTGAGTTATCAATAGTACTGCCTAGCAGTTTGGTCTGGAGTACTTGCTCAATTTTGGTATTATTAGAGGAATAGACTTGTGAAGGGACTGGGGTGTTCATTTGAGAGCATTAATTTTGTTTTGCTGGGATTAAATATTAGCTAATCTTTGGTAAGGTACTGTTCTATATCTGAAAATGATTTGGGGTTTTATCCATGAGTTCAGGGAGAAAGGAGGCTGTGCATGAAGGAGGAATAATCTGCATACTGTACTATAGTAACTAAGTTGGTAGCAGAGTTGAGTTTATTAGTAATAATTGTAAAGAGAAGAGGCCCCAGTATTGATCCTTGGACTCTAACTGAGACTGGTAGTAGGGATAAGATCTCAGTTTGCCACTTCACAGCTTGTTGGCAATCAGACAAATAGCTGTGAACGGAGCCATGAGATGGCTTGTTGGGAGAGATTTAGTGAGGCTAGTTTGTTAAGACGTTTTTGATGTGACACTGTACTGCATGCCTTAGACATGTCTAGGAATGCAGATAATACAAGCTAGCTATGGTTTTTAATGGAGGCTGACTGTGCCTGTGAAACTTATGAGGGCAGTTGTACTGCTATGTTTTGGCCGAAACCATGTTGGGGAGCCGGAGAGGAGATTGTTTATGAGATAGGACAGTAGTTGTATATGTATGCACTTCTCAAGGACTTTGGCTTGAGGGGAGGAGGCTAGCTTTTGGCTGACAGTTTGAAAAATCTGTGAAAGGACCACCTTTATGCAAGGGGATGATATGTGAGATTTTCCAAAGTTTGGAGATGTATTGTTTTGTGATGCAGTGGTTGATTAAGAGGGAGACTGGGTAAGAGATGACATCTACTGCTAATTTAAGGAATTCAGTGGGGAAAAGGTCTGCTGTGAGAGATGTGGGTTTTAGTTTGTGGATGACTATTTATATAACTGGTTTGAATGGGTGCAATAGTGAAAGGTTTGAGGATGAGAAGTAGAAATGGTGGAAACAGTTAAGGGGTATTAAGGTCAGTTTTTAATCAGTGACTGTATCGATTTTGTAAAGTGTAGGTTGAATTGGGTGGCTATGGAATCAGTGGTGTTAGAGTTGGAGGGGTTTAGGGTGGTGCCTTGTCCACGGGTTAAGATTTGTTTAGTGGCATCCTAGAATTTTTTGGGTTATTTTGGTATTTTTGTTGTAAAGTAGTGTAGCAATTTTTTTTTGTCGTTTGTGATTCTTTTGGCTAAAGTTCTTAACTGACGATAACTTTGGAGTGAGGTTTGTTTTTTTAGCTGTTTGATAGTGTGACAAGGCTGTCTCTTAGCTTCACAGATAGTTTAGTATCTTATGTGAGCCATGGGAAAGAATAAATAACTTAGAAGTTCTCACATCTATATCATAAATAACTATATCTACTATATCATAAATTAAAGTTCTTCTATCTATTACAGAAACTTTCTTTTTATGAATCAGCCAAATGTTTTGGTATCCTTGCTGAATATTGTGCTCCTATATGCTGCAACTTTCAAAAATGGAGATAGGTGGCAGTAATATTCAGCAAATTGGACTTCAGGCGGCTGTATGCATCAAGTAATCATACAAGCTCTGCAATTCATCCCACCATTTTGTTAGCTAAAAATCCTGGGGCAGGGTCGATCCAGACTATTTTGGAAGCACCTTAAAATGAAACCAACATGGTAAGAACATCTCAAATTATGGCCTCCAAAGTCTCTAGGATTGGTGCCAGTAACATCTGGCATCAGACTCTGTAACCCAGTAGTCCACTTTGGAGTAGCTGTCATAAAATGTGAGTGTTTCTGCAAATGATTGGTCTTCCAAAGGAGGTGTGATGAAAGAAGACCAAACTATACTATGACAACACATCCACCTGTCACAGATGACCCAACAGCATAAGAAACTGACACAACTTGCTCAGGGTTTCAGATTAGAGATAGAATTGTCACCAGACATGCAGTTCAGCACCTTGCTACATTGCTTCCTGATGAGAAAACAAGAGAAGAAACTGTTTTAACAGTTATGTTTATGAAATACAGTACTCTACTGATTATTACAGCACACATGACCACATATCCCATACAATTACAGTACTGTTACAAACATGTTTATACATAAGCAATACACACAACCAAACATTCATATTTAGACCTTATATGTGAATTGCTAAGGATTCCAACTTTTTCTACTGGGATTACAGAATAAAGATGTAGTTACATCATCAAACAAGAAACAGAGACTGCAATAATATGTCCTACTACACCTTATACATAACCAGCAGCCACACAAACAATAGCTCAGGCACACGTTATAATTTGAGTTCACTGTATTCTGCTGGCAGATCTTTAATTTGTGACTGGCTGTCAATTATGCCTTCACACAATTACCTTTCTGGAAACCCTCAAACCACAGATATAATTTAAAAGTACAGAGTGTGTGAAGCAGGAATGTGCTTATTTCTAATGTGAGCTGCATAACCAAAATAGTCCTTAGCTCAACAGTTACTATTTCTTCTTCTTTTGGCTTTTCCCGGTTAGGGGTCGCTACAGCAGATCACCTGTCTGCTCATGATTGGCAGTAGAGTTTTACGGTGTTGAGTTACCAGCCCGGCACCCAACCTTCTACAGAAGGCACACACTCATGCCTAGGGTCAATTTAGATTGTCCAATCCACCTACAACATGTCTTTGGGATGTGGGAGGAAACCGGAGCACCCAGAGGAAACCCACACGACCACAGGAAGGACATGCAGACTCCGCACAGAAGGCACCCCAGCCGAGGATCGAACCAGAGAACCTCTTGCTGTGAGGCGACAACGCTAACTGCTGCACCACTGTGGCTGCCCCTTAGCTCAACAGTTACTAAAGATGATTTACAAGACGGAAGTGGAAATCTTCCAACCTCTGAACAGTAAGCAAAGGGTAAAACAATGCATTCAAAGAAACAAGTAACATGAAAGTAATGTGACTGTGTAATTGCAGCAGAAAAGCAGAGTGCATTATACTGTGTGCACCTGTCAGAGAAAATGAAATGCTACTTTATACTGCAGTGCAGAATACAAACCAAAGACCAACATTCACATACAAAAATAAACAGTAACAGACTAAAATTAAAAGGGACCTTAAAACTCATAAAAAACTTACAAATCAGTGAAATTCTGGATGAAGGGAACTATTAAATGACACCATTAGTTACACTATTCTTTCTGTTCTGGGGATTATGGTCCTCTGTTGTGTTTTACTGTCCTCACATAGCCCTCATGGTTATTTCAATTTGAGAGCCCTTGAATGTTTTTCATGCACTCATCACCTAATCCCACAAACTCTTCTGTCACTAAGCACTACAGCAATGCTTTTTCACAAGTTTAGCTGAACACACTTACCAAGCAGCAACAAAAGTGGTGTATTGGTGATCAAACAAGAACACAAATTGAGGGAATAATGCCTGATTTACCAGATGATTTAGTGCGACAATTTGTCAGATGAGTGGGATTGTTTGTCTATGCTAAGGTTGTATCACCATAAAAACAAAGATGTAGCATGATAATCTAAAAAGCGTTTGGGATACTGAAGTGCAAGTTTGTTGTGGCTATCACCACTTTAGCAAAGGAGATGCCGTCTTTTATTTAAGTATATAAGACCAGTAACAGGAGTCTAAATGATATATCATACACTAAGCTATCTCTTCTCAAAAAGAGTCCACAGTACCTGTAGCCTATAAAAGACATTTCAAATGTTAGCTAAACTACATCACAAGCAGAGCAAGACATAACTTACAGCATTCTCAAATTAAGCAAGTACAAAAAGGATGCCTTTTTTCCAAGAAAAAAATATTCCAAATGTGAATGATCTTAGCAAAAAGCTGAAAAGTAACTCTAAAAGATGCACATTTCTACAAAGGAGCTGTGTAATTCTGGAATCATTTTTTCATAAAGAATAGAAGAAAAATACACAGGGTTCCACCTAAACTGGACACAGCTTCTGTCAAATACTTCTGGAGAAAAATAAACTTTTTGTAAAAGAGGTTCAACATTCTATTAAAATCTCTATACTATTTTTAACTACATTTATCAAAACTTGTGACACAGAATCAACTTCAACATGATTCAAGTCTATACTCAGTACTTTGAGCACAATAACCAGTGCTCAGAGTGAGAAAAACGAGAAATTGTTAAAAAGCCAGTAAAAATTAGACATTTGTGGAAAATTTGGTTACAGACAAAATGCCTGGATGTGTCAGCAAAAACAAAAAACAATCAAGGAGTAAAAAGTGGCTAGAAAATAAAAACATGATATGGTGGAGGGAAAAAAAATCATTGTGATCAGCACGAAGCAGACTTGCTTGCAGAAGGCGGCTAATGCAGTCAGAAGTGCTGAAAGTAAATGGGACTGTGGAGGAAGAAAATACAAGAACAAGTAACATGTTGGAGAAAACATAAGTATTAAATAACAGATCTTATGAACTCCCAAGTCTGAAGAAGTTTGAAATAAAAGTGAAGGAAAGAACGATAGATTGAGGCATTACATGAAAATTTTCCCAAAATAGTACACCTACAACACGTACTACTACTACTACAACAAAAAATTCTGAGGTTCACTGTAATACCATAAAATTTGGATGGGGTGGATATAAATAACTTTATGTAGGTACATATAAGTAAATGGACTGATGTTCAAAAAGTACAGAAGGCAGCCAAGACCTACATTAGTTAAAATGTAGTCATATCATCAAGGAGGAGGTAATTCTGACAAACCTGTGTCAAAAAGGAAAGGTGTTGACCATTTGTGATGCCAGAGCGTTTGTATAAAATTATTACCTGCCGTAGTCTAGACAAAAGAAGTTTTAATCTATTCTAGTCATTCAGAGCTGTGGTGAAGCTAGGGTGAGATTCAAATTGTTACACCAAGCAGCTTTCAGAATATTTTTTCCAGATGGGTTAACTGCATGCACAGATGCAGATCAGGTTTTAGAGGAGATAAATTACAGACAACTGAACACCAGTCATTAAAGGTAAAGGTGCTTCACAATCTTTACAAGTATGGAGAAGTAATTTCTTTTGTTTCAGAAATAAAAAGCTTGAGTGGTAGAGAGATACCCACGGTGTTAAAAGAAGAATGAGAAGCTTGGATGTGATCCAATTTTTTAGTACTGCAAAAAGGCAAGGAATAAGAAAACAATACTATAAATTAGTCATATAAAGATGAGTATATGTGTGTGAATGAGAGGGAGGATAGAGGAATGGTGAGGATGCAGGGAGTAGAGGTGGCGAAGGTGGATGAGTTTTAAGTACTTGGGATCAACAGTTTAGAGTAATGGAGTGTGGAAGAGAGGTGAAGAAGAGAGTACAGGCAGGATGGAGTGGGTGGAGAAGAGTGTCAGGAGTGATTTGTGACAGACGAGTACCAGTAAGAGTGAAAGGGAAGGTCTACAAGAGAGTAGTGAGACCAGCTATGTTATATGCGTTGGAGACAGTGGCACTGACAAAAAGGCAGGAGTCAGAGCTTGACGTTGCGGAGTTGAAGATGTTAAGATTTGCACTGGGTGTGACGAGGATGGACAGGATTAGGAATAAGTATATTAGAGGGTCAGCCCAGGTTGGAAGGTTTGGAGACAAAGCCAGAGAGGCAAGATTACGTTGGTTTGGACATGTGCTGAGGAGGAATGCAGAGTATATTGGGAAAAAGATGCTAAGGATGAAGCTGCCAGGTAACAGGAAAAGAGGAAGGCCTAAGATAAGGCTTATGGATGTGGTGAGAGAGGACATGCAGGTGGTTGGTATGACAGAGCAAGATGCAGAGGACAGGAACAAATGGAAACAGATGATCTGCTGTGGCAACCCCTGATGGGAGCAGCCGAAAGAAGAAGAAGAAGTCATATAAAGATGAGATTTTAACCAGAAGCTGGCATGGTAAAAGGTGAGACCTGTGAAGACCAACAATAAATTGAACTTGATAAACAATTGGAGAACCATGGAGCATCAACCCTACTGTGTTTTTTTATTTCAAATTAGTGGGGAAATTATAACATATGACAGACTTTTTATGCCTCTCCATGACGGAACTAAATGTAAGAGCAAGATAAAGTAAAATAATTTTCACTTTCTAAATATATTTTCTGTTAAACACTAAAATCATTATATTGTAGAAAGTATGTTTTAAAATGGAATTGGTAAACACATAAACATAGTAAAGCATAATGTGTAGGTTGCACTGACTTTTTCTAAAGTGTTAGCTGCCATGAATACTAAAAGTAAACCATGGAAGAAGCATTAAATGTAAGAAAAAAAATGCAGAGATCTGCATTTACCAAGGGTGGGTTGGGGGGGGGGGTCTGGATTATGAGATTATACAGAGTAGGTTATGTAAATACAAATGTCAACCATGACTATTTCCTTCTGAAATATACAAAGTTAGAAGACTAGACTGAAGCATCTAGAACAATTCAAGGTCTTTTTTTTCCAAATTAAACAGGATAAAAATGGCACAAAGTGAAGAATTCAAGATAACTGCAAAAACACTGTCTGGTATTTCCCATAAATACAGGTCTTTATTGGGAAGAAACAAATGGTGTCAGGTACACAAGGTTATCTAATGTTAACTGACAGGTGTTGAAACGATGCACTGAAGATAAGGCAGATATCAGGTAAGATGCATTTAGACAGAGAAATGAAGGTTTAGAAAAAGAAAAAAAAAGTGTGAAAAATTGACTACTGCCCCAGCAGCTCTAAAACTGAAAGTACAACTAAGCAAAAAGTTACAAAATTATTTAATTCTTTCAAGGTTAGTCAGTGAATTTTCTCAGACTTTTTTTTTAGAAAACAAACAAAAAAATGAACCAACCTGTTCTGCCACCACTTCAGTGTATTACATATCTGGTACTTCAGCCATTTGCCTTCTTAGGATAATGAGATTTTTGTTTTAGGTAAGGGGTCAACTGAATATATGCAGATTTCCTTCTACACTTTGGGAAAACTGACTACACGAAATAATGAAGTTAGGCATAAGCATTGGCACTATGCACACCCAAATAGGTCTCTCTTGTTCTAAAGATAAAGTCAGTACAAGAAGCCACATATTTGAAGTGAAGCTTCTTTTTGGAGGGATACCATTTTGTTTTTCCAAATGTATGTAGTTCTTTTTTTGTGTATGCAAGTTAAAGAAAAAGGGGGGAAGTTACCTTGATTTGAAGTATTTGGAAAATAGAACTTGTTCAAACTGCAATGTGAAAGTGCATTTATGTAAAATTCTTGATAGTAACATGATGTGCATCATAATTTATTTTATCTTTTAAATGTCAGGAGGTCTATATGGTCAGTTTTAACATTGAGTGTTTTAAAATCTTACTGACAAAAAAGTAGGCAGTTGTGACGATTGGGGAGAGATGGGCGAAGGCTGCCAGCCTAGTCAAATAGAATTTGATATATAATTCTGGCATTTGTAAATAAATGTAAAATACAGCCATGTTTTCTTGAGTGTAAAAGAATATTGTGAAATGTGGAACTGCAAAAGATGTGACAACATTGCACTCTGCTGGCCCAGTGAAGCATGTTGTGACCCTTTCAGGTTAGAATTCGTCTCCATTTCGTCTGGATGAAGGTTTCATGCCCATTGTTTTAAGGCTAAAGTTTATGACCAGAATTTAGATGTGGAATGTGCTTTATTGTTCTGGATTCTGTTAGAATATACATGTGAAATTACTTATATTGTTGTAAATTTCTGAGCAGGTGCTAGATTGCTAAATAATGCAGTTTGTTGACCTGGGAAAACCAAAGTGTCAATATGATGTAATTTGGGAGGGCCTTAGAGACATGTTTGTTAGTAATGCTTAAATACTATTTCTCACAAGAGACTTGGAACATTTTGATCTTGGATATCTAACTCAGCACTCTGCCTAAGCTCACATGTAAATTTCTAGCACTGTGATTTCTTGTAGGAATAGTTAAAGCTAGTAAAGATTAATTAGGTATTTTTCTTTGAAATCAGACCTGTCCTACTGTATTATTTTAAGTTTCTGTGTGATCTCTGAACTCTTAGATATCTCTGTGGTGTAGTAGTTTTGTCTTGTGTTTTAATTATTTATTATTAAATATTTTAAAACATTCTACTTGTGGCTGGTTTATGTAGAGATAAAGTATGCTTTAGAGTACATTATGAGTTTACTGTCTAAGCCCTTCCAATAAGCCTAGACTGAATAGTCACATTACCACTGGATAATAATATTGCACGGTAATAATTGGACACCCTTTTAAGGGCCTTTTAGTAGCTGATATTATTAGCTGGGTGGTGGCAGGGATTACTACCGTATGGTCTGGGTAAAGGGGCACAGCTGGAGAATCTGTGTCAGCCTTTCCTAGGAGTGTCTGTGAAGTTGTATAAATACTTATCTCAAAGTGTGTGTGTGTGGTGTGTCACCTACTTGGCAGGGACACGAAGCACTGGTTGGACAAAGAGGGTACTGGAGGCTTTAGTTAGGCTGAGATCTGGACCCTAAAGCTGTGCCAGTGGGGAGTCTTATTGGGGACCTGGTGAGCAAGGGAGCAACCAGCCCCACACTGACTGTGATCTCTGTGTGCACTTAAGGGAAATTGTACTTTACTGTGTGTATTAGATATCCTTTCCTCTCTTCTAGGAGACGACCTCCCTGGTGTTAGTGGTGAGGATTGAGGCTCCTGGATTGCTGGGCCAGGGCATGGTAGTCACAGAAGTATTGAGGTGCATTAAAAAAATGTAGGGTGCAAAATGCCAAGTTGTAGAAGGTGCACATAAATAGAAATGAACACAAGAGTTTAGTGAATTTAAGAGTAGATATTCAGCAGAATACCAAGTACAAATGAAAAGGGGTATTGCTATACTGATATGAAGAGAGGCTCCAAATGTATAGGAGGAGGAAAAAAAGATGGCAATAGAGGATTTGTCAGGGAAAATGTTTAACTTAGCATGCATCTATACCACCTTAAAATGCAATGTATGTATTTAAAGAATAATAGACTTAGTGGATCTTGGTCCGAATACTGGAAACGGATGGACTGGACTTCAAAAGGTAATTCTGTATGGCAACATCATCTTCTTTCACTAGGTCAAGCTCTTCCTCTTACCCATAATGCAATGCTCACAAGCTATTTTACCCAGATCAAGTAAAGCCATCAAACTTAGAAAGAAACAGGAATAATATTCAATCAGTAACAGGTGATACTTTAGGATGCAATTTGCCAATCCTAGGTCTCTAGTGCTCCTCCAGGAGCCTCCTGAGAGGATAATTTGGAGGGGGGGATAGGTACAAAGGTTATTTCTAGTGCACACAGATCAACTCTATCATTCCGGTAAGTACATAACTTGCATATTTATGCTGGACCTGTAAATAAAGAGACAATGAATGTACAGCTATCCTAAGTAAACCTTGAGAGGAACTAGGATAAGAGACTTTTTAGAATGGATACCTCAAAGGAGGCTCTAGGCATGAACAAAATGTCCAGACTATAATGATTAGCAAAAGTATGTAAGGAAGACATGTAACAGCTGCATAAATTTCATCTAGAGGTAGATTTATAAGTACAGCCACTGAGGTAGCCCGAGTCCAAACACAGGGTTTGGAAGGTAGTGGGATACAGACAGATGAACAGCAGAAATTTGGCTATCTTCTGACCTTTCTTTACTTTCAAAGGGACACAAATAACTGGTTGTCTTTTCCAAGTTCCTGTATTGATAGCAGATAAAAATCTGAACCATCTATGCAAGTGCGGACAGTCTATAATCTCCTTTCATGGCATAATTTGGCAAGAAAATGGCAAGTGGACAGACTGATTTAAGTTGGATTGTGTTCGAACTTGTGCATAAAGGAGGGAATTGGTTCCAAGATTAACTCTGTCCCTGTGGACCACAACATATGGAAACCTGGATGACAGTGCTCTGAAATTTCCCTAGCAGAGGCAACATACACTAAAAATAGGGGTTTCCAGGTCAAGAACACGGGTTCAACAGAATTATCAGGATCATACGAGGCAAGGTAAGTTTCTCCAGAATGAAGTTTAATTCCCATGTTGGAGTGGGCAATCAAAGGGGGGTCTGGAACAAAAGACTCCATTCAGGAAAGCATTACAAAGCTTATGTGAAACTGA
Source organism: Protopterus annectens (assembly GCF_019279795.1). NCBI lineage: Eukaryota > Metazoa > Chordata > Ceratodontiformes > Protopteridae > Protopterus > Protopterus annectens. The sequence goes on from NC_056730.1 coordinate 1,016,291,722, forward strand.
GGAGGACAGTGGAAAAATTGTGAAAAGATGAAACTACAACCAAATGGATCCTGAATGAAAAGCTCTGTCAAAAAGGTAAGGAACATAACTGGAGCTAAAACTGTGATTATTCCTTCCTCATCTGTCCATAAGGAAAATTTAGAGCATTCAGTTCTGTAAATATTCCCTGCTGAATAGTTGAGAAGCTGTATTACCTGGGGTGGGAGCCTGGGATCCATGGCCATTACTGGAAATGGACAAACCAACTGGTTAATCACAGAGAATAGATACCCAAGTCAAGCTGACCAGAAGGGTGTGACAGCAGGCAAGGCTGCTGTGGAAGAGATTTAATTTTTAGATGAAGCCAAAGCAGTGAAAAAACAAATCTCGCAAGGTCAGAATGGGGTATGAGAATCACCTTGACTTTACATATCTTGGAATTTAGCAAAAAGTTTGGAAGGAGTGGAACTGTGGGGTGGGCACAGAGGCGGCCCTTGGGGCCAATCATTTGTGAATACGTCTCACAGATTATATCCCTCAAAGAACAATGGAAGTGGGCACACAGGAACCACAAGTGGCCAATTATTTAAGTGTGTCTCATAGAGGATACAGAGGATGATTGAAAAGAAGCTGCAATATTTATTGATGGAAGGTGAATCAAACACATCACAACTATGTTTCCCACTGCTAGGACAAATCTTCAGAGCTACTGATTTGCTGAGACCACTCATGTGGAAGCAGTATTTGCTTGTGTTACCTGTCCATAATCATGCTAGATGTCTCTGTGATGTTCACTGCTGCCAGAGACCAGTGTGCAGATTGATGTAAGATACCACTGTCATATTGTCAGAATGGACGGAAAATGCCCTTTGGCGAGCAGGTCATGAAATGCCTACAACAGGAAGACCTTTCTCATCTCCAAGACATCTAAATGCAGCTGAGCTTCCAACCCTGTCCAAATCTCCTTGGACAGTCCTGTTTAAGAAATGCACCCACCCCCACCCCAGAGAGGCTGCATCTATGATTAGAGTGGCTGTTGGAAGAGGGTGAGTAAATGGTCATCATGCAGTAAGGTTTCCTGGCTGTGTCCACCAACACGTGTTTCAAACGTGTCTTTGAAAGTTTTATCACTTTTGTCATGGGTTGACTGTCACTATTGCACTTTTAGCATCCACTGAAGAATTCTCACATGGAATCTGACAAGTAGAACAGTTTGTATAGTGGCTGTTCTGAGGCCAATAGCTCCGAGACCTATGGTTGCATCCAGGGATGGAATGGGATGCAAATCTGTTACAACTTGAACTACTAATGGTACTATGGCTGAAGATAAGAGTCAGTTGTTGCAGTGTTTAACTGACAGCCAATGAATGTGAGACTTGGGAATGGTTCCGTTTGGGACTTCATCAGAATTATAGTGATCCCCCAGGACAGGCACAGCTTTGTGAGGATTAGTTTCTCTCTTTTTTTTATTTCTCCAAATCCTTTGGGTTTCTAATACCATGACGGGATTGACCCCATTCCTAAGTCAAAGCATAATTAAAGTTCATGAAATGAGTATTGTTTCAATCTTTGATGTCAGCCAGAACTACTCTTCGCAGCACCCGCAATGTGCCCAATGACTCCGTCGGCAATTCGTATGGAGTTACATGCATCGGTAACATATCTAAATATGATCGTAGACCCATTGCTTCTACTACTATTGGAACTGTTTAGGTATCTTTCTTCCACATTGCTCTCATTTCTGCCTGCAAATCCTAATATTTTATGACTTTGTGTCTCTTTGTACGCAAGACACTGTAGTCAGTGGGTGTAGATATTTCAATGATCAATGCTACTTTTGTCTTCTTTTCATGGACCACTATTATCTGGTTTTCTTGCATCTATCTTTTGAACTCTTGGTAAATGGTGATCCCATGTGATGTAGACCATCATTTTCTATGATGCTTTGCAGCGCATGTTTCCAGTATTTTTCATCTACTTCAATATTATAATGTTTGTACAATCCTCAGTGCAAAAGTCTTGCTACATTATTACTGCCTTTCAGTATACAGTCCTTCTGCCTTTAGTATGTCACAACCAGCAACTTTCCAATTCTGTTTTACAAAACCTACAATTGTCTGTTTCTCCCACATTTATAATGGACTTTGTAAACCAATGTGCATGTAGTCCACTATATTCGGCCACCAATACTAACATTTCATTGAATTCACCTCTCCTTAACCATTCCTACATTTGATCCTGATCAACATGAGGTTGTTCCAGGAGTCTTCTATGCTTGCAATTATATATAGGCATTTTCCATATTTCTTGCCTTCTCATCTGATCCTTCACCTTAAATTTTTTTTTGGCATATTCAGTCAATGTCTGATTTTTATCTACTTCTGGTTTAATTTATATTCCCGCTAGACTCTGATATGCTTCTGCTAGGCTAAGCAGGGAAGTCATCTTCGATTTATTCTCCTCCTGTTTCAAAACTTTCACTATGTTTGGGTCTTATGAGGTCAGCAGATTGGTATGCAGTCACATGACTGCAGATCTATATGTGTAATCCATTTCAGAGAGGCCCATACCTCCTTCGGAACGGGGAATACATAATCTTGGCATGCAGTGATTTTTATAAATCATCTGGTGAGCATGAAGCATCCTTCGCGTTTTCCTATCTAATCTATCCAACAACTTTTGGGGGCAGTCAATCACTTCAAAAACTAAGTTAGGACAGGAAGAACAAATTGGTTTATAGCAAACTTTGTTTCTAGATGTTAACGCTGTTTTCAAGATTATTTTAGGTCTCCTAAAATATTCCTTATTGAGTTTTATTTGCATTTCCTCATGCTTTACTGGCAATTCCCAAATATTTATACATTCCCTTTTGCTTAAGTTCTTTTATATCACATTACATTCTTGTCCCAAACGGTTTTCTTGGTGCTGCAGCTTTCCTTTTTTAAAGGTTGTTTTTGCACATTTATCAAGACCAAATTACATACTTATATCATCTGAAAAAGTTTTGACTACTTGCAGTTGTGCTTTCAGTCCCCCATCTGATAAGCTATACAGTTTTAAATCCTCAGCAAAGAGAAGATGAGAACTCTCTACACTTTGTTGCTTTCTGGGAGCCAAATTCTACTCATGACCTAATCTATTAAACAGACAGCTTAATGGGTTAAGAAGCAAGGCAAAAGAGCAGTGGTGACAGTCATCCTGGAATATCCTCCTTTGGATTTTTATCCCTGGAATAATAATTTGTACTTTATCATGGTTTAACTGCAAAGTGGTTTGCCACTATTTCATGGTCACTGTGACGTAGGCAGTTTATCAGTGCAGGGTGTATCTTACACATTTGTAAGCATGAATGTGGGATACTGTCAAATACTTTTTTGTACACTATCTATGCCATACTTAGATTCTTCCCCTTTTTACAGTTTGCCACTATGACTATTTAATAAGTGATCCTTTGTTCCATATGACTTTCTTTTATTACCCTTTTGTTCTACTGCCATATTGAGTTTTCTTTTAAATGACTATAAACTCTGTCAAGATAATTTCCAGCGTATAGTTTATACGTCATCAGAAGGAAAGTTACTGGTCTATAGTTTTTAGGGTAGATGGCAGGTTCACTCTTAAAAAGGAGCACTATTTTTCCTGTTGTTATCCAGGCTGGTGTCTGTTTGGGGTGTGCATATAAATAGTTCTTACTCGTAGCTAAATCTTCATGCAAAGATGTTAATATTTTAAATCAGGTACCGCATCTTGGGCTGGGATTTTCTAGTTAGAGGCTTTTCTTAACTTTCATATCCTGTACATTTGAACTTCTTATTCTTTCTTTTAATTCTCTTGTCCATTTAGTATCTTTGTTATGTTCTGCAGAATCTTCATAAATATCTCTCCAAAATGTATCTATTTCTTCTTTTTTTGTGGTCTTTCAATTCCTTTTACCTTGTTTCCCAATTCTCTATAAAACTTGAGTCATCAATAACTTGCTTATTCTGTACTTTTCCTTTGTATTTATCTGTGTATCTTCTACGTTGTTCTGCTTGTGCTGATATTTTTAGTTTATTATTTGCGATAGTGCATGATAAATAATGATCCATTATAATACTGCACATTGCTTTCATCACATCTACCTTTCTGAGCATTTCTGTTATCTGTTCCCTCTTCTATACTCTTCTAACAGTGACATTTCTTGTTTTAATTGCTTTATAATTTTCTCTATTCAATACTTCCATGGTGGCATTCAATTTCTCCCCGTCCTTTCCCTTACTACCCTGTGTTCTTGTGTTAGGACTTTATCTGTTATTAATTTGGCTGCACAGTAATGTATCCGATACTGCATGAATTTCTATGGACAGTCCTAATTACTGTGTTCATTTATTTTATCAAATTTCTAACTCTGTGGGTTTTATTGACCTTCTGCAGTCTATTTCTTTCATTGAACTTAATATGTCTATCCTTCTCTATTAAATAAAGAAACTCTTATCTTAGATCAATTTCTTCTAAACTGAGGGCACATTCTTTGTTCAGCATTTCCTGCAGGCATTCTACTGAATGTTCCAGAGCTTCTTCCTCTGGCATACATCGCTCTTACATATGGTAAATCACTGGCCTATCACTCCCTGACATTGATTGTGTCAGAGTTGCCACAGTTTCCTGTTCTTTCCCTTGCTGTATAGGTTCATAGGTAGGTACTAGGCTATCTGCCCGAGGGCATTTATAAGCCTAGCCAGAGTGTGACAGCTTTCACCACCCCGTTGATTAATTAACTGAGCCTCTGTCAAGAAGAGCCAATGAAGTGATCCCAGGGGTGTATTTTCTGTTACCCATCCACTTGTCAAGGTTTCTCTTAAAGAGTGTTAGTGAGGGGCTCTGCCTAATGTAGTTAGGAATTTTGTTCCAAAGCATGGGGAGTCTCTGATAGGAATCTATCCCTCCAGCATCTTCCATTTATTGTTGTGGCGAGGTTTAGCTCACTAGAGCTAGTGGCCCGCAGTGACTTGGATTTCTTTAGGTGGAGCATGTCCATCAATTCTGAGTTGGACATGGGTTTGTAAGTCAGGCAGAGATCACCTCTGAATAATCGATATGCGACTAAGTACAGCTGGAGTTTTTCCAGTCGGGCTGCATAGGACATATGTTTGAGGCCAGTAATCCTCTTGGGAAGGTACTTTTGTGGTTTTTCCAGCTGTTGGAAGTGTCTTGTGAGGTACATCCCAAATGGGACATTGTACTCTTATGATGGGTCTGATGAGTGACGAGTAGAGGGGCACTATAACCTCTTTATTTCTAGATGCAAACCCTTTAGTAATTAGATGGGCTACATAGAAGGATTTCCTAACTACTTTAGCAATATGATTGTCAAAGGAGAGATTACTATCTACCTGGGTCCCCACATCTCTTATTACCTCTTCTGTATTAAGGGGCTGCCACCTATGTGGTAATTCATGGGTGTTTTGTTTTTCCCAAATGGGATGACTATGCATTTTTTGGCATTTAGCTTGAGACCATGACTTTGACACCAGGTGTCTGTCTCAGTAAGGCCCTTTTGGAGAATGTCCGTGTCAGCCGGAGTGTCAATTATGGCTCCCAGTTTGCAGTCATCGGCGAGCTTGGTTAGCCAAAGCCCTCCTGTGTTTGCCAGTACTTCTGAAAAGTATATGCCAAACAGTAGGGGTCCCAGAACAGAGCCTTGCGGGACACCACTTGTGACTGGTTTAGAGTCGGACCTGGAGCCCGCTATTCTTACCATGTGAGTTCTGTCTGTAAGCCAGTTGGCAACACATCTCGTGACGTAGGGGTTTATGTTCAGCCTGGTGAGTTTTTCTATAATTCCTGAGTGGGGAATGGTGTCAAAAGCCTTGGCGAGGTCAAGGTAGGCTGTGTGAACTACCTTCCCCTCATCTATGGCCTTGACGACTGTCTCAAAGAAGTGAGCCAGGTTTAGTAGGCATGATCTGCCCTTAAAGCTGAACTGGGTCAGGTCAAGTGTTTGGAGGTTCCCAATGTCTTTGTTAATGAGTTCCATGAAGATGCGCTCCATAGCCTTGCAGACCAGGCTAGTCAGGCTTATAGGGTGATAGTTAGCAGGGTCAGTTGTGGCCCCTCCTTTGTGGAGCAGAATAACCATTGCTGTGCTCTATTCTATGGGCACGTAGCCTGTGGAGAGGCTGAGGTTGAACAGTGTGTTTAGGTGGGGGGTTGGTTCATTCTGTAGTTTGTGCAAGACACAGTCTGGGACACCATGAGGCCCCATTGACGCTGTGCTTTTGGCTTTTGAAAGGGCTGTTTTCACCTGTGCGTCTGTGATTTCCGGGACACTACACTTTTCCGGTATTGTTGTGGGCCCTTTTGGGGGTGAGAGGGGGGTGAAGTTTGCACTGAATCTATCTGCCAGGATATTGGCAATATCAGTGGGTTCAGTATATTTTGTGCTATTTTGCAATAGCTCAGAGCATATCTGCGAGTTGCCACTTAAGATTCTTGACATAGCTATAGAAGGCTTTGTGGTTATCTTTCGAATCCTTGGCTATTTTTCTTTCGAAGTTAGCCTTGGAGGATTTTATGAGGGACCTTAGTTTCTTACTGATAATGATCAGGGATGTCTTTCTTCTTGGGATTTGCTTTTTTTCTGAACTAGTTTCCTCCTTCTATTGTATAGCCCGTTTATGGCAGGGGTATACCAGACTGGTTTCCTTCTCTTAGGGGAGTGAGTCTTGGTTTTGCTAGGGATGGCACAATCCATGCATCCTTGTAGGTGCTCAGAGTGCATTTGTAAAGGTTCCTGCATCTTGGACGCTGTTATCCTTTAGCGTGGGGGCTGTGAAACTTACCACCTCTGTCTTAAGTAAGTTGAAGTTTGCTATAGAAAAGTTTTTCGCTGTGGTTTCCTTGTTTGGAGGTGGTGGTGTGGTGTGGACATCCAGAGTGATTAGTTTATGGTCTGATCTAACCAGTGACGGGTTGACCTCCGGTGTGGAACACCTGCTGCCCATGATGACCAGGTCCAATATGTTTTCACCTCTGGTAGAGGAGTTTAGCAGCTGATCCAGTGCATTTGACTTGATAAATTCCAGGAAGCTCTGGACCTGGGAGTTTGTACTTGAGTAGTTTTCCCAGTTAACAGCAGGGTAATTGAAATGGTCCAATATCAGGGTGTTCGGTAGGACCTTCATGTTTTCCAGTGTCTCCATGAAGGCAAAGTGGTGGTCCTGGGTCATGGAGGGTGATCTGTAGAAGGCCAGAATTTGCACTGCAGATTTGCCTGATGTTAGTTGCACATGGATGATCTCGGAGGTATCATGCTGTGCCAATAACCTGGAGGTGTAGGTATCCTTGATGAATATGGATACACCCCCTCCTTTTGTGCTTCGGTCCATGTTCTGTGGCCGAAATGTGTGGTATGAGTTGTAGCCCGGTAGTGCTGGGGTGCTCTGTGGAGCCTTGAACCAGGTTTCAGTTACTGCACAGATGTCGACGTTCTCCATACTGAAGAGTGCTTAGAGCGCATGCATTTTGAGATTTAAATTCCTGGCATTGAGTAGCATAACCCTCATTTTTTTTATTTGTGCTGTTTACAGAGGTGGGTTTGACTTTTCAGCTTTGCCTAAAAAAGGCACTATGGGGGCAGCAAGAGCCTTGGTCAGTATTCGAAAGCCTAGGTGTGACAGGGTCTCTTGCGAAGCAACGAGGCTTGTCGAGCATGTCGTCCCAGGCTGACAGACACTGGATCCCCTTTGAATGACACCAGAAGCTTAGCCAATTGTTGAAATTGATCATTTTTTCTTTATACTGCGGTATCATTCTTGGTGAGGGCAGGATACTACTCAGGGTCAGGGTGATATCCACCTGGGCTACATGATCAGGGTGCTCTTCCATGTCTCTTTTCATGTAGTCCAGGGAGGCATGTCTCAGGTCATTCACACCAACATGAACAATGACAGTCATATTTGTACTTGTTCTGGAGTGACCTGAGTGCTTGTGTTATGTGGCAGATTCTGGCTCCTGCCAGGCAGCTAACAGTAACCTTCTCCTTGTCCAGCCTAGTGAGTGGGAAAGTCAGTGTGCCTGACTACAGAGTCTCCTATTACTAGTGTGTTAGGCATGTTATTTCCCTTAAGGGCTGTGATTGTGCAGCACACTGATTTTGTGTTTTTGTGTTTTCTTGTTTGTGACGGGAGGTGCAAGTTTTTTGGGTTTCTGCTTTGGAGGTCTGTGATGCTTTTGTAGGTTTTTATTTAGAGCCTCCTAGTATGATTTCAGGTATTTATGTGTATTTTTTGCCAGTGTTGGTTTAGTATGTCTACGTGACGCTGGAGGTGTGGTGCAAGTGTTAACCTTCTCCTCATGACTGCCTGTTTCAGTCTTGGGTGGAGAGAGCTTAACCTACAATTACCTACATAATTGCATCTCTCGCATATGATAATGTTTTGTGGTAGGAGGAGAAGGCTGTTTGTGTACATGAGGCAGTTGTAACATTGCCTCAGGATACCCAGGTTCGCCAGCTGGACTGGAAAGTATACCTGAAATTTCCTTTTGGTCATGCCTGAATAGTAGGGTGAGCTGCTTAGTCGCTTGGTTGGTGAGGGGTGAATAATGAGCCTTGCCCTGCTAGGCAATCAAGTATCGGGGTATATTAGTGCTTGCTATTAGGTCTGAGCAAGTGCTGGACTGTAGGATGCTTTTTAAGTGCTTAGGTTGAGAGACTACTTTCAAGGGAAAAACTGAAGGGGAGACTTGGTGGAGCCGGAATAAATTTGGCCCTAGCTAACCGGCACTGCCTGGACGTGCAAAACCTTACAAACGTGGTTTTTACAGCAGGGAAATGAAAGATAGAAATTAGCCCAAAATGGCCTATAAACTATTAATTTCTGGGCTGGAATCACTCATCCAGGGATAGATGGCTGCTCAAAGCTCCCTCTCTCACAGGTGAACAGAGAAATCTCCCTCTATCCAAGTAAGGTATGGGCAACTCAGAAAATTGTAACACAGCCCTGAATTCAGCACTAGCCTGAAAACTGGACTATACTAGCTTAGAAAGATGGGAAACAAGGAAAAATGTTTTTTTTTTAAAAGATAAGGCAAAAACAGAAAAAAAATACACTTAAAACAGCTTTAGATGACTACAAGCAATCAGAAAAGAATTTTAAACAAATTACCCAATTAACCAGTAAAAAAATCTCAAAACTGAGTCCTGTTCCTGTAGTCTTCAATCAGACAAGTTCTAACTGCACACTCCTGCCACTGGGGTGGAGGGGAACCTTCTCCAAAAAAGAAGGCCTGGATTAGTGCTCAAGTTAGCAGGCCTGGATCTAGTCTATGCTACAGCAAACAGGGTGCACCAATTTCAGTAAGAAACAGTTCAAATATGCAGGCACTATAAGCCTTTAACCAGAAATTCCCAGCTCAGAAGGGCAGAGTCCAGCCTCTCCTCCCACAAGAGTGCAGACCACGAACCTTCTTAATGTAAAATAACTGGCCTGAATCCCAAGTGCTTAAACCAGAACTAATACACTTTTAGAATAACAGACACTGAGCCTTCAATCAGCAGTTCCGAACTTAGAAAGATGTAAGCTACCTGTCTGCCGCAACAGTGCAGACTACAAACCTTCTTAATGTAAAACAACTGGTTTGACGCCCAAGTGCTTAAACCAAAAGGCTTAGAATGACAACTACACTTTAATCAGGTTACTACCAAGCAGTAATAAATACAATTGAATACTTTTAAGAAGGCCTGGATTAGTGCTCAAGTTATGCAAACAAAGCTAGATTCAGCAGGCCTGGATCTAGTCTATGCTACAGCAAAACAAGGCGCACCAATTTCAGTAAGAAACTGTTCAAATATGCAGGCACTATAAGCCTTTAACCAGAAATTCCCAGCTCAGAAGTGCAGAGTCCAGTCTCTCCTCCCACAAGAGTGCAGACCACAAACCTTCTTAATGTAAAATAACTGGCCTGAAGCCGAAGTGCTTAAACCAGAACCAATACATTTTATAATAACATACACTGAGCCTTCAATCAGCAGTTCCCAACTTAGAAGGATGTAAGCTACCTGTCCTGCACAACAGTGCAGACCACAAACCTTCTTAATGTAAAACAACTGGTCTGAAGCCAAAGTGCTTAAACCAAAAGGCTTAGAATGACAGTTACACCAAGCAGTAATAAATACAACCAAGTACTTTTAAGATGACACAAAAGCAAAATAAAGTAGGAAGAAACACAAATACAGAAAAAGCAGATGAAAAAAGTGCATTTTTTTTTTTTTTTTTTGAGTGAGCAAATGAGATGGGCCCAGGAGGAGTATCCAAATGCAAATTTACAAGAGATGCAGGCAGTTTCAAAACCACCAAGATTAACACCAAAACAAAAGAAGGGAGGGTGGGTGGGGAACTAACAGAAAAAACAGAGCCACAACTTCCAGCTAGACAGTATTCAATGCAACACAAATAAATCAATTTAAATGCTGTATTATTTGAAAAAAGTGCAGATAAAGATTTACTTAAATTCACTTATACATCCAGATGATTGCATGTAGGTCTTAGCTGGACAAAGCTGAGAGTTTAAGCCAGCTCCAACTGAACCTTTGTACTGGTTCCATGTGGAAGGCTCTAATTTATCTTCATATGTCAACTGCTCAGTGGAGCAGGAGCATCTGGTTTCTCCTTAATTTGGGTGTCCATTGCTCTATCCTGCGGAGTTATCAGAGTTAAATTTTCTACACTAAATCCTTCACTTTCCAGGTAAACCATAACATCAGTTTCTATTTAACTTCTCCATTACTAATCTTCTTTTCTTCTTTGTTTTCTTATTTTTCGTATTGTGAAATTTTCCATATTCGGATGTCTTTGCCTTTATTTCTCTTCAAATATCTTTGGTGCTGTTCTTTTTGCATTAGTTTTGCTTTCTCCTTTGCACAAATATTCCACAATATTAAATCTTTTTCTTTCCCATGTCCATTACTTCTTCAGATGTCTCCTGCTCCTCTTTTTCTCCTTACACTGGGGACTAGTTATTCCATCATGCTGTGTGATATGACCTGCGTTAGACTTTCAACACTGAATCCTTCACTTCACAAATATTCCATAACTTCAGCTTCTATTTTTTTAACTTCTACTTGGCTAGTCTTCTGCTCTACATTCCCTCTTTGTGATCTTATTTTTTTACTGTGAAATTTTTCATGTCTGGATGCATTTGCCTATATTTCTCTTTGAATATTTTTGGGGCTGCCTTTTTGTGTTGATTAATTTTGCTTTCTCATTTGCATAAATATTGCACCATATCAGATCTTGCCTCCTCTTTATGTCCAAATTTCTTTTTTATATCCTTCAAACATCTCTACATTTTTTTCTTTAAAATTTTTGCACTTCCTCTGTCGCTTCTTTTTCCAAACAGCACAAGGTTTCTTGGTCTACACAGTCATTTTCTTCAATCTGTTATTAATTAACACAAATTTTTATTTGAAGCTTCTGACAGTTTTTCTTGTGGAAGTATTTTCTTTCCTCTAATTTCTCTTAATGTTTCGTATATCTTTTGTCTGGAAATTCTGGGCTTCTTGCATAATAGTAACAATACACAACTTCTTTCTTGTCCTCAACAGTCCACACTCTCATCTGTATGGCTTTTTTTGGCCTATCAGTTTTTGTGATTTTTGTGGACTGCTACTTCCTTCTACAACAGGGGGGCATCCTCCCCCTGTGCCTGGCCTAGCCCCATTGTAGGAATATTTTTGTGTCTTGAGAATTCTACACACTCATTTTTTCCAGTCCTTGTACCAGTGTGCCTACCAGGATTGGGCACTTTTTTATCCTGGGACTTGTGCACCCAGCTATCTTCTTTATTTTTGTAACCTACTTCTGTCCATGATATATGCTATATAAAATACAGTCAATATAGCAGTGTTATCATGGTGAGATTTTGTGAAAAACAAGGTCCACCTCATGAAGGTACTCACCAAGACTTGAGGATGAATTCAATTCCAGCAATACTTCTCTCCTTTGTCTGATTTTTATCATCTCTCCATTCGGACCCCAAGTACTTATTGCTTTGTGAGGTGTAGTTTCTTCACTGTGGATGCAGCGATGGACCAGTTGGCTGATTAAGGGAAAATATTTATTCACAATAGTTACAGGTCAGTGGCAATTGCTGCAATGCACTTGATAAAACACCAAAGGATTGGGGGGGGGTGGCTACTGTGCAGGACAAAAGGGTAGGGCTCTGAACCAAAAATTACAGGCTCCCACCTGAAAGTGAAAACTCCTGGACAGTTTGGTTATTTTCATACGCAGACAAATGTCCTGCAGATCCAGAAGCACATGCAGTCTCTTGTTTACAAAAAGGATGGATTGTACTGTGACCATCCAAGAAGACTATGTGTTGACTGAGATGACCAAGGTCTAAAATCTAAAGTCCTATGTCTTTTTGGGCATGAAGACAAATCCTGAGTAAAATCCAGATCCTTTCTGATCTGCTGGGGCTTCTAGGATAGTTCTTCTCAACAGAAGGTTTTGCATCTCCTGCTGAGCCACCCCTCTGTGATGGTGGGGTACATGGATGGCTGGGAAAATGGTACAGTACACCCTCTGGATATGATCACTCTGATCTCACTGTCTTGAGTGCCTCCAAAGTGTGAGTGTTGTGGAAAAGTTCAGGAATCAAACTGCTTGGTGATGGACCACAGAATCATTGTTCAAGTGATTTGGCTCTGCCTCTTGAACAGCAGCTGCTACAAAAGTGCCTCTGCCTTGAGAATGCCTACCAAACTGCTGCAATTGCTGGGACTTCTGAAACCAGAAGTCCTTCACCTCCTTTTGCTTTCTCTGAAACACTCTTTGGGGGGCTCAGAATTTAACCCCAGAAGCTGTAAGCATCTTGCCCCTGTTACTCATATTGTTGCAGCTTGTCTTTTACCACTTGACCAAACAGTGATGTTCCATCAAATAATGCATTCATGGCAGCCAAATGAAAGTGCTCCACAAAACCAAACTCTTAAGTATTTTAATGAGAAAACAATGCAAACTGAAATGCCTAGTAGTCGAAACTTACAAAATGCTCACAGGAAGGAAATTAGAATTTAGAAATGATCTTGCAAACATATTCTTAAGGGAAGGGGATACGATTGAGAGGGGAAAAAGGAAAGGTTTTGAGGTAAAAATGTTCAGAAAAGAATGCAGAAACAGCAGTAACTGTAATGTCTAGTAAAATGTGGCTATACAAGATAGCTTAAAGTAGTAAGTACTTAACTGAACCAAAAAATGACTAAACACTACTCTAACTTCACATGAGCTAGGTAAAACCCACTGAAGAGTTGATGGCAGCAATAAGATCTGCAGAAGCCATCTGGGAGCAATAGGCTATGGATAAGGGAAGGAGCTCAAGCAAGTGAATGATCTTTGTTGCAGTGCAAAGGATGCCTTGGGCAATCCATCTACTTCCAAAGTATGGATGGGACCCAACTCAAATCTGAAGTTAGGAAGCCTTGAAAAATGTTGGAGTACTTAACTTTTTCTGTCAGGGCATTTTATCTGTAGGTGGTGGATGGAATTTATTATGTAGTAGTAAACTATAAATATAGAAGTTAGATTTTTTTTTAATATATAGGAAAGTATTTGGTATGGAACTGTTAACAGCAAATATAAAGACACAAGGAGCAAAACATAATGGCACTGAAGTTCCCATAAAATTTATTAAGAACAAGAGAATGCAACAACAATGGGTAAAATGTAAGCATTATTACAGCATATAAATAGCTCCTGAGGGGACAGTTAATATGTGGGATGACAGTGGAAATAAAGAGGATTCACACGTGGGGAAAAAAGTAAAACAAATTTAAAAGGACTAGCAAAATTTAAAATACTGCAAAGAAAGGGGGCTTACAGATCAAGACGAGGAAAAACTGCAGAGTGCTAAGTGGAAAATAAGCAAATATTTGGACAATATGCTTGAGTTTAAAAAACAGCTGTTAAACAAGAAGTTATGTACTCACCATAATGTTCGATGTATGTAGTCCATCTCGCCTCACATTCTTACCCGTGGGTTCGGAGCCGAATGTCGGCTCCGACTCGGCCATACTTTAGCTCGAAGTCTTTCTATTGGCTGGGCTAAGATGGTATCCCATGCTGCACTGCTCTCTATCCCCAGATCTAGTTTGCTGCGAGCGCTAGCACTCACTTCTCCATGCATAACACCACCTAAGGGAGGAAGAACAAACCAAGAATGAAGGGAACTCTGAAACCAGGCCTAACCTACAGATCCTCCAGGACGGGGGGGTAAGTAAGAATGTGAGGCAAGATGGACTACATACATCGAACGTTACGGTGAGTACATAATTTCTTGATGTTATGTAGTCCAATCTCGCCTACATTCTTACCCGTGGGACAGCGTCCCCAGCACCTAAATCCTGGGAGGCTCAGTGGAAAATACTCCTGAGCACTGTGGAACCAAAGGAAGACCTGCCTCTACATACCACATCTAACTTGTAATGAGTAACAAAGGTGTGAGGAGATGCCCAAGTAGCCGCAGCACAAATATCATCCATGGACAATCTGGCCTGAAAAGCTGTAGATGCAGATACAGACCGGGTAGAGTGAGCCTTCACTCGGAACGGTAAATCTCTTCTCCCTGAAGTATAAATGAAAGAAATACAACTGGAAATCCACCTGGACAACATGACTTTGGAAACAGGAGACCCAATTCTGTTTTCCCAAAATGAAACAAACAACTGATCAGATTTTCTGAGGTCCTTCGTTCTGTGCAAATAAAATCGTAATTGTCTGTGCACATCCAACTGATGAAATTTTAATTCTGCCTTGTTCGAGAACTGAGGAAAAAACACTGGTAATTCAATGGATTGGTTAAGGTTACTAACTGACGCTACTTTGGGAAGAAAGGAAGGATTTTGGTCTGAGAGAAACCCTGTCCTTATGAAAAATCAAATAAGGTGGTTTGATTGATAAAGCTTGAAGTTCCGAAACACATCTGGCTGACATGATGGCTACCAAAAAGACAGTCTTCCAAGTTAAGAATTTTAAATCACAAGTGACTGCAGACTGAAAGTGGGGTGAAGTAAGACCCTGAAGAACAAAGTTTAAGTCCCAAGGCATAAGACGATTCAGAGACAGGAGGACGAAGCAACAAAGTGTCCTTCAGGAAAGCCTTACAGAGTCTATGTGCCATAAGACTAGGTTCGTCTGCGACATGAAAGTTAGAAATCGCCGCCAACTGGACTTTAATGGTTGCAGCAGCTGATCCCTGGTTGAAAAGCATAGAAAGGAACTCCGATACTGACGAGATTGGAGCTGTGTAAGGGTCAATCTTTTTAGCATGTGCCCAGATGGAAAATCTCTTCCATTTGCTGTAATAAATCTTCCTGGTCGAAGGCTTATGAGAGGAAGATAGAATATGAACCACCTCTGGTGAAAAATGGTGAAGCCTAACTAATGACGGAAGTGGAGTAGCCAAGTTGTCAACCGGAGGGTCCGAAGAGAGGGATGGAGCTGCCCTGACATGTGAGTCAGTAAGTCTGGTTGTGGGTCCAGAATCCAAGGAGCGTCCATGAGATAGGGATGGAGAAAGGGGAACCAAATTTGACGAGGCCAGTGTGGATCAATCAGAATCATTTTGCTTCCCAAGGATTGTGCTTTCTGAATAACCTTCGACAGTAAAGGAACTGGAGGGAAGGCATATAGTAGACCAGAGGGCCAATCGTGGACTAGAGTGTTCCTGGGTGACTCCCCCTGAGGGGGGATAAGGGTGAAATAGCTGCTGCATTTGGCATTGAGGGGGCTGGCAAAAAGGTTGCCACAAGGCTGAGCCCACCTGCAGAAAATCTGCTCCGCAACTTGACAGTTCAGGGCCCACTCGTGAGGCATCAGAATAGCTCTGCTTAGCCTGTCTGCGATCACACTGGACTTCCCCGGAATGTGCATTGCTACCAGAAAACGTTGGGAAGACACTGCCCACTGCCACACTCACATGGCCTCTCTGCAAAGGGTTCCTACCTGTTTGTTCAGATACCATACCACCGACATATTGTCTGAGTGGACTGCAATAGCCCCGAGAGGAAGAAAGCTCTGAAGTACTTGCAACGCTAGTAGCACTGCTCTCATCTCCAGGACATTGATATGCAGGTGCATCTCGTGCTCTTGCCACGTGCCTTGGACTGTCCTACCTAGATAATGCCCCCCCCCCAATCTGGGAGGCATCCGTGGTCACCATGGCAACCGGAGGCGAAGGAACAAAGGGCTTTCCCGCACTGAGGTTGTCGGTGTGAAGCCACCAACTGAGATCCTGTTTGTACCTGTCTGTGAGTAGAATAGGGTGAGAAAGAGGAAGACTTTGAAGAGACCACTGGGTGAAGAGTAGCCGCTGAAGGAGCCTCATATGTAGCCTTGCCAGGGGGACTAACAATCGTAGCAGCCATCGTCCCCAATAATTGGAGAACCAATCTTGCCTTCACTCTTCTTAGAGGGAGCAAGGCGTAAACCTGTTGTAGGACTCTGATTCTTTCCTGTGGTAGAAACGCCCACATGAGGATTGTGACTAATTTGGCGCCTATAAATGTGACACGCTGCGAGGGCAGCAATGCAGATTTTTCCCAGTTCAAGGTGATGCCCAACTGTTGACATAAGTTGATAATAGTGTCTCTGGTCTGAAGTAGCAGATGCCTGGTGGTGGCAGTGAGGAGCCAGTCATCCAGGTATGGAAACACTTGGAATCCCTGACGTCTCAAGTGAGCAGTCACCACTACCATGCATTTGCTAAACACCCTGGGGGCTGTGGTGAGACAAAAGAGCAGGGCTCAAAGCTGAAAGTGACTGGCTCCCAGCCGGAAGTGTAGGTGACTTCTGGATGCCCTGTCCATCTTTATGTGGTAGTAAGCATCCTTGAGGTCGATGGAGCACATCCACACTTCTTTTCCCAACAATGGGAGAATAGATTGCAACGTGACCATTCGGAACTTGGACTTTTGCACATGGGTGTTCAATCGGCTGAGATCCAAAATGGGTCTCAGGTCCCCTGTCCTTTTCGGCGCCAAAAAGAATCTGGAGTAAGTCCCTAATCTGATCTGGTCTGAGGGGACATGTTGTATGGCTCCGTTGTCTAGCAGCTTTGAAACTTCTGAAGCTGCGGAATCCCTTTGACTGGGTGGAACATCCAGGATTTTCTTGATTGGAGGGGGAGTTGATGAGAAGGGAATGGCATATCCTCCGGAAATTATTCGTAGAACCCATTGGTCCTGGGTGATATCTTGCCAGGCCTCCGGGTATAGTGAGATTCGACCCCCGACTGGCTCTGGAAATGCACAGTCGGGTCCTCCCCATCAGGAAAGGCGATAGGGAGAACCACGAAAGGAATCACGGTCTCCTGAGTTGCGAGGGCCTCCTCTGCCCCTAGGGCGGCATCTACCTGAATAACCACCCCCTCCCCTGCCTCTGGAGGGGGACTCACCTTGTGCATCGGGAAAAAATCTCTGATTTCTTGAACCACATATTTCCACCCCTCTGGGCCTTGGGATAAGGCCTAAAGGGAAGGGAAAAATGGACTCCTACGGCAGACAGAGTTTTTCCCTCTTGCTCGCACCTAGTGAGAGTGTCTTTCGCCTTGGTTCCGAACAAAGAGGAACCATCAAACAGGGCATCGGTGAATGCAGACTTGAAGGCCTCAGCAAAATGACAAAGGCGCATCCAGGCATGTCTCCTAAGAGCGACTCCTGAACTTCGCTCTCTTGGCTGCATGAGAGATCAGCCTCATGGAGGAGTTCGCAATAGAATTGAGGGTAGACATCTGAACGTTGACCTTCTGAGCCACAACCTCAGAAATGTTACCCATTAGAGTATCTCCAAGCTCCTTCTGGAGATCTCTCTGGAGCCGTGTAAAGTGTGATAAGTAATTCAGTGACCGCAAAGTAAAGGCCGCTGAAGAAAACGTATGCTTCCCGTACCGGTCCACAGTTCTAGACTCCTTGTTAGGGGGATGGACAGTGGAAGAAGTCTCAGCTAATTCCTTCTTGGTGGCCGCTGCCACCACCAAGGCATCCACAGGGACTCCCTTGGATAGAAATTCCTTATCAGGAGGGGCAGACAAAAATTTATTGAGTCTCCTAGGGACTGGTTCCGCAGAGTTAGGGGTTTCCCACACCCTTTGACAAACCAGATCCAGAAGCTCGAAGGGTGGAGACACCCAGGATGCAGAGGGCTGAGCACCAAAGGCCTTCAGGAACACTAACTCTTCTTCGGGGGGGGTGGGGGGCTTTGGATGGCCAGTCATCTCTTTGCTTCAAAATCTCTAGGATGTCAGAGAAAGAAACATCCTCAGTGGATGACTTAGGGGACCCCTCAGATTCCTCGAGGTCGGTGTCTGACGTGACAGACTCATCTTGGGTATCTATGTGCTTCCTCTTGCACGTTCTCTTTCTGGGTGGCTCCTTAGGCAAAAACTCTGAGGGGCCCTCAGAAATATGGGGACCACTCGTGGGGGTAACCTGAGGCCTTGGGGCTCCGCTGTCAAGAGATAGAGGGCGATCAGGGACCTGCACCGGTGCTGTAGGGGACAGAGTAAGCGAACCGTATGATGCCGCCGATGACTTGGCCAGCGTGCTCCGCATGGCCTCGGAAGCTGGTCCTCCCGGGTCCGAAGATCGACCAGCCTCCAAAGCTGAGACAGGAGTCAGGCTTCCCCATGCTGAAGCACTGAGAGGGAGACTAGGAGCCGAGAGATGTTCCAAAGCCTCTCCCTTGGGTCCAACCGAGGAATCCTGAATCCTGAACCCCATGGATGGCACCAAAGGGGTCGGAGCTGATGTCGGAACCAATAAGCCAGGAGAGGCTGTCGGAACCGACCTAGGGACATCACACAGAGCTGAGCACTCCGGCTCCAAAAGCTGAGATGCGCTCGGAGGAGGAAGTATCGATGTAGGTAGAGGGACCGGCTCCGGAGCTGACAGGGTTGGAGCTGAAAACAATTTTGCCAGTACCGGTGACTGAAGAAGTCTCTGCACCACTCTATCAACGTCCACAACCGATAAGGTCCTGGAAGATTTGGAGGATAGGGAAGGAGATCGAGACCTCCTCTCTGAAGGAGACCTGCGAGGAGGAGATACCGGCCTAATGCTAGGCGACCGGCTCCGAACAGGCTCCATAACCACTGACACTTCCTGCGGCCCCCAAGGACAATGGAGCCGAGGATGTCGTTGAAGATTTTGCTGTTTTCTCCGGCGGCTCCGATGATCCTAATGGAGCCGGGATCGCTTTTTTGCCTTGGAAGATTTAGCTTTTGATGGAGAAGACTTAAAGCTGGAAGCACTCTCCAAACCCTCCTTGGAGGGTTTCAGAAGTCCCTTCAAAATCAATTTGTTCTTCCTTTCCTGAAGAACACGCAGGCTAAAAGCATGACAAAAACTACACGATTCCTGGAGGTGAATCGCTCCCAGACAGTACACACAGAGTGTCCATCAGTGATGGACATCTTAGAACTACACTTGGTGCACTTCTTAAAGCCTGAGGGCTTATGCTCCTCTTTGAAAAACATGGTGGTTCCCCTAATAGTTTAAAATTTTGTGTGCTTGGTAAACCATTCTCCATTGGTTGAGGGGGGGATTATTCTTATAGATTACTTGAATTGGAGACTAAAATGATTTTAACGTTAAAGACTTTGAAGCCTTTTGGCCTTAACCTTGAATTGGGTATTTAATGATGCAACATTCTCTTTTTTAGTATGAAATTGAAAAAATATATATTAGATCTATATTTATATGTACAAATGTATATAATTATGTTTGAACAATTAATGAATTTCGATATAATTTCAAAAAGTTACTTTAATATTTAATTGTATAATTGAGTTGATTGATGTGGTTGTTTGTGCTAATTGCTGCTGAATTTGTATATATACTTGCTTAAGTTATGCATTTATTGTGATCCATGAAGGCGAAATGCCGAGGTACCAGATCGCTTCGCTAATAAATAAGAAACTGGTAAAGTGCTTGGATTTGTGTATTTGATATATACTTCGTGTGCTGGTGTTTTGGACTTATGCTCCTTGGTATCTTTAGACATAGTTACCACTAACTCAAAAACTAGACCAACGGTCAAACAGCCACAATGTGGGAACAGGACAAAAACAGTACACCACAAGACCTCTACTAAAACGGTCCTAGACACAAGTACAAGGGGGAGGACTAATTCCTTTAATTTAAACGGTTTTAGCCCAAGGGAAAAAGTTAGCACACAAGGAAAGCAAGGGGACAGATTAGGTCCTCTAACTGAAACGGGCCTAGCCCACTGGAAACAGCTAGTGGGATACCACAAGAACACGCTATAAGAAAAAATAACTTTTCCACAACACAGTTCAAGAAACACACACAAATAGCTATGAAAAATAGCTTTTATTTTTTTTTTTTTGCAAAACACTTCTCTGCTATAAAGAAGAAAAGGTACTTGGCCACAGCCAAGAGTGACACCACGTCCGAGCTACACGAGCGGCAAACGAGATCTGGGGATAGAGAGTAGTGCAGCATGGGATACCATCTTAGCCCAGCCAGCCAACAGAAAGACTTCGAGCTAAAGCATGGCCGAGTCGGAGCTGACATTCGGCTCCGAACCCACGGGTATGAATGTAGGCGAGATTGGACTACATAACATCAACTGTTTTCTAAAAATAATCCCAAAGCACAGAAATGCTAAGCATGAAGACTTAGGCAACAAAGTAAAAAGAGCTGTGGCAAAACTCATGGACCCTGTGATAAGAAGGTCAACCTGGAATCCTGAAGAGGTAATGGAGATGTTAGGGTATTACAACAAAGATGTCTATAAAGAGCAGAAGAGAGGTAAAATCAGCAAGGCAATATCAGAAGCATTTTTTTTTTAATTTTAAATTCTCCATAGCTTGGTAAAGTGGAATTTACATACATACAAATATTTCATGCACGGACATTAATGCCCTTCTAGCCTGCCAATATACCAAAACAGTTGTTGCCATAACAAGTGTCCACGCTGTTCTTAAAAATATCTAAACTAGTGACTGTTTTAATGTAATCTGGTAGTCTGTTAAGCAATTAATAGGTCAGAATAGATCAGGGAAAAATAAAAACTGACGTAAAACCAAGCAACAGGGAAATCTCCCCAAATGGATGTAATACCTGTACAAATACTGAAGTCAGGAGGAATGGGGGTGTTGAAAATTTAGAAAGCACTGTTTAATGTTCAGAAAGAGGGATACTTAAATTGTGGAAGGTTGCAGTGGTTGTAGTGTTGCCAAAGGAGGGCAAAGACCCTGTAGACTCTCGATCACATAGATTCTTAATCATCGCTACAAAAGTTTATGTCTATACTTAACAGCTAAAAAAAATAGCAACAATGCTACCAAAGCTGACAGACATGTTCAATATGGTCCAAGGAAAAAAGGAGGAACGTGCATCCAGAAGGAAAAAAAGAAAAAGGAGTAGAGCGAAAGAAAAAAATAGCAAACAATGCTACCAAAGCTGACAGACATGTTCAATATGGTCCAAGGAAAAAAGGAGGAACATGTGCATCCAGAAGGAAAAAAAGAAAAAGGAGTAGAGCGAAAGAGAGAATGAGGGAACAAGTGATAGAGAGACCCCTTGTCTTGTGTGAGTAGGCCCATTCTGTAAGGTAGCTTGTGGTAACTGCCCTTGGCTAGGTGCAGAAGAGGGAACCAATGCTGTCTCTGCCAAAAGGGAGTCACCAACAAGATTTTGGGAGAGTCCTGTTCTATCTTGAACAGGAACCTTGGTATGAGAGGAAGGGAGGGAAGGCACAGAGAAACATCCCCTTCCAAGAAAAAGAGAGGGTGTACACTTTCCATGCTACATTGCTTTAGACTGGTGCAAAAGATATGAAGTTGTTTGTTCAGAGGGAAGGCAAAAAGATCTACATGAGGAGTACCCAAGTGTTGGACAATGTCCAGAAATACATCTCTGTAAAGCATCCACTTGTGAATGTGTTATAGACCTGCTCAGACAGTCTGCCACAAGGTTCTCTTCTGAAGGAATATAAACACCCTGAAGAGTCACCAGATACTGGATAACCAGATCCCAAACTGGAAAAGCTAGTCTGCACAGGAGATAAGATCATGTCCCCCCTTGTTTGCTGATGTACCACTTTACTGTGGAATTGCCAGAAAAGATTTTGAGAGGCTGTGGAAGGAGCGGAGTATGGAAAGCCTGAAGAGCAAGGAGGAGCGCTTTCATCTCCTTGATGTTGATATGGTCTGCCCCCTGACGAATGGACCTGAGGCCTTTAGAGGGCCAAAAGAAGCCCCCCATCCCACGTCTGAGGCACCAGAAAAATGTTCTTGAAGGGGACTGGGGCTAAAAAGGAAGCCCTGGGTTGAGAGACAGCTGATTAATCCATCAAATGAAAACTCTTGCTTGAGGCATGGAAGAACAAAAGCTATAAAGTCCAAAGGCTGAGAATGCGGAAGCCATATTGACTTTTGGAACCACTGTAGCTTTCTCCAATGTAGTCTGGCTAAAGGAAGCCTAGAAATAGTAGAACCCATGTAACCCAGAGCACTTAGAAACTCCCTGCTCACAACTAAGACCTGAGGAAGAAAGGATTGAAAAAAGGCAATTAGAGTCTTGAGTGGCGTCACTGGTGCCAGCATAGGAATTGTCTGTAGCCTGCACAAAAGAAAAACATGATCCTGAGAAGTTGAAGGATTTCTGGAAATTTACTGTAAAACCTAGGTTTTGCAAGAGACAAATAACATAGTGGAGGTGCTGAAGCAGGGTCTCTGGAGAGGAAGCCTGAATGAGCAGGTTTATCCAGGTAAGGAAAGATTTGTATCCTCCTCATCCTGCAAAAGGCAATCACAGGAGCGAGGCACTTGGTGAAGACCCATGTGGCAGCACAGAAGTCAAAGAGCAAAGGAGAGAACTGGAAATGCAAACAGAGAAACACAAAAATTTCCTGAAACAGGGATGAATAGGGATATGAAGATAGGCATCCCTGAGATTGTGACAGACTAGGAAAGCCTAAGATATGAGAACAGGAAACAGAGTCTGAAGAGACAGCATTTAAAAGAAAGGACATTCAGAAAGGTGTTGAGCTGATAAAGATCCAGAAAGGGCCTCCAGGTGGAATGGAAATTCCTTGGGGGGGGGGTTCAAAGGCATGACACCATTAAACAACCCATGTGTAAAATCCTGCCATTCATGCTGAGGAGTCTTAGAAGCATGGGAAATGTGCTTTGTTTTCTGCTTATTTTTCAAAGGGATGTCAGCCCTAAAGATCTTAGGAGGTTCGTACCCCTGCTGACAACCAACATAGTGGGAATCTCCTCCCTACAAGAATCTGTGGAACCTCCCTCAGTCCTTCGAATATTATCAGCAGCAGTTCCCCCTCAACGTCCATAACTGGCATCTGCAGAGCCTCAGATTAGGTGCGAGAAGCCGGACCCATGCCGACCTCTGAAACAGTCGCAGCAGAGAAATCAAATGCAATAATGGGCCGATCTTCCGGGAGGCAGTACAGCAGCCGAATCTGACCTAACTTTATTTGGTCTTATTGGAAGACAGCTGACCCTTGGACTGGGGCGATTCCCCCATTACACCCTAATCCAACAACTTAAGATGCTGGTTCTCTACATAGATAGACAAGGATGACAGATGACCATAAAGAGTCTTAAGGATAAGCACTTGACAAATTGTGCACGATATATGCACCCAAGCAAAACAAACACTACTCGTGACGGTCCTTATGGGGAATCTGTCTGTTAGACTGACATCTTTCCCTTCTGGATGACATGTAACCTCATAACTAAAAGAAAAAGAGGACACTTGTCTGAAATTGGCTTGGTAACCAACAGAAACAAATGAGCGTTCAGATCGATTATGAAAGATGGAGTTCGGACTGGCGACAAAGAAGTTCTGAGGTATGTATGCCCGCAGGTTACATTTATACCCTATGCCGTGAGTAGGAAGTACACATGTGATGTTTGACATTCTTGAAATCTAAGGTTTGGCTATATTGGCCAGACATTGGTGCTACCCTTGGCAGGGGATCCCTTTATTAAGGAATACTGCAACAGTGATATGGAAGGATATATGCAGTCATTGCCTACTTCAACTGAAAACTGGATCTGGGAGGAAATTATATAAACTGTAACCCGGGTGATGTTCTCAGCTACACCATAAGGCCTAAAAATACAGCTATGCCTGCCATGCTAGCAAAGGCATTCATGACAGACATCAGACAGTGTCTACAAATGGATCACCACAACAAATATTTGTGTCAA
Source organism: Protopterus annectens (assembly GCF_019279795.1). Classification (NCBI taxonomy): domain Eukaryota; kingdom Metazoa; phylum Chordata; order Ceratodontiformes; family Protopteridae; genus Protopterus; species Protopterus annectens. The sequence goes on from NC_056730.1 coordinate 1,016,315,941, forward strand.
TACAAGATCTTCCCTGGAAATATAGTTAGGGAGGTCCTTGAATATGGCTCTCAGTAATTCCAAACAGTGCTGCAACAAGCAAGACACACAGTTGAGGTCCCTAAGCCTTCAAGTGGCAAAGGAATAAACCCTCTTGTCAGACATGTCCCAAGGCTGGGAAGGAAAAGTGTGGTGCACCCCTGGTGTGCACCTGTAGGCAATCTTCAGATATGCTAAACACCTGCCATGACTTTGTCCCAGTTGGTCTTGATGCATTCACAAAAAAGCAATCAAACTTGCTACAGATCAATAGAAAAAAGTCGTCAAGTACTTACCATAACATTCCAGCTGTGTTGTCCATCTTCATTTATCCTTGACACACGAGTTTGGTTCAGATATCTGAAATGACTTGGCCGTTACTACAGCTCACACAGGCCAAAAACTCTCAAGCTTCAACCTTACGCACAATTCCTCAGTCCCAGTTACCGCAGATCGAGTGTGCAGATTAGAAATAACATGCAATTAAGAATGCCTTAATGGAAACCATACCTGCTATGCTTCAATACATGTCATAATCACTATGAAAGTATCCATTCCACTAAAAAAAACAAAAAAAAAATCTTCAAAGGCCAAGGGTTGGAGGGAGGGGAGTCAAAAATAAATGAAGAAGGACAACAGAGATGGATCTTTATGGTAAGTACATAACTTCTTTATCTGATGTTGTTAATCTTCATTTTATCCTTGACATATGGGACAGAGCCCCCAGCTACCTCAAACATCAGGAGGACTCATGGAAGGATATTCCTGAGCACCACTGAACCAAAGGATGCTCTTCCTCTAGAGACCAAATCCAATTTGTAATGAGTAATGAAGGTATGGGGAGAAGCCAAATTAGCCATTGCACATGCATCATCCTTTGAAGCTCTAGACTGAAACACTGGCAATAGATCTTATAGAATGTGCCTTCAAAGTTTTAGGCAAGGCAATTTTATTTTTGTCATAAAGGAAATGCAATCCTTGAGCCATCTGGCTAAGGTCACTTTGCTGACAGGTTTAACAAAACTAGCACTTGAGAAGGACACAAGTAGTTGGTCAGAATTTCTGATGTCTTTAGCTCTGTGAAAATAAAAGCATAATTGTCCATGAACATCTAGCAAATGTAAAAGGTATTCACCTCTGTTCAAAAGGTTTGGAAAGAAGGAAAGAATACTGGCAAATTAATAGACTAATATTAGACTGACCCCACTTTAGGTAGAAAGTTTGTAAGGTAACTATTCTTTGTGAAAAATCCGGTAAGGTGGTTTACATGATAGGGCCTGAATTTCTGAAATTCTTCTAGCAGAGGTTACTGTCATCAAATTTAATGTCTTCCAGGACAAAAACTTTAAATCACAGTCAAAGGGAGGATGTATGATGTTTTGCAATACTAGGCTTAGGTCCCAAGGAGGAGTTTGAGCTTTGAAAGGGGGTTTTATCAATAGTGTCCCTTTTAAAAATTCCTTACAAAGTTTGAGAAACCAAGGAATGTCCTTCCAAACAATCATGGAAGTTTGACATTGCTACAAGTTGAATTCTGATGGTAGAAGGGGAAACTCCTGCATTGAAAAGAGAGGCTAAGCAGTCTAAAATATTTTCAATAGAAGCAGAGAATGGGTCAATATCTTTTTCACACACCCAAATGGTAAATCTCTTCCATTTACTACAATAGTCTCTAGGTGGAAGGCTTATGAGATGCTAAGAGAATTTTGCGAACTGAGGAACAGAGGTTAAGACGCCTGGCAACTAGTGAAACTAAAGGAACCATGCTATCAGCTTGAGGTTCAGAACGTCTGGCTGGACTAGTCCATCTGGATGTGACAGATGGTCTGGAGCTGGGTCCAGAGTCCAAGGTCGTTGAATCAGATAAGGCCAAAGAAAGGGGAATCATATCTATTCGAGGCCAATAAGGTGCAATGAGGATTACTTTGCTCTTCAGCTGGAGTGCTTTCTGTAAGAATTTTGGAATTAGAGATATAGGGGGAAAGGCATACAGTAGCACGGGGGCCAAGTGTGGAGAAGAGCATCTCTCGGTGACTGGGGGGGGGGTTAGTGCAAAGTAGTTGCTAAACTTGCTTAGGGGAAAGGCAAACAGGTTGCAGCAAGGCTGGCCCCATTGATGAAAAATCCTTTCTGCCACTGCTGGATTGAAAGACCACTCGTGACGCTGAAGAATATTTGCTTAGTTTGTCTACTATCACATTGGAACACTGGAATGTACATCGTTATCATAAAGCAGTTGGAAAATATCGCCAACTCCACACTCTAAGTGCTTCTCGACAATGGGTATAACACCTGGTTCCTCCTTGTTTGTTGATGTACCAAACTACTGACATATTGTCTGTTTGGACTGTAACTGTTCCCAGACGAAGAGCTGATTGAAAGACTTGCAGCACTAAAAGCACCTCTCTTAGTTCCAGAACAGTGATATGCAAGTTGGCCTCTAAGGTGGACCAAATGCTGTGGACAGCCTTCCCAGAAAATGCCCCCCCCCCACCCCATCTGGGAGGCATCTGTGGTCACTACGGCCTAGGGCTCCAGGAGGACAAAGGGGCAGCCAAGGAGGATCTCTCTGGAATGCAGCCACCAAGTTAGATCCTTCCTGCAATGATTGATTAGAATCTTGTCCAACAAGGGTTGGCATAGCATAGACCACTGAGATGCCAGTAGCCATTGTAGAATTCTCATGTGAAATTTGGCTAGGGGAACTAGAGTTATTGCTGCTGCCATCGATCTTAGAGCCTGCAAGACTGGAAGAGCGAGTACTTTCTTTCTGTGGATAATCTTCTGAACCTGAATTATAGTTTTTTTGAAGTCTCGCTGGAGGAAAGGATGCCACAGTTGAAGTCATATTTAGTACTGCCCTATAAACTCTAAGCTCAGAGTTGGAGTCAGCTGGGAGTTTTCGTGATTTACCATTATTCCCAGGTACACACAGGCCTTGATAATGTAATCCCTTGCCTCCATCAATCCCTGGTCAAAGCGAGTCATCTAACTACAGAAATACCCAGAATCCCTGCAGTCCCAAGTGAGCTGCTACTACTGCCATACATTTGGTGAACACCCTGGCGTCTGTGGTTAGGTCAAAGGGCAGCGCTCTGAATTAGTAGCGGCTGGCTCTCACCTGGAAGCTGAACAATCTTCTGGAGCATTTGTCCATTTTTATGTGGTAATATGCATCCTGTAGATCTACTGAGCACTTCCAATTATCCTTTCCCAAAAACAGAAGAATGGACAGTTCCATGACCATCCGGAATTTCATTTGACAAACTGATTTGTTCAGCACACTAAGATCCAAAATTGGTCTCAAGTACTCTGTCTTTTTTGGCACTAAAAAGAATCTTGAGTAAATTCCAGATCGCCTCTGATCTGGTGGGACTTCTTGGATAACTCTTTTGTCTAGCTGCCTTTGAATTTCTAGAACTGCTGGTTCCCTCTGATGGGGTGGAACATCGAGGATTTTCTTGCAAGTGGGGGGAAGATTGGAAAAAGGTATGGTATAACCTCTGGATAGGATCTGTTGCACTCAAAAATCTGTTGTAATATTTTGCCAGGCACTTTGGTGCAAGCATAAGCATCCCTGACTGCCTCCAGAAGAAGACAATTGGACTTCCCATCAGGAATGCTGAAAGGGCTTATCTGGAAAGGAGTCCCTAAAGCCCTGATTCTGCACACCATCTCTGTTGCATGGCCGCCGTCTTCCATTGTAGTTCTCCCCTTTGCCTCTATGAGAACTGGTACCACATGTGCCCTGGAAAGACCACTGGGATTTCCTGCATCACATTTTTCCACTGTTCCTCTGATTCCTGGAAAAGGATCTTTGGGGAGTGAAAAAAAAAAAACATATGCCCACTACAGCATGGGTCTTACCATCCTTTTCAAACTTGGATAAAGTCTCTCTAACTTCTGGGCCAAAAAGGAGACTATCTGTCAAAGGGAGAATTGACGAATGAAGACTTAAATGGTTCGCAAAATCACAAAGGCGCATACAGACATGTCTCCTTATGGCTATGCCTGAACCTGCCACTTGGGTAGTCCCTTCGGCTGCATGCGCAATGAGCCTCATAGATGAATTGGAAATTGACACCAGGGTGACCAAATGCGAAGCAACCTTACCTTGGACTCTCTCAGTAACAGCTCCTGCGAGGGTATCTGACAATTCCTTGATCATCTCCCTCTGGAGTCTAGTAAAATGTGCCAAGAAATTCAAAGACCTTAAAGTAAAGGTCGATGAAGCATAAACCCCACTTCCCAAACCTATCCATAGACCAGGACTCTTTACTGGGAGGATGGACAGAGGAACTTTTGTCAGCTAGCTCATTTTTAGTGGCAGCTGCCATGACCATGGCATCTACCGGTAAACCCTTAGCCCAGAATTACTTGTCCTCGAGAGCGAATAGACTTTTGTATGGTCTCTTGGGAATAGGATCAGTGGTGTCTGGTGCCTTCCATGCCCACTGAGATCAACTTAATGGGCTCGTCAGCAGGTGGAGTCACACAAGAGGTAGACAGGTGAGTATCGAAAGCCTGCAGGTACACTGACTTTTCTGAGGAAGGATTTTGGGACTTCCAGTCATCAGTCTGTTTTAAAATTTCCAGAATGTCTCCAAAGGAGACATTAGGGGGTGCCCTTGGAGACTCTTCCCCTTCATCAAAATCTGTTTCCTCTGTGAACGATTCCTGTGGGGAATTAAGTGCTTCCTCTTGCACTTTCTCTTCTGAGGAACCTCCTCAGGAGGGTGGTCTGGGGACGTATCAGAAGAAGACAGAATATAAATCTGTGGGTCCTGGGGATTCAGTATTCGCTATCCCAGTGATTGAACAGGTCGAATAAGAGAGTGTGAGGACAGAATGTGCTCAGAGGTCAGAGGAGTAGCAGCAACAGGGTAGAAATTAAATCTGTTCCTAGACCCAAAGGGGCTGGAGACAAGGGGAGTCCTGTAACTGCTCTTGCCCACAGAATTTCTGAGACTTTTGGTGGAAGGGATAGAGATTTGAGGAGGAGATTTTGGTCTCTGTAAAAAGACCTCTGGCATTTCGCCAACAAAAGGTTCAACAGAAGGCAAATATACCAACCTTGGCAATTCAGGTAGCTCAGCTGTCTGTGCCAATGTAGTCGGCATCAAAGATAAGGTGTCCAGAGTCAAAATTTGACTCTCATGTTGTGTCGAAGCTCTGGTCAATGTTTTAGGAGCCATAACAGTTGTCGGTACCGATGAAATCTTCTCCAGCATGAAGACTTAGATTGACTTTCCATCAGACCCAAAGTGCTTTGTGGAGCTGATGTCTATGCTTTTTGTGAGTCGGTCCCAAAAGGGAAGATGGAAATGACAAGCTCCTCTTTTTAGACTTTTCTAATGACAAAGAGGAGGAAGGGGAAGAAATAGCAGATATGACTTCCTCAAGGCTTATGAAATTAAGCCCTTCAAGACTAATTTATTTTTCCTCTTGATGAGTGTTCTGTGGCAAATGTTGCAGTCCTCATGTAGACGAACACCCCCTATGCAATAGACACACAAAAGATGAGGGTCTGAAAGGTGAATTTTGTGGCCACACTTTTGGTACTTTTTTAAAACCAGTGGGCCCTTTTAGTTTGTCAGCCATAATGACCAGATAGACAAGAAAAACAAACACTACATTCTCCATACTCTACACCCTATAGAAAGGATAGAAACAGAAGAATAGCAAGAAAAATATATAGCTTCTTTTATTTTTTTTTAAAGGAAAAGAAAAAAAGAGGAAGAAGGAGACTATCAACAATGACAGTTTCAGTGACACCAAAGTGTATCGGAATGGGGGGGGGGGGACTATCAACAATGTCAGCAAGAATACATGGAAGTGTATGGGAAGGGGTTAAAAGACAGTAAAGGTACAACAAAGTACGACAGGAAAAAATGATGATAAAGAGGAAGTCTGACGAGATTTTAAACGAATTATTAATAAGATATACTTAGCTCGACAGCTAAGGCAAATACGTCTGTCTGGAAAAGCAGCAAATGAGATCTGAGGTAACTGGGACTGGAGGATTATGGGTAAGGATGAAGCTAGAGAGTTTTTGGCCTATGCAAGCTGTAGTAACAGCAGAGCTGGTTTTGATATCGGAAGCGAACCCTTATGTGAAGGATAAAATGAAGATTGACCAAATCAGACACAATGTCCTTCTCATGAGATAATCTAGCAGAGTAAAGACACCTTCAAGCCTCTAAGATAACATCCATAAATTCTGGCTCCACATAACAAATGTACTGGATGCCTGGTTACTGGTTTCAGGAATTGCCCATACTGAAAGGCAGTCAATCGATCAAGTGTAGGAGACCTCCCAGATAGAGGAAAGGTGGAGAGAGAGGAGCTCTGGGATACAAACTGTTTATCTGAAAAAAAATGACAGCATCCTTACTCAGCCCTTGGGGAAACCTCTGGAAAAATGGTCTTGTGCTCTCTGAACACTAAGAATCTAGTATCCCCCTACAGCTGTTGTACCAACTCAATGTATATTTGACTGTGAACAAGTATACCATAAAAGCAGAATTTAGGGGTGGAGAATTCCTTCACCGGCTGAGGTGCTGGCATTGATCTGAAGTCTCTAAGGAAGAAGTTCACAACAGTGACTCTAGTTCCTACCAACAGATGAACAGTCACAACCTCTTACTAAATGGACCCTGTTGAAACTCACCTAGTGACTCCTCTTCACTACACCTGAACAGTCCAGGTACGCTGCTAGGGAAGCCTTATAGGTTCACAGGTGTTTACTAGGCTACAACAAAAAGTCTCATCCATTAGTACACCTGGCCGATAACCAGATAATGCAAAGGTACGTAGCATGTAAAGCCAATCAGGTGGGGGAAGATGGCAAAAACACCCACTGGTGATGGAGTGAGCAAGTGCACCTCTTGCAAGTTTTCAAGTCTCTTGTAGAAACAAAGGAGTTAAAGAGGACTACCGCCACAAACAAACAAACAAACAAACACACACGCACACACACAAATCAAGGGCAATTCCTGCAACTTAAGAGGTCACTGCTGTACAGACCTAGTATTTCTAGGAAGACCAATCAATTCTTCCAGCAAAATTTCAAGGACAAACTCCAGTGGGCATACTAGTGTCAAGAGGAACCTTCTCTCGAATCCCATGGGAAGCCTCCTTTCAAAATTCTACAGAATTTAAAAATTTTCTGAAAAGAAAAAAAAAAACTAAAGGTAGGGGAACACACAAGTTTTTACTGGTAATAGCAATGACTTATCTGAACTATATGAACAAAAAAAAAGAAGTGGTATTATAGGTGACCAGTATACATATGTAATCACTGCACAATATCAGGGTGTCTATGCTCACTAGAGTATGAAAATTACTGGAAAATATGTAAACACTAATTAGACTACAGGATAAGCCTGACTGTAAGACCCAACAAGCAGATGCTAATTTCAAATTCACAGCAAATATGAACCTACCAACAATTTTAGTTGGTAAGCCAATTAAATATCTTAGTTGGCAAGTACATGTCACTATTCTAAACATGTTTATGCATTAAATCCCCTTATTCTTGTAGAGACAAATGGTAAATTGATATTCTGAACAGGAATTGCATTCGTACCTGGTACCTCTGTCATCTGCAGACACAGATTAAGAAATTTTACTTACTTGTCCCAAATAAAGGAAAAAAGAGGAGTACTGTCCAGCCTCAGGCAAATATGAAAGGAAGACTGTGATGCAGATTAGTAAAACTGTTGAATCCTTTCCAACTTTCTTCAAAGACTAAACAAAAATTAAAGCAAGAAGAATACATCAAATGGTGTTTAGGGATTAACAATAATCTAGCACTCTGTGTTTCAATGCAAAAGTGCTCAGTAAAGTAAATATTTCTGATATAAAAAAACACAAACACAAGCATTTTTCTCATATGCCTAAAGTAAAAGGCAGCACAAGGTACTCTGCAATGGAGCTAAATAGATTACTTAAAGATTAAGCTCTAAGACAATAAACAATGATTCAACATGAATAGAATGAAATATCTCTAATGCTGTCAACTGATGCAAAGTATGCATTACTTTCATAAGTAATAATTTGTATTCTACACTGTCCACACCAGTTTAACCTCTAAATGGACAGAGAAATAGAACCTAGGAATGCAAATGATACAGGGCTGGGAAAAAAAAAAACAGAAAGAACTAATAACTTGAAGAGAGTGGATAAACCAGTTATTCTGTTGGTATCTTACTACTTTCACAGGTACATCCTCCTAACTGCTAAGGGCGAAATAAGTAACAGTCATACAAAGCGAACCACACTGATATCACTTCCCAGTCATTCAATATTTTAAGCACTGATGACTGTTAAAAACAATGTCAATTTATCTTAAAACTATCCTGTGCTTGCAGATGAATTTACCTCAGAAAAGTAAAATTACTCCTACAAAGGGAAAGTATGTCAAATAATGCTCTGTTGTTCTGGAGAGGAGTCTTAAGTGGGAGCAAACTGCACAGAATATAATGTAACACAAAATTATACAGCAACAGCCAATGACATGCCAAGCTGGCTCTACCCATAAGCAGCACTCTACATCAAGGAAGCACACTTCACACTACAGTGAATGAATCCAGCTTTACCTAACATAGTGTGCAAATATTTAAAACGCATTTTTAAAGTTCACGCTAACAGGGCCTTTTTGTATCCTGCTGATTTACCCTAATGCAAATACATCATATGGTGCAAATACACGTCCATCTGAATAACAATATAAGTGCTCGAGTAGCTGCAGTAGATTGCACTACAGTAAAGAACAGGGTGAATTTCCCAATGCTCACTATACTGCGATCTTTATTCAAAAGGTTTGAGTTTTCAAAAACTCAATCATATGGTCTCGACCATATGAATTTCAAGTTTCTGAAAACTCGATCAACTGATGGGAAGATTATTATATAATATACACACACACATGTATATGTTGTGTGTGTGTATATATATATATATATATATATATATATATATATATATATCAAATCTATATTCATATATGTTTATATATGTGCATATATATATATACATATATATATATACACACACACATACACACACAACATAACACAACAAAGCCAGTCACTGTAATACAGACAGAAGCATTTACAGTGAAGTCTGGGATTAACAGTGTGAAATACTGTTGTAGTTGTTTTTTTCCCCTGTTTTCAATGTGACAACTTTTTTTTTTTAACACACCACTTCATTTTTAGTGTAGATTGTTCTTGTGGTAGTTAAGGTTTTGCTTCCACTAAAAAGTGTTTGCTTAGCACACACTGGCTCCACATGTGGCACAGATGTATTACAACACAAGCAGTATATTTGATCAGTACTGCATTCTGATGCCTACATCTTACATTGAAGTCTTAGTTTATTTATTTTTTTTACAGACTAAACAGATTGAAAAATCTCCAAAGAAGGCAAAGGTACTAAGGTGGAAAGAGAATTCTGAGGACAACTACCAAACATAGCTATTATAAGCAATAACCCACGCCTGGGTGTGGGTAATGCAGGATTTACCCACGGTTGGCGTGGTTTGGTCCCGAGGGCGAAGCCCGAGGGACCAAACAAAGACCACTGTGGGTAAATCCCGCATTACCCACACCCAGAAGTGGGTTATTGCTATTATACTATGACATTATTTAAGAAAAGAAATAATTACTTTTCTTAAATAATGGCATTGTATAATGCCTCTTTGCTGCCCTTCCGCAGCGGTCTGGTATCCGCGGCAGTTCTGATGTACTGCGCATGCCTACGCAGTACATCAGAGCTGTGGCCAAAAGCAACGGAGAAAGCAAACCCATTTAACATAGCGAGACAGCTTTAAAATAAGCAACAGAGATGTCCGTTGCTTATTTTAAAGCTGTCTCGCTATGTTAAACCCATTTAACATAGCGAAACAGTAAAGCACTGAGATCTTGCTTTCTCCGCTTTTTAATGTTCGCTATGTTAAATGGGTTTAACATAGCGAGACAGCTTTAAAATAAGCAACGTTGCTTATTTTAAAGCTGTCTCGCTATGTTAAACCCATTTAACATAGCGAGACAGGTTTAAAAAAAAAGCAACAGAGAAAGCAAGATCTCTGTTGCTTTTTACACACTGTGTCGCTATGTTAAAGGAGTTTAACATAGCGAGACAGCTTTAAAAAAAGCAACAGAGATCTCCGTTGCTTTTTTTAAACCTGTGTCGCTATGTTAAACTCTTTTAACATAGCGAGACAGTGTTTTAAAAGAGACTTATACTAATAGAAAAAGTCCGGGCAACCGGACCTTTTTCCATTAGTATAAGTCGATTTACAACGTGCACGCTGGACAATCAGCGTGCACGTTTTGGAATATTAATGGGGGGGTCATGGTATAATGCCACTGTTGGTATGTCTGACAAAATTACTTATAAAGCCATGCAAAACTTTCCAGTTAGTACTACAAATAAGCACCAACGATATATGCATGAAATTCAAACAGAAGTTCCTCTTAGACTGTGGGCTTGAAAATTGTTGAAGTCCTTGCCAACAATTATGTAAAACATTATATATATTAATATATTTTTGACCAGTACTTCCCTGGATGTAGGTTATTTTGTAATGTAATATGCAAACTGGAAAGAACTTATTTTTATACCTAGAAACTCCAAGAACTTTACAGAAGACAACTGAATGTACATTATTTATTTATTACTTACTTATTTCACATTTTTTAACCTTAGTCCAACTGAGTTTACAAACAAACCCATTTTCAGTGGAGACCCGAGGGGAAAAGCCCCAGCAAACATGAGTAAAAATAAAGTGACAACATACAAATATTAAATAATCACAATACAAAATAACTGTAAAAAAAGAAAAGGTTATTAACTAGTTGCATTGCATTGATAGTAAGCAACCCATTTGCAGTGGAGACCCAAGGGGAAAAAGCCCCAGCAAACATAACCAAAGATAAACATACAGGACAAAAATTAATAAAAACAACACTGCAAATACGAAATTAAGTATAAAGAGAAAAACAAAAGAAAAAAATTAACATTAAGGGTTGCACTGATAGTAGTGGATTAAAATGTACTACACATGAGAGTACAAACAAAGATAATCGTTGTACAAAAGAAGGACAATGTATAGACATTAATAGGAAGTGGGGGGATAGAATGGGAGGGAGCTATAGTAGAAGAGCTGAGGGTTTAGGACATTAGTTTAAGCAGAAGTTACTAAACAAAGAAAACGACAGGAGATGCAACAGGTTATACAGTGGGAGAGACTAAGACTGTGGTCAATGCAACAACATAATTTCAAGTTTAGTAGGTGGGATTTAAGCTCCTTTTTAAAACAGGGAAAGGAAAGGTTGGATCTAATATGGAGGGGGAGTTTGTTCCAATTTAGTGAGACAGAGTGCTTGTAAAGTAGTTTGCCAATATTCCTTTTGGGTTTATAATCTGAGAGAAGATGATGATCAGCACTCAGGAGAGGCCAGGGGGTGGGGGAGAGTACAGAGTAACATGGGAAGCAAGACCAGGCAGGCAGAGGGCTTTTTGAGTATGGAAAAGGTAGTGTGGAGTTGCAATTGAAGAAGAAGGTCTGGAAATTCCAGCCACTGAAGTTTGTTTAGTGAGAGGCAGTGATGTGAAGAGAGTGGTTTGTTTAGAATAAATCTGGCAATTTTGTTGTACGTTTGTTCCAGTTTCTGCACTGAGGTAGTCTGGATATTGGCAAGGATGGGGGAAGCATATAGAAGACTGGGTAAGAGAAATGCCTGCGCAAGAGTGTGTTTAGTGGCAGTAGAGAGGAATTTTTTGTTCCTATAAAGTAGTCCAAGTTTTTGGTGGGTTTTTTGATGGCCTGTTGTATGTGCAAGTCAAATTTTAGTTGGTCATCAGATTATTACCCCAAGAAGTTTGGTGTGCGAGGCAGGGGAGATAGTGATGCCATCTAGGGAGGAAAGAGAAAAGTTAGCTTTAAGTTGAGTGTGTGTCTGAGAATCTTAGAATGATGAAGTCCAGCTTGCCCTCTTGCAATGTAATTTTTCATTGAAACAAACTGCTGAAAACCCAGCCATAACTTAAGCTTAGAAAAGGGAAAAAAAGCCACGGTGTCAAGATTACAGACGAGTAATTGCTGAGAATATCCTTCTACCTGTTTAACCTAAACACTATTAGAAAATGTACTAGCTGTATTTAGCCTCATCTGATAATTTGTGAATGGGCCCTCTGCAGTGACAAACTTTTGGCATCTCCTCTTCTGAGATCCTCAGTTCATCTATTTTCTCCTCTCTTGCCCTGGACTTGGGAATGCTAATGTCTCTACCGAACACATGCCACATTAACATCCCCGTGACTAGGACAAAATGCCTAGCCATTGTGCTATTCAGTTCAATCCCATCCATAAAACAAGTACATCATGTTAGAGAAGAAACAAAAGAAAGCACAGGGTTAATAAAAATCTACTCACCTTACTGGCTAGCTGTTGAAGGAGGAACTGTTCACAACTGTTCACATACAAGAGGGATGGTGAAAGGGTAATAATCCCACAGTTCAGAAATTCCCCTTTGTACTGTGAAACCATACCAGGGCAGCCACGGTGGTGTAGCGGTTAGCGTTGCCACCTCACAGCAAGAGGTTCTCCGGTTCAATTCTCGGCTGGGGTGCCTTCTGTGCGGAGTCTGCATGTCCTCCCTGTGGTCGCGTGGGTTTCCTCCGGGTGCTCCGGTTTCCTCCCACATCCCAAAGACATGCAGTAGGTGGATTGGACACACTAAATTCACCCTAGGTGTGAGAGTGTGCGTGCCTTCTGTGGAAGGTTGGGCGCAGGGCTGGCAACTCAACACCGTAAAACTCCAATGCCAATCATGAGTGGACAGGTGATCCGCTGTGGCGACCCCGAACCGGGAAAAAGCTGAAAGAAGAAGATTGTAAAACCATACCAATTACACCTGACTAATGGGGATCAAAGCAGTAGGTATCTGTTGTAAGAGGTTCTGTGGAGTAGAGGCTTTGGCCTTCACTACGCCCCAAATGAACAGGGTACTAGTAACAACCTGGGAGCTAGCTGAGGAAAGATGGGGACAGCATTCAATAACAGGTGGTTCAGCAGGAGTGGGGTGAGCTTTATCTAAAGGCAGAACTCAGGGATGGAAGTCTAGTCACAGTAATTCATGCACTAGCACTGGAGATGGATGAAGTGCTTATTGGCAATATTTGAGCGAGTTAGAAGCTTACACACAAAAATATATATATATATATAACCAATACTGGAAAAACTATATATTCTACAACTAGTCTTCCCTCTACTAGCATCCTCATCTAGTATGAGAAAGAATGGGTCAAAAAGAACAGAAGAGCTTGACTGGCTTTTTTTTTTTTTGGGGGGGGGGGGTGGCAAAAATTACTTAAAAGGAAAATACCAAATACTGAAAAATTAACCCTCTTGTGGGAGAGGCAGAGCTGGAAAATGACATAAAAGGTGAAACATTCAGACTATCAAATCCTGTAAAATCAATGCATCAAAACAGGCCCAACAACTAAAATCATAATCCTTAATAAATTTATGAACTGAAAATGAACTTTCAGTGGCAGAGATGTTCACAGATTATCTACAATGCTTACACCCTACAAGCATTCACAAAGCACGACTGCCACAACCTTATGTTTATATTCTCTACTTCTCATACATACATGCACATATCTGTAAAGACAGTGCGACAGACACACAAACACACATGCATTACTAGTAACTTTGTTAAGCATGTTGTAAAAAAAGTAACTCTGAGAAGCCCACTTTACAGATTTCAAAGCTCAGATTTAAAGGGGCAAAATAAAGTATGCTTCTCTTTATTTAAGCCTGGGGAAAGAAAAGTTGTGTAAGAACTTACCATAACCATAGATGTCCTTCTCTTCCATGTTGCAGTATTCTGCATATGGGTTTACATGTCTAGTCGCACATACGTACACAGCCAGTATCCAAAAGCTTTCAGTCCCTCCTAGGTGCACGAGACGTCAGGTCTAGACTGGAGTATGTGGGCCATAAAAGTGATGTCGGCAAGCACCCGCCCTCAGAACTGAAGACCCCAATCGGAGCCTGTCTTAAAAGGGCAATGCCAAGTCATTACCATCCAGAGAGGGAAACACAGCTGATAAGAGGGGAAGGAGGGAGAGTAGGAATACTGCAACATGGAAGAGAAGGACATCTATGGTTATGGTAAGTTCTTACACAACTTTTCTATGTCTTTCTATTGTTACTTTGCAGTATTCTGCATATGGGTGAGTGCCAAATCTCACTGAGAAAGGGTGGTTTGTATGGAAGCAGATTCCAGGAACCCATGATGCAAGACAGTCTTAGCAAACCCTGCCCTGGATCTAGAGATGTGGTCTAGTTTGTAGGGTTTGGTGAAGGTATGAACTGAAGACCAGGTGGCTGCCTCCAGGATAGAGGAGGTGTCCAGGCCCTTGAGGAAAGCCCCAGAGGATGCCATGGCTCTAGTGGAGTGGGCTCTTAATGTACCCTGAAAGGGATTTACCATGGTGCTGGTAACAGAAGGGAAAGGCCTTGGAGATCCAAGTTGAAATAGTCTGTTTGGACACGGCTTTCCCTAGTGCTCTAGGATGGAAAGATATGAAAAGTTGGTCAGTCTTTCTGACAGACTTAGTACTGTAGTGGTGGAATCTAATCGGTCTGTGAACATCCAGGGAATGAAGTATTCTTTTGCTACTTTCTTGTGGGTTTGGATAAAAACGGTAAGTGGATGGCCTGATTGAGCGATAGGTCATTGACTACCTTGGGTATGCAAGACAGATCTGTCCCGAAGGTAACCCTGTCCATATGAAAGACGAGAAAGGGAGGGGTAGCCATTAGTGCCTGGAGCTCTGATATCCTTCTGGCAGAAGTGATGGCCACTAGAAGGACTGTCTTCCTGGTGCAAAGCTTTAAGGAAAGCTTGATCAGCAGGCTCAAAGGGTGACAGTGTAAGCTTCTCCAGCACATAGGTGATATCCCAAGGAGGAGGAGGTTTCCTGGGGGGGGGTGTCTGAGATGTAGGACCCCTTTGAGGAAGAGCTTTGAAGGGAGCCTGGATGCCAAGGGGGGATCCATGGATAGGCATGCAGAGACAGCAGACAGGTGTGCCTTAATAGAGGAGTAGGCCAAGCCGGTCTGAAGCAACTCACACAAATAAGACAGCACTAGGGGGATGTCGCTGCTTATTTTGACAATAAATCATGAACCTTTTCCATTCAGACAGGCATGATCTTCTAGTGTTAGGTTTCCTGGCCTCCTGCATGACACTAAGAATGTCCTCATTGTAAAGGTGTCTGTATGGGATCACAAGCCAATCTGCCATAGGGTCAGGTGTAGCAGCTGCCACTCTGGGTGGATTAGAGATCCCTTGTGCTGTGTGAGAAGGTCCACTCTGTGGGGTAACTTGTGGTGACTGCCCTTGTACAACTGAAGAAGTAAGGGGAACCAATGCTTTCAGGGCCAGTAGGGAGTCACCAGCAAATTTTTCGGATTGTCCTGCTGAATCCATAGCAGGGCCCTCTGAATGAGAGGGAAGGGAGGGAATGCATAAAGGTATTTCCCCTTCCATGAGATAGTGAAGGCATCTATTGCCAGTGCCTGGGGGTCTGGTATCCTGGTGCAATATACAGGAAGTTGCCTGCTGTTGGCGGAGGCAAAGAGTTCTATTTGAGGTGTACCACATCTGTGTACCATGTCCAGGAAGATATCCCTGTGAAGCATCCATTCAAGATTGTCTGTGCTGGTTCTGCTCAAAAAATCTGCTTGGGAGTTGTGGAGAGAGGGAATGTATGCTGCTTTCAGGGTAATTCCCTGGGAAGTGGCTACTTCCCACACTAGTATAGCAAGTCTGTATAGTGAGTAGGACTTGGTCCCTTCTTGTTTGTTGATATACCACAGGACTGTGGTGTTGTCTGTGTATATCAGGAGAGATCCCTTCCGAAGGAAAGGAGTGAATGCCTGAAGGGCTAGGAGGATTGCCCTCATTTCTCTGGCACTGATGTGTTCTGTTTTCAGCCTGCATGTCCACAGACCTTGAACTTTTCAATGACCGAGAGTGGCTCCACACCACAGGTCTGAGGCATCTGTACGCATGACCTGAGACGGTTGAGGTGGTTGAAGGGGCAGCCCTGGGTTCACCTGGGCCAACCACCATATGATCTCCTGTTTTAGGCATGGAAGCAAGGGCACAATGTGTTTCAGTGGGTAGTTGTGCTGCCTCCAGACAAAGCGTAGGTACCACTGCAGTCTTCTCATGTGTAACCGAGCTAGAGGTAGCATGGGACTCGTAGCTGCCATGTAACCCAGCAGCTTGAAGTACTGCCCTGCAGTCAGATGAGGGGAGAGTACAATCCCTTGCAGGTGCTCTGTAAGAGAACTCACCTTTGCTGGGGGCAGGTATACCTCCCATCAAGTCTGTGCAGATTCTGCACCTTAAGAACAAGTCTTGGGTCGGTGTGAGGTTGGACTTTGAGAAGTTTATTTGGAACCCAAGAGCCTGTAGGACAGACACCATGAACTGGATATGGGTTGAGTGTTTTCTGGCTGGCAGTACTGGTAGCAGGAGGGGCAGTTGGTGATCAGAAAGTTTTGGCCTGCCTAGACTTACTGGAGAGGTTATCCATGACAGGAAGTAACAATCTTGGAGTATGGAGAGGACCCACTGGAATCAGGTCACTTCAGACAAAACAGGAAAGCAATGGGAAAGGCAAGGAGACAGTGGGATGGAAGCAGCTGGTGGGGGAGACAGGAGTGGCAGGTAGTCAGACACTACCTGCCCTGTCCTTAAAGGGCATCCTTTGACTAAAGGAGGAAGGTGCTCTAGCTGAAGGATTTTTCTTGCTTGCTTGCCTGTGTCTAGTTTGAGGAACAGGATTGGAGTGTTTCCTGATGAACTGTGTTTTTGCAGGATAGTTCTTGTAAAATTTAGATACAGCAGAAACTAGTAGATGCTTAAGATCCTGCATCTCTTTTCCTTTTTGTTGCAGGGATTTGAAAAGATATGCTACTTTTGAGCCAAATAAGGCAGTATTGTCAAGTGGTGCATCACCGAGCGTAGCTCTGAAATCATCTGCCAAGGGAAGCAAGCGCAGCCAGGAGCATCTGTGAAGTGCAGAAGCTGAAGCTGCTGACCTTGCTGAGGATTCTGCACCCTCCTAGCTACATTTAATTGAAAGCCTGGTGACTTGGGACATAAGGCCCAGTAGAGAAGACACAGCTGATTTGGCTGAGGAGTCTAATGCCCGCCAACAGTTTGGTGGCAGAGTCTAGAAGAGATACTTTGCCATACGAGTCTGGTAATTATTAGCTCTAAATGCCAAAGTGGAAGAGGTGTAAATCTTTTTGGCTAGCCTTTCCATAGTTTTGCGGTCTTTGTCAGCAGGAAGGATGGTGGTGCTAGGCAAGAGTTTGGAAGCTTTGTCTGTGGAGACAGAAATGGTAGCTGGATTTGCAGGAGGGCACTTAATCAAGTGCTTAGCTGAATCTGGGACATTACACAGCCTGTCTGCTCTACGAGGAGCAGGAAGTTGACAGTCCAGATTGAGAGATGCAAAGAAAAAGGCATCTAAAAAGGCAGGCAGTATGGGAGGAATGGTCAAAGGGCTTGGCGTTTCCATTTGAATGAGGTCATAGTGTCTCTTTTGTATTTCAGACATATCTGTGGATTTCCATTTGAAGTGTTCCTGTTCCTTCATTTTAAAAATAGTTTCAGAGAAAGTCAAGTCTTCAACAGGGGAATCTGGGTCTACAGAATCTTCTTCTGGGGATCCATATTCCAAGGGAGAAGAGAGTTGTGAATTATAAGAGAGGGAATCATCTGAGAAATCTGAAGAGATGTCCTTTTCCCTAGTAATTGTCTGTGCAGGTTGAGGCCTATGACTAAGGAGAGGAGGAGAAGATGTAGGAGCAGAAGCAGCTGATGTAGGCCTCAGGGTCATGAAAGCTGAGAAAAAGCTTTGGCTAAAGGCCTGCCAGTCTGGAATACTTTATGCTGGCTGAGAGATATGCTTCCTTTTTCTCTCCTTGAGAGTCCCAATGGGCATCACTTTAGGAGCGGGCATCATAGTCTGAATCAGGCAATCGGAAGGTTCTCCTGAACACGCTGGTCCCCCCCCCCCCCGGTGTCCGAAATGGTCATCGGAATAACCTCTGTAGAAATGCTCTTGCTCACCATGTAGTATGGCTTCCTGAGAAGTACCCGTGACATCCGGTGCGGATCCAGGACCAGATCCTAAGGCCAGGCCGATGTCGACCACAGGCTGTGGACCGGCCGGAAGAGGCTCAGGGAGCATTACAGGCCTTAAAGATCTGGCCTTCTTTTTTGGTGGTTCACAGGTGACATCTGATGAGCCCTCCATATGCAAGGTAAGTTGTTTTAGATGCTGGTGCTCTACATACAAATTAAGCGCATGCAAATGACTGCGCAACATTTTCGGAATGAACGCTTGGCAAATAGGGCAGGCCTTATAATTGTGCCACTGTCCGAGACGGAACAAACACTTATCATGGGTGTCTTTATGAGGGATCTGACAGCAGCACTGATATTTATCCTTTCTGGATGACATGAAAAGGCAGTAATACAAAAGGAAGAACTGAAAAGGTCCCCAATGGGGTACTTAGCTTGAAACTTGAATCGGTCGTCAGCGAAAGCATGAACACCTGGCGTATAACTGGCAACTGGAAAGTTCTGAAGGCTGGTGTGTGCCGACATCACTTTTATGGCCCACATACTCTCACATCTAGACCTGACATCACGTGCACCTAGAAGGGAATGAAATCTTTTGGATACTGGCCATACGTAAGCGAGACTAGAAGGTAAACCTATATGCAGAATACTACAACATAGGAATAGAAGAACATCAACATATATCAGAATACACTTGTCATGTGAATAATTCTTCCAAGAAGCAAACAGTCCAAGTTTTGAAAGCAGAGCTTCCACACAGTTCAGAGTACTGTTTTCTGACACTGCCATATGGCTTTTCTCAAGGCAACTCAGTACCTACAGAAAGCACAGTTCATTATAGCCCCCACCCTCCATCCCCACCGCAGTTTTCAAAAAAATCACACCAGTAATTTGTTTCCTCACACAGGAGAACTCCTCCTCCTCTAGCACAGCTTGTAGAAATAAATTCTAGATAGCAAGATTCCTTCTCTGTCTCTCAAGACTCTCCCCAACTCTCTCCCTCAAGAATCTGTTATCAGCACTAATCATTCTGTACCCTGAATTTAGAAAGCTTCAACCTGGTTTCCAGTGAAGCCCTCCCTGAATTCCTGGGTAAAACCCATATACTTTCCTTCATAGACCTGACATCTCTAAAACAGAACTCTAGTTTTAATGTAGAATTGGTTAGTGTGGGATCCAGGAACAACAACTATATTACAATATGTGCACAAAAGTATTTGAAGGAAGTTAATAAAGTACACTTATGTAAGGACTTACCATAACAATAGATGCTGGACTCATCACTGCTGAAGTATTACTAGCAAGTGGGATATTCTGCCAGGGATACCCCTTCATTCGGTCAGAATACAAATCCTAGATGTTTCTCTCGCTCTCTCATGCCATACAGCAGGTGTATGACCAAAGCATGCTAATGCAATGAAGTATTTAAGTAACATATGGCTGTTAAGTATGGCAGGACTGTCTTGTCCCAGACCTGAAAGTCAACAAGACAAAAAAATGAAGAGACAGTAGAAGAGGCCACCAAATAATACAAGTCAAACAGAAGAGGGGAGAAGGAAAGAATGCCACATCTGTCAGTAACAGAAACTAGGAAAGTGGAGTAAGGAGGATGAGATGCAGTACCGCAACAGTGATCAGCTAGAAATCTGCTCTTCTGGTAAGTTCTTACACAATTTTACAGCACTCTTCCAATGAACAATGTTGCAGTATTACTAACAAGCGGGAAAAGTCACAAAGCATTCTAAATCTCAAAGGAAGAATGAAGAGTTGAAATGGAATATGAAATTCTCCACAAGATGGACCTAGCACATACTGCTCTAGCAAAGGGATCCATTTTGTAATGCTTGGTGAAAGTACATAAGGTAAGGAAAACAAAATAGCGGCCTCTAAAATATATCTAGACACTACACCTTCAAAAAAAGGCACCAGAAGAAGCTACAGCTCAGATAGAGTGGGCCTTAAACAAATATGGAAGCTCTTTTCTATGGGAACAGCAGCAATAAAAAGGGATAGGAGATGAGATCCATTTGGAAAAGTGTTTGTTTGGAGAAAGACCCAAATTTTTGTCATGCTAGGAAATCAAAAGATGCTCCGACAGACTTGGTCTTGTCAAGATAAAAACGTGTAAGTTGTCTATGAACATCTAATTAAGAAGGTTAATAACCTGGTTCAAAGATCAACTACCTTAAGCATGAAGGATGGGGTTAGTTCTAAGGGCACCTCTACCCTTAAGAAAAGCTAGAAAGGAAGGAAAGGTCATGAGTGCTAGCAGTTCAGAAACCCTTTTGGAGGAAGGAACAGCAACCAGGGAGATGGTCTTACAAGTACAAAACTCCAGGAAGCAGAAGAAGAAGCAGGCTCACATGGACCGGGGATTAATTTTTCTACATAATGCAAATCCTGAGGAGAAATAGATTTCCTATGTGGTCTGATGTGAAGGATACCCTTTAAAATATTTGACCTCAAAACGTGAGGACAAGCGTGGATCAAAAAAGACCAGCAAAAATGGCTGACAAATGCACTTTAACAGAAGAGTATACTATGCCATGTCAGAATTAAGCAACTCATACAGGCAAGAATGAATGTTAGCTAAACTCATTTGATAAGGGTCATAATCTTTTTTTTTCTGACACCAAAAAGAAAATCTCTTCCATTTGGAAACAATTTTCTAATAAGATATTTTCTAGCCTCCTGTAAAACCTGAAAAGCATATCCTCAGATGAAAAAAAATGCCTTAAAGGAGGTAAAATCCGATCATCCAAAGGGTTAGATTCAAAGTTTGTAGGTTTGGTTGAATGAGTGAGCACTTTTGTTGTGCGTCTGTGCAAGTCCATCCTGTGAGGTAACTTGTTATGAATGCCATGAGTCAGATGGACTAGAAGGGTGGATCTGTGCTTTCAGGGCCAAAAGGGAGTAAAAACAGCAAGAGTTTTGTTTGTCCTTCATAATTTTGAAGAAGAACCTTGGAAATTAGGAGAAGAGTTGAGAATGTGTACACAAATCTCTCCTTCCAGGAAAAAAAAGATTATGCCTTCCAATTTCCCAGCTTCTGGACATGGGACTCTATCAAAACAGCCCGAGCTGCCTGTTCTGACTGAAAGCAAAAAGATCTACCTGAAGAACATCCCACTGATGGGCAAGCCATAGGAAGACCTCTCAGTGTAACACTTATTTGTCAAGGTCTGCCTGAAAACTACTTTGGTAACCATTCTACCACATTGCTATCCATGGGAACATAAACTTCTAGCAAGGACAGGTTGTGTTGTATGGCTATGTTCCCAAGCTGTCAATGGAAATTTGTATATGTGGTAGGCTTTTGTCCTGCTTTGTCTGTTTATGTATCACATAACTATGGCAATGCCTCACAGTACTTGGAAAGGACCTGGAGAACAGAGGTAATACAAGATGTGCAAGGCCAGAATCAACTGCCTTCATTTCCCGATATTTATGTGGTCCTTCTTGTCCTTTCTGGACCAACCCATATGAACTTTTTCATTTAAGGAATAAGCTCACCAAGCAAGATCTAAAGCATCTGGTATAAAGATCTTTGACTGGGGGGGGGGGACCATTAACAGCACTCCTGGCTTGAGTAATATCTGGTTGATCCACCAAAGAAAAAACTCTTAATGAAAGACTAAGAGTGGAAATGGTCAGCTTAGAAGATGGCAATGTTGTGTCCATGCTGATTTGAGATGCCAGTGAATCTTTCTCATATGGAATTTGGCCCAAGGAATCAACAGAATAGAGGAAGCCATAAACGCTGGCACTCTGAAAAATCTCTCTTGCTGAGGTCACATCTTGAAGGACAACAGATTGTCAGTATTTCTTTAAGAACACTATTCTGTCCTCAGAAAGAAAGGTGGTCATTGGCAAAGTTGAGCCTGCAACCCAGAAACACTAGAACATGGGAGGGAACGAAACTGGACTTGAGATTCAGCATGAATCTCAAACAGTGAACTAAGTTTTTTAAGTTGATGTCAATAAGAAGCTTTTCACTCATAGGAGCCTGAAGGAGCAAGTCATCTCTGGATTTTCTTAAGTCAGCAGAGGCAATAATCAGAGCTAGGAACTTGGTGAATACCCTTGTGGCAGTAGAATGACCAAAGGGCAAAGCACCAAACTGAATGTTATACTGTAAGGCAGAGAACCTTAAATTTCTTGTGATCTGGGTGGATTAGGATATGAAGGCAAGCATCTTTTATATACATTACCAAGAACTCTTAAGGAAGAATCATGGGTAGTAAAGATTTGATGGTAAGCATTTTGTATTTTGGAACTGGGTCTCCATTTTCCCTCTTTTCTGAGGACCAGGAAAAATCTTGAACAGAAATGTGTTCCCTGCTGAAGAGAAGGGATCAATTCTATTGTACCTTGAAGAAACACTTCCTGTAAAATTTGAGGGAATAAGTGGAGCTAATCTGATGGACATGGAGGAATGCCTGATCTTTTGTTGAAGAGAAACCCATGATATCCTGTAATCACTTTGAATTACTGAAAGAATCCAACTGTCTGTGGTGATATATTCCCAAAATGGAAGCGACAGGGAAAGCTTTTGGAAAGAGGGGTAATGGGTAGATCGAGGAAGTCTCCTGCTCTTTGTGGAAAAGGGTCCAGCCTTAGAAGGGTAATTTCTCTGAAATTTCGGACAAGAGAAAGTTTTTGCTTAAAATCTTGCATAATTTTGCCTCTCCTAAAGAGTTTTGAAAATGTAAGCACCAGGACCCAAGAGATCTGTAATTGAGGGGGATATCTAACAACTTGAATTTAACATCCTCAGGAAGAGATTGAAGTACAAAGTCAGGAAAGCCTCCTCAAAACAGAACCAGTAGAAGCTGCTCTTGAGGAGGCATCAGCAACAAACTAGCTGCATTTAACAGAATACCTTGCTTCTCAGGTGGAACAATTTAATACAGAGATAGCTGAAAACTTGGTTTCAGAATAAGGCAAATAAAAAAGTTTACCAAAGTCTCCCAACAAGGACAAGGTCTACCTGGTCAATATGTTTCTGGAAGTTGAGAGAATAGAAGTCAATAGTAGAGGAGATAAAAAGTACAGTTTTGTACCTACCATAAATGTAGATGTTCGAGTGCTAATACAGCTGCAGTCATAACAGATGGGTTCTCCTGCCATCAGGTGGGTCCTCGGTCGTCCGAATTCCAAAGTCTAGGTCCAGCGTCGGTTGTCGTCGCTTCTTCCCTGACGTCAGTGCGACAGGGGTATAAAAGAACCAGCCAACGCCATTTTCTTCAGTTTTTCTTGCCCCAGATGTCAGGTGCCCCCAGAAGGAAGGCAATACATAAATTTGTGTAATAAAACAATGCAATATAATCAAAATACAGTAGTTGCAAGCAAATACACCATAAATGAATACCCCAATCAGGTTGTATGAGGAGGTGTTAGCCAATGGACCTGTCCCAAGAGGGGAAGGAGGGAGGGAAACCTGGACTGCAGCTGTATTAGCACTCGAACATCTATATTTATGGTAGGTACAAAACTGTACTATGTTCATCGTGCATATAGCTGCAGTCATAACAGATGGGTAGAATCCCAAAGCTAAGAAAGGGGTGGTAGGCACTAGGTGGAACTAGGAGGAGCCAGGATGCCCTGCAAGACTGCAGTGGCAAAGCCTGCTCTAGTTTTGGAGTATAATGGTAGGTGGTAGTGCTTGGAGAAGGTATGCACAGAACTCCAAGTGGCTGCTTCCAAAATATCTTTGGTAGGAACTCCTCTGAGGAAAGCTGCAGAGGTAGCTGTGGCCCTTGTGGAGTGAGATCTGATGCCTGCAGGAACAGTTTTACCATGAAAAGAGTAACAAAAGCGTATGCAGTGGGCTATCCATTTTGAGATTGTCTGTTTGGAAATTGGCTTCCCTTGAGCTCCTATAGCATAGGACACAAAGAGCTGTTCTGATTTTCTGAAAGGCTTTGTTCTGTCCAAATAATAGCGCAGCTGTCTGTGGATGTCCAAGGAATGTAATAGTCTCTCCCCTTTGTTTTGAGGATTAGGGTAAAGGTAGGTAAGTGTATAGCCTGATTCAAAGCTACCCTGGATACCACCTTTGGCATAAAGGACGGGTTGGTTCGCAAGGAAACTCTGTCCTGATGGAAGATGACAAAAGGCTGCACAGCCATGAGGGCTTGTAGTTCCGATACCCTACGAGCTGAGGTGATAGCCAGAAGGAAAGCTGTTTTCCAGGACAAATACTGCAAATCTGTTGAGGCAGTTGGCTCAAAAGGAGGCAAGGTCAGCTTTTCTAGAATGAAGTTGAGGTCCCAAGCAGGTATTGGTTGTTTCCTTGGGGGTTTTATATTCTTAGCCCCTCTGCGGAACTGTCTTAAGAGGGGGTGAGAGAATAAAGGTGGATCAGTGTTGTATTCTGCAGAAATGGCTGAGGCATGGATTTTAATGGAGGAGAAAAAAAGTCCACTGCTTAGCAACTCAGCTAGATACTGTAATATTTGAGGTAAATTCAGTTTTCCAGGATTCTGGCCCTTTTTCTCATTTCAGGCACAAAACCGTTTCCATTTTGCAGAGTAAGCTTTTCTAGTAGACGGCCTTCTGGCCTCCAAAATGACATCCTGCACCTCCTTGGAGAGTAGGGTCTGTTGTGATGTTAAGGAATCTTCCATGCGGCCAGATTGAGTGTTTTCAGCTGACTGTGAAGAGTTTTGAAGCTGTGCTGAGTCAAAAGAGGAGGCATTAGAGGTAGGGTCCATGGAGGGGAATGCGTCAGGCTCCTCAGGAGTGGGTACCAGTGCTGTCTTGGCCAGTCTGGAGCAATGAGAATCATCTTTGGTCTGTCTGCTCTGGTTTTTAATAGAACTTTGGGCAGCAGAGGAAGAGGTGGAAAGGCATAAACGGTCATGGTTGTCCAACTGAAAGAGAGAGCGTCCACTCTCCAGGCCTGTGGATGAAAAGTCCTTGAGCAGAATTTTGTCAATTGGTGATTTTTGTGGGAGGCAAAGAGATCTATGGCTGGCCTTTCCCATGCTTGAATTATCTCTGTAAAAACTTGAGGATGCAACTTCCATTCGTGGGGATCTGTCATATTTCTGCTTAGGTTGTCTGCCAGCGTGTTTTCCTTGCCTGGCAAGTACTGTGCTTGAAGGTCGATTTGTAATTCCAGAGCCATGTTCCAAAGTGACATGGCCAGCCTGCATAGGGGGTATGAATGGGTTCCTCCCTGTTTGCTTATGTACCACATTACTGTGGTGTTGTCTGTCCTTATCAATAGTTGACCTGGATGCAGAAGGTCTTTGAAAGCTATAATAGCATTTATTACTGCTAGCATTTCCTTTTGACTGATGTGAAAGTGCTTTTCTTTTTGGGACCATTTGCCCTGAATGCACCGATCTGTCATGTGCGCCCCCCAGGCGTAGTCTGAGGCGTCTGTTGTGATGACTTGATTTGCTTGAGGCTTGCAGAATGGGAGACCTGTGTTTGTTTGGCATGCTTGAGCCCACCACAGAAATTCCTTCTGAAGACATGGAATTAGTGGTATTATTGTTTCCAAACTGTGGCTGTGTTGAGACCATAGGTTTTTCAGGTACCACTGAAGTTTCTTCATATGCAGCTTTGCACATGGGATTAGTAGGATGCAAGATGCTATAAATCCCAGAGCCTGCAGGATTTTCCTTGCAGCCAGCCTGGTGAAATTTGCTAGTTTTCTGAAGTATTGAGTTAGTTGCCCCTGCTTCTCTGGCGTGAGGTAGGCCATCTGGGTGTTTGTTTCCAAGTTGGCACCCAGGAAAATTATTTTCTGAGAGGGTATTAGCCTTGATTTCTTTTTGTTGACTGTATCCCAGAGAATTCAACAACATTATTACAAAAGCCAGATGTTTCAGAAGTATGTGCTTGCTGTCCGCTTGGATCAGGCAGTCGTCCAAATATGGGTATATTTGTATCCCTTGAAGTCTGCAGTAGGCAATTACTGATGCCAGGCATTTCGTGAATACTCTGGGCGCAGTAGAGAAGCCAAAGGGCAATGCAGAGAATTGATAATGGGTTGAACCTGCAAGAAATCTGAGGTATCTTCTGCAATTTTGTCTGATTGGGACATGCAGGTATGCCTCCTTGAGGTCCAATGTTACCAGCCAAGACTCCTTGCCCAGCATGGGAAGAAGCTGCTGTAATGTGAGCATCTTGAATTTTGGTACGAGTAAAAATGTGTTTAGGATGGAGAGGTCCAAAATAGGTCTCCAATCTTTTCCCTTCCTTGGTACCAGGAATAGTCTGGAATAAAAACCTTGACCTTGTTCGTGAGTAGGTACCTCTTGAATAGCTTTCATGTCCATGAGATCTGAAATTTGTCTTTGTGCCTCTGCCCTTTGATTGTGTGGCAGGTTTGGCATGCCTCTCATTTTTGGAAGGGTGTGAAAATGGAATCTGTAGCCTCTGTTTATAATGTCCAGGATCCATTTGTCTTTTGTGACAATATGCCAATTTTTTGAAAATAATGCCAGTTTTCCGCCTAAGGGTTCTGCCATTTGAGCCTTGCTTGGCATGCAAAGGGGAAAGTCATTGGGCTTGCTTTCTGAATGGCTGCGAACTATCCTCACCATCTCTTTGTGTAGGAGCTTGCCATTGTCTGCCTCTAAACGATCCTTGAGATTGCCCTCTGCCCCTCGGGCGCCTGTATCTACCTCTTTGGGGTCTGTCCGTAGCTGGAAAGGACCAATTTTTGGAAGGCCAATTTCTACTGAAACGTGGAGGTTGTACCTGTAGAAAATCTTTCGCTGTTTGCATTGATTTAGCCTTTTCCTCCATTTTCTTTAATACCTCCTCAGCTTTAACACCAAATAATACATCCTTTTGTAGAGGGGCATCTAGTAATTTAGCTTTGACATGATCTGGGAAGGTTTGCTCCTTGAGCCAGGCATGTCTACGTATGACTGATCCTGTAACAGCAGCTCTACATGAGGCCTCTAGAGCATCAAAACCACATTGCAAGGTATGTTTACCCACTTGTTCTGCACTATGCATCAAATCCTGCAACTCCTTCAAGTCTGGTTGTTCAGGTTGTGACAGTTTGCTTCTCAACTGTGATAACAGAAACTGTTGGTACTTTAGCATATGGGACTGGCAGTTTAATGCCCTCATGGTTAAAGTGGCCGATGTGTATACCTTTTTTCCCCACCTTTCTAAGGATCTGGAATCTCTCTCGAAAGGTAATGGATTTTTAGCAGTGGAGGCCTTAATTCCCTTGGAGCCCTGTGAGATAGTTTCTGGGTCAGCCGCATGGCTTTTGTATAACAATTGGTGTGAATCAGGAACCCGGTAGTACCTGTCAGGCTTGACTGGGGCTGGAGGTAAAGAATCCGGGTTAAGGCAGGCCTCCGAGTACACATCATCTAGTATGTCTAAGACAGGAGGTATAGCCAGAGGCCTGTGCTGAGGTAGCAAGAGAAAATCCCCAAGCCTTTTCTTGGAATCTGAGTACTCTTGGCCTTCCCAGTGGAAGTGCTCCCTTAAGGTAAGCAAGGTTTCCCCAAATGAGTAATCCTCTGGGGGGAAGACAGAGGGAATGGACTCCTCTGCATCAGAATCTTCAAAAGGGGAGTAAGAATGTTCCTGTTCATCAGAGTGCTCTGAAATAATGGAGGCCTGATCAGAGGAGGGGGATTCTTCCTCCACTCTGGGCCTTTTGTCCGGGGGGGGGGTTTAGAACCCCTGATAAGAATAATTAAATCCTCAGCCATTTTAAGCATCTGTTTTTTAGGCATGGGGCCCTGGAGAAGGGCCCTGTGTAGCTTGTCTCTTAGAATGCATGGCTGCTTTAGACTTAGTGAAAGCCATGATGGAAAAAGAAGAGGAAGGTCTGAAGACACCTTGAGAGGAGGCAGACCCGTCTACATTTTGAGATTCACCACCAAAAGTGGCTTCGGTATCTGTAGTCGGGGTGTGGGCCGAGGAGCCTGCGACCTCGGGCACAGAAGACACCGCCAATGAAGTGTCGTCGGTAGGCAGGGGCTGCGTAGGTGCCTCGCTGAGAACCGGACCACCTGTAGTCGGCTTTGGCATGGTGTCGGTCCTTATCTTTGCGTTTTTTAGACAAAACTGGAGTCGGAGTATCCGACGACATAATATAGTTAAATTTTTTGCCAAAATAGTGCTGGGCGAACTCTGCCCGATGCTTAATGGTGCATTTGTTGAATGTAGCACAAAAACGACAGACTGAGATGTCGTGGTCTGGGCCTAAGCAAGGAATGCAGAGGGAATGAAAATCCTTATGTATTTGCTTCCCACATGAAATACAATTATTAACTTTGTCTGACATCGGTCTGAGGCAAGAAAAGTTTCCCCAACGGGGTACTTAGCTTTCAAGAAGACTTTGGTTGCAAAATTTTCGTAATTTCAGGAGCTGGCCGACCGGCACTTGCGAACTGCTTCTGCTTCGGGCACCGCGCGGCAAGAAATACTGAAGAAAATGGCGTCGGCTGGTTCTTTTATACCCCTGTCGCACTGACGTCAGGGAAGAAGCGACGACAACCGACGCCGGACCTAGACTTTGGAATTCGGCCGACCGAGGACCCGCCTGACGGCAGGAGAACCCATCTGTTATGACTGCAGCTGTATGCACGATGAACATCTTTTTTATACATACCTGTCACTAGACCTACTATCCTTATCATTAGGAAGGGCATTGGAAGAATGCAGGCGCTAGTAGGATGATCAAATTCCAAGGAAACAGCAGCAGGGTCAGACAAGGGGTTCATATACAAAAACTGAGAGTCTGAAGACTTTTATAACATTTTTTAGGGCAAGGAGGTTAAGCTTCAGGGTTCACAGAAGCAGTAACTCAAGAACAGGAGGTATGGCTGATGGTTTTGGTACCCCCATATATAAAACATAGCTTTCTGTATATCTGACACTTAACTTGCCTTCCAAATAAAGATGTTTTATCATCTTTAACACTGTGTCTTCCCAATGGAAAACTCCTCTGAGGGAGAGTCAGGGGACATAGTGTCATCCTCTTCAAAATTAAATCAACAGCAGAGAAGAACTTGAGAGGAGTAAGCCAAAGAATCCCCTCAGAATATGAATCTTCCTAATCTGAAGAATAGCCATGTCTCTTCACAAGGGGAGCAAAAGAAGGGTGGGCATAAGAAAAGAACTTTGGGGGGCTTAAAAGAGAATAAAGTTTTACACAGCCCTTGAGAAAAATAATACCACTTCTTCTGAGGAACCTTAACAGATGTGGGAGGAGGAGAGATGTGCTTAGTCTTCTGATTTTTCTTGGAAGAAAGAGGAGCTTGCACAAATTGAGGAGGATCCAACCACTGATACCTCAATGAGGGAACCTGGGACTACCTCTCTGACCAGAATCTGAGGAATACAATCAAGTCAGTTTGAAATTCATCCTTGGTTTCCCTTTAACGGCAGAGGCAGCCATCTGATCAGTTGGAGTAGAAGTATTTAGGGGCAGCATCTTACTGGCCTCCAATGGTGTCACAACTGGAGGAGCAACCAATACATCCAGCCATCTGAGCACTCATCAGAAGGGTCCAACCAGACAGCCAATGCATCAGAATTAACTTTAAGCTTTTTTCGGCTGACGTGGAAGCATTAGATTCCACGCTGACCCATTTGTGCTCCTTTAGTATTATATAAATCGTAAGGGTGGATAAATGGCTCCTGAGAACCTCTTTTATAATCATGATTGGTTCCTAGGCAATACGAACATTTAGTACGGTTATCACTGCAAGTGTTTGCCTTCCACAAATCATCATATTTTCCCCTCTTAGTTGACATGAACAAAGATTAATTGTAGTCAAAAATGAGCAAGAGGAGGAAGTTTCCCCAACAGGTATACTTACCTGCCCTACACAAATGGAACTCAACGACTGTACATCTGACAAACTGACAGAAACAAAATCATTGTTAGGGCTGGTGGCAAGAAATTTCTGAGGTACTTCGCACCCATGTCTCTTGTGTAATGGGCATACTGCGTGAGAGGAAAATGTCTAGGCTGTGGTATCCTGGCTGGACATAAGCTATCCCTAGTGGGATATCACACTTGTTAGTAAAACTTCACACTTATTAGTAAAACTGCAACAATGACCATAGAAAGGACATCCGATACTAATGACTACTTACAAATGTAAAGGAAGCTTGTTACATAACCCTGGATGAAACGGCAAAATCTCTCTCAAACCTTTTTTTTTTTTTTTTTTTTTTTTACTACTGATACTTCTTTTTAGTACTTGTTTTCTTAAGTTAGTGCTAGCTTCCTAGCACTGAATGCTAGGCACGGACATTCCAACAGAAACAAAACTGACCAGGTGATTTCCACTTCTAAATAACATATAAGAAAGCGAATAGTACTATTACAGAAGCCCTTCTTAACAGTTCAGGTCTTTCAGACCAATATTTTTTCTAGGAAGAAACTGAAGTACCTTTTCAAACACTTTCAATTGGCTTGTTCAAAGGCTTCAAAATAAACTACACTATTAGTAATAAGTAGGAACAGAGAGGTAATAAGCACAAACAGCGAGTTACAAAGTAAGAGTTATTAGCTTCCTAGCATAAAGATAAGCTCTTTGAAATTACTTCTCTGGCTGCACAACTACATTTGTAAAAGTTTAACTCCATCTAACACTATCCCTAAGGTTTTAATGATGGTGTAATTTGTTAAGATTTGACCACTTGGCTTTGCAATTATAATATATTAATTTTTGTAATGCTTCTCACTGCTGCATTTGCTGATATTAAAAGGTGAGACAACCACCCATGTACCAGGAGTGAATTTTTATAGCATATCTTGGACCACTCCAACACGTTATTCAGGTAATTATGCTGCCCAACTTACAATCATCAACACATCCAATTATCGACACCTTCTTTTCACTTTTACATATCAAGAGTAGTCCAAGAAGTGTCATCCATAGAGATTTGCAGTAGAACAAAACAGTAACCTCATCACGGCAAACTGGTATATTTTACCAACTTATCAAACATGGATTTTCATTTAATGCTTTTAACCTGTCATCTGTTACCTTATGTAGGATGTCTATTGCCTTAGCAAGGTCAAGACAAACAGCATGCAGTGTTGCACCATCAGTCCTTGACCAATAGCTGCTGTTACCTCATCAAATAATGAACAAGATTCAAAAGGCAAACTCTCCTCTTAATAAAAAAACAGTGATTCATACCTAGGAGAAGCAGGCCAAATGTCATTTTGAATAATCTCAGTCATAACTCTTTCCATGTTTTTTTCACAATATGCTAGCCAGACTGATGAGTCTTAAATTGTTTAGATCTGATGCAACGCCCCCTTGTGAATCTGAACCAATACAGCCAAACTCCACAGGTTGCAGATTCTAACATGCTAACATTTTAATCTAACTACTGGAAGTTTAGTTCGATTAAAAAAAGAAAAAAAACAGTAGGTATGCTGACCATTTTTTTTACTGCGATGTTCATCTAGAAGTCTATTTGCCACAATGTGCAGCTAAGTGATCACTATTGGACGACAACTAGTTTCAGTAATGTTTTTTTTTAAGTCTTTGTAAATCAGTGTGTGTATATGTATTCTTAAGAAGCTATCTAAGGGCTTGCTCAAGTGTATAAATACTGAGCACGTGCAAGCCTGACTGCCATTTTGTAGTATTGGCCGGCTAAGATCTAGCTGTATTCAACTGGACGTATAAGAGAATTTAAGTACCTTTATCTGCACTTTTTTCAAATAATACAGTATTTAAATTGATTTAACTGTGTTGCAGGAATATTAACTGAACTGGAAGTTTTGACTCTGCTCTTCAGTCAGTGCTTGCTTGAATTTTATTATTTGTTAGTAATTGCAGGTGTGGGGGTAGCCACATTCTTTGATTTCCTGTCCTTGCCTATTTAAGTGGTACAGTTTGAAATATTTTCTGCCTAAAAACCTCAGCTTTGGCCGGCTAAGATCTAGCTGTATTCAACTGGACATATAAGAGAATTTAAGTACCTTTATCTGCACTTTTTTCAAATAGAGTATTTAAATTGATTTAACTGTGTTACAGGAATATTAACTGAACTGGAAGTTTTGACTCTGCTCTTAGGTTCATAGGTATGTACTAGGCTATTGGCCCTAGGGCCGATACAAGCCTAGCCAAAAAATGTACCCTGACTTTCGCCACCCAAGAAAATTATATTCCTGTGCCCCTGTCGAGCAGAGCCACAGAAGTGATCCCCCGGGGTGAACTTCCCATTTCCCATCCAATCATCAAGATTTTTCTTGAAGAGTGCTAATGAGGGCACAGGTGGACAGTAGTCTCTCCTTTGATAATCACATCGCCACAACGGTCAGGAAATCCTTCTACATGGCTCATCTCATCACAAAAGGATTCTCATCCAGAAAAAAAGAGGTCATTGTTCCCCTCTACTCATCACTCATTAGACCCATTATAGAGTACAACGCCCCTTTTGGCATGTACCTCACAAGACATCTACAACAACTGGAAAGACCACAGAAATACCTCACAAAGAGGATTACTGGCCTCAAACAGATGCCCTATGCAGACCGTCTCAAAAAGCTACAGCTTTACTCCATCGCATATCCCCTACTCAGGGGCGATCTCTGCCTAACATTCAAAGCTATGTCAAACCCAGAGCTGTTGGACATGCTCCACTTAAAGAAATCCCAATCCCTCCGAGCTACACGCTCTGGGGACCTTAACCTTGTCACCACAATAAACAGAACATGCCGAAGGGATAGATTCCTGTCCCAGAGACTTCCCATACTCTGGAACAGACTACCTATCTATGTCAAACAAAGCTCCTCATTAGCACTCTTCAAGAAAAATCTTGATGATTGGATGGGAAATAGGAAATTCACCCCGGGGATCACTTCTGTGGCTCTGCTCGACAGGGGCACAGGAAAATAATTTTCTTAGGTGGTGAAAGCCAGGGTACATTTTTTGGCTAGGCTTGTATGGGCCCTAGGGCCGATAGCCTAGTACATACCTATGAAGATGTAAGCATGCATGTCTGTAAGGTCTGTCTGTTAATCAGTTTGTTTATATTTTATGATGCTGCTATCCAGATGTGTTTCTATGTAATAAAGCATCTAAACGAACTACCCTGCCTGTTCGTCTTCTATGTTAGAGAAGGACGAGTGACATGGTGTCAGAACTGGCATGTCTAAAAGGGCATGCATGGTGTCAGAAAAGGCATGGCTAAAACAACTTGTTGCCAAAGAGTTCCATTTTCTCCAATTTAAGTCAGAGAGGCATCCGGTTGGTAATGGAGGAATATATAGGAGTAAATCATCTCTACTGCATGTAAAATTCGCAAAACAGGTCAAAAACGAATTTCAGATGTTAAAACTTGCTCAAATAATTTCTTATTCGCAAAATATGAAATGAGGCATATAGAACACACTAAACTATACTTAAATAAACTGAAATGTCCAATATTGACAAAAATATTCAAATTACTACAGAAAATGTTTGAAATAAAGTCCAAATTGCGTAAAATGAATAAAATAAGGGGAACAACCACATTTTCACTAAGCACATATTTTTTATAATAATTAAATTAAATATATCAGAGTTATCAGAAGTGTATGAAGTGATCACGTTTGTGCAATATTACTAAAGTTATTTCTCAAGATACAGCCATTTCAGAGCATATTTCGCAAAGTACAGTATTTCAGAGAGTTTATTATGCATTTGAATATTACAAGATGTTGTGTGCTTGTTCGTACATAATTTTCAGTGTGTTTGGACACAATGTGGGCATGGCAGATGGATTTCAAATACCCAGCGCACTTGTGTTTGACAATAATATTGCAGTGAACTGGAGTGCGTTTGAGCAAGAGTACAACATTTTCATACAGGCTGCATTTTCTGATGAAGAAGATTGTACAAAGGCACTTATTCTGCTCAATTTAGCTGGGTCAGAAGCCACTGAAAGGGAACATGCATTTGTGTATGCACCTATCTTTGCAGGAGAGGGAGAACATGCCATACTGTTGTACCGGCTGAGTCAAGGGAGGACCCTGAGGGTTTAAACTTAAATTTAGGGAAATGTGTAACCCCCAGACAAACATTACAATGGAAAGGCACTTACTTTACAAAAGGGACCAAAAGCCAGGTGAAATTTTTGCAGCATATATAACATACTTGAGAAATAAGGTTATAGCATGCAGATTTGGTGATTTAAAAGAGTTAATAGAAGACAGACTTGTGTGTAGTATTAAGGATGATGCTGTGAGAAAGATTTTGCTTCATGACAGTGATTTAACTTTGAATAAGGCCATTGAGATTTGTCAGATATACAAGCTCACAGAAAAGCACACAAATATGCTTACAAGTGTGAAAGGCAGGCTTCCAGTAACTTCCAGAGCTCATACTAATAGTATGCAGCACATGGTTAAAAGAAACAGGCCCAAGCACGCTCACTGGTAAAACCCAGAGCTTTCCAGCAAGTTCCAGAGTTTGCACAGTCTCAGTGAAGCACAAGAGTGAGTCAGCAAAATCAAAGCATGGGCCCAACCTAGTTTCATTGCCAACTGTTGTAATTGTGGTGGAAGTCATTAATCTAAAACGGAAAAATGTTTAGCTTTTGGTCAGCAATGCGACAAATGGAATAAGTGGAATAATTTCAAAAGGTTTTGTAAATCAAAAGGCACACATACTTTTATTAAAAGGGAACATTCAAAGAAATGAGATGATCAGTTAGAGAGCTGCAACCCTACTTTTTATGTTGATGGTGTGTCACTGCTTAATGAAACAGTCAATGCAGTAGATTTATGGACAAAGAATGAAGTATTTTGTACTGTTCAGATAAATGGAAAACCCAGAGAGCTCAAAGATGACACAGCTTCCAAGTGCAATGTTATGTCAATAGAAACACTTGCTAGAGTATGTAATGGGGGTTCCCATTATATAATTGAAGACGCAATCCTTTGAATGCGTCTTGATCGAACTTGAAAGAGAGTAACAGCATACAAGTGATTTATTTCCCTGGGAAAGAAATCGCTTGGCCGCCTCCGTTACTTTGTAGTGCTTTCTTGGAGTTGGTATATTTAAGTAAGGAGGGTGTGGGGAGCACAGCCCCCCAACATTGGGGGGGGGTGGGGGCGAATCCCACTTTATGTAATGTGTTGTTTTATTTTTTTTTGTGGCACAGCGATTTTTTTTTCTCTGGGAAAAAAATCGCTGTTCTGAGTGTTCGGATTGTAAGCTTTCGCTTATATGAGGTCGATAAATCAGCATTCGCTTTAAGCGTTTACTGATTTAATAACTGTAATGGTGGAAGACTTGATCTGGCAGTGTGTGCAAAGCTTGTTGCTTATGGTGAAGAAATTCAGACTGAAGGCTCAGTAGTGCTTTCATGTTACTCTGCTGGGAGAAGTTATGACTTGTTATTTTATGTGGTCAAGAGGCACGTCCAGTCATTATTAGGGTTCAGAGACCGTTTGAAAATGGGACTGCTTTCATTTAATAAGGAAGTCCATCATGTTAGCTTGAAAGACCACTACTCTAATTTTTCCCAACAAATTTTGTGCTGATCTTTTCGAAGACAAACTAGGCAAGCTTCCAGCTGTGTACCCCATGAAGTTAGACCCAGATGTCAGCCCAGTTATCAGGCCAGCCCAGAAAGTTCCAATAGCTATGCAGAACAGAGTTAAAGCAGAGCTAGATAAAATGGTGCAACAAGGTGTGATTTGTTCAGTTGCAGAACCAACTGAATGGGTATCTTTCATGGTGGTAGCTCATAAGAAAAGCTCATATTATATCAGAATATGTGCTGATCTATGAGATTTGAACAAAGCACTAAAAAGACCTCATCATCCAATGTGCAGTCGAAGAAGTTGCTGCTCTTATACCAAATGCCACTGATTTTTCTGCCTTAGATGTAGAGTTCATTTTGGCAAATTTTACTTGACAAGAAATCCTCATGGCTAACAACTTTCAGTACTCCGTTTGGAAGGTACAGATTTTTGAGAATGCCATTTGGGATAAATTCTGCAAGTGAAGTCTTTCAGCGTCCAATGGAGCAAATTTTTTCTGGGGATCCTTGTGCTATTACAGTAGACAACATACTAGTAGAAGGTAATGATGAAGCTGAGCATGACAGAAACCTCAGAAAAGTTCTGGAAGGAGCACTTCAAGTGAATCTTAAGCTCAATCCACAGAAATGCAAATTCAGGCTATGAGAACTCACTTATGTTGGTCATTTATTTACCAGTTCAGGCCTATGACCAGACCCTTCTACGCAAACAGCCATTTTCGAGACACCAGCTCCACACAATGTTCAAGCCCTGCAACGTTTTCTTGGCAAGGTTAACTACCTAGGCAAGTTAATTCCACACTTGAGTCAAACATCAGCACCACTCAGAGATACTATGATGTCCACAAGCCAGTCACTCTTTCATGTGATGCTTAAAAATTTGGTTTAGGGGCAGTCATTCTACAAGAGGGTCAACCTGCAGCCTATCTATCAAGAACTGTTACCCAAACTGAAATGCAGTATGCTCAGATCGAGAAAGAGCTTTTGGCAACTGTGTTTGCATGTTCAAAGTTCCATGATTATGTTTATGGTACACCTTTCCAGATTGAAACAGACCACCAACCTCTAGTCACTATTTTGAGATAGCTTATGCATACAGCTCCAGTCAGACTGCAACGCACAGTGCTGAGATTGCAAAAGTATAATTTCACTCTTGTCTACAAGAAAGGCAAACTTCATCTTGCTGACACATTGTCCAGATAGCCCAGAAACACCACTGAACAGCAAGAGAATGAGAACCCTGATTTTGAAGTCATGCAAGTGAGAAATGTTTCTTCCACATGTCTTGCTGAGCTGAGAGATCACACAGCCACAGATCCAGTTTTACAGAAGCTCAACCGCTTTA
Organism: Protopterus annectens; assembly: GCF_019279795.1. Taxonomy (NCBI): domain Eukaryota; kingdom Metazoa; phylum Chordata; order Ceratodontiformes; family Protopteridae; genus Protopterus; species Protopterus annectens. Next base: position 1,016,352,988 of record NC_056730.1, read on the forward strand.
TTAAACAAGGATAGCCATCAAAGCAATCTAGTTTACCTCAAGAAGTGCAACCTTATTTTCCATACAGAGATTAGATTCTGTGTGACAACAGTATCATTATGAAAGGTCTGAAAGTAATTGTTCCAAAGTTCTTGCAACAAGAGTACATTACTATCTTGCGTCATGGTCACCTGGGAGCAGGCTCTACCAAAAGAAGGGCGAGTGGTCTAGTATTTTGGCCTTCTATGTCACATAATATTGAGAGAGAGCGATCATCTCATTGTGTGCATACTAGTGCTAAGTCATAGCAACTGAAAGAACCACTTCAGCTAAACCAGATTCGTGAACTACCTTGGTCGACAGTAGCCACTGATATTTTCAAGTGGAATGGTCAACGTTATTTGGTGTTAGTAGAATTATTCAAATTAGTTTGAGATTGACCTGCTTCTTAATCTAGCATCCAGTACTATCCTTACTAATATGAAGCATCACTTTGCGTTCCATGATAGTCCGCGTGCAGTTATTTCTGACAATGGCACCTAGTTTACAAGCCAACAGTTCAAAAGATTTGTCAAAGAGTGTGACTTTACTCATGTAACGAGTAACCCAGAGTATCCACAATCAAATGGTTTGGCAGAATGTGCAGTTCAAAGTGCAAAACAGTTACTAGAGAAGTCGAAAAGAATGGTTGTGTACGAACTTACCATAACCTTAGCTGTCCTTCTCTTCCATGTTGCAGTATTCATAACTCTAGGGAGATTGCTGCCTGCAGCACCGGACATCCAGCCAGTATACCAAAATCTTAGGAGCAGAGGTACGTGCGACGTTTGATGTCAGAGCCATAAACTGACATTAGCTATAAAAGTGACGTATGTACTTCAGAATGGACTGCCGCATATAGTAGTACTCTTGGAAGCAAGGAAGTGGAAGGTGGAAGCTTTTCAGACCCACATGTGAGACCAGGCCAAAGGGTGCCTCATGGAGGCATGTGCCTGATGCTGAGGTTTGATAGATGGAGAGAGATATGTCCCCTCAGGTAGCTAAATAGATAAAAAGGGGTTAGGAGGGTGGGACTGAATACTGCAACATGGAAGAGAAGGAAAAGGACATCAAAGGTTATGGTAAGTTCTTACACAACTATTCTATGTCCTTCTATTCTCATGCTGCAGTATTCATAACTGTAGGGAGAGTACCAAACCTTTACGTATGAGCCTGGGAGGAGGGATGAGGTACCTGGTCTATGAGACCATGTAATACAGATCTAGCAAATCCACTTCTGGCTCTAGAAACCAAATCTAGTTTATAATGCCTGGTGAAGGTATGGACTGATAACCAGGTAGCCGCATCTAGGATAGAAGCGTAGTCTACCCCCCCTAAAGAAGGCTGCTGAGGAAGCACCTGCCCTGGTGGAATGAACTCACACACTTTCAGATAGAACTTTGCCATGGAAGGAGTAGCATGCAGAGATAGCCTTTGAGATCCATGAAGAAGCGAAGTCTACCCCCCTTAAGAAGGCTGCTGAGGAAGCAGCTGCCCTGGTGGAATGAACTCTCACTTTCAGGTAGAACTTTGCCATGAAAGAAGTAGCATGCAGAGATAGCCTTTGAGATCCATGAAGAAATAGTCTGTTTTGGGACTGCCTTCCCCAAGGCACTTGGGTGAAAGGAGACAAACAACTGGTCAGGCAATCTAATGAGTTTTGTTTTGTCCAGATAATACCAAAGCTGTCTGTGGACATCTAAGGAATGTAGAGTTCTTTCAGAGGAATTTTGAGGTAGAGGGAAGAAGACAGGGAGAGGTTAATGGTCTGATTCAAGGATAGCTCATTAACCACCTTAGGAATGAAGGAAGGGGGTTAGTCCTGAGGGAGACCCTGTCTTTATGTAAGATGAGGTAAGGCGGGATGGCCATCAGGCCTAGAATTTCTGACACCCTCCTGGCGGATGTGAGGGCCACCAGCAGTACTGTTTTCCAGGTACATAGCTTCAGTGAAGAGTGGGCTGGCTCAAATGGAAGTAAAGTGAGTTTTTCAAGGGAAAATTTTAGGCCCCATGTAGGAGGTATTGGCTTAGAAGGGGGTTGAATATGGAGAACCCCCTTCAAAATAGTTTAACCTCTAAGCTGAATGCCAGAGGAGGTAAAGGAAGACAGGAGGAAATGGCAGTCAAGTGGACCTTAACAGAGGAGTATGTCAGTCCTGACCTCTAAGCTGAATGCCAAAAGAGGTACCAAAGGAAGACGGGAGGAAATGGCAGACAAGTGGACCTTAACAGAAGAGTACGTCAGTCCTGAGTGCAGAAGTTCACACAAGTAAGAATGGACCAGGGGTACATGAATGAGTAAAGGTTCCTGGTTTTTCTTATGACACCACCTGGAGAATCTTTTCAATTTTGACACAATGTCCTGCAGGAGGCCTAGAAACCCAGTATCAGGAGAAATTGAGCATATCCTCTGAGTGTATGAGTCTGAAGGGAATCAGAACTATCACTCATAAAGCGAGTCTGAGATTGCTCACCTGAGGGTGTACTAAGGACTACAGACCCCCTGTCTTGTGGGAGTAGGTTGAGACAGTGGAGGAGCCTGTGGTGATTGTCACTGGCTAAAAGGTGAAGGGGAAACCCATGCTGACTTGGCCAGAAGGGAGTCAACAGCAGGATTTTTGGTTTGTCCTTCTGACTCTTCAGAAGGACCTTCTGAATCAGTGTGAAGGGGAGGAAGGCATAAAGATATATCCCCGCCCAAGAAAAAGAGAAGGCGTCCACTTTCCATGCCTGGGGATGTGGATCCCTTGTACAAAACAGAGGCATCTGCCTGTTCGGGAGGAGGCAAACAGATCTGCCTGAGGAATACCCCATTTGTGTATAATATCTAGGAAACACCTCTCTGTGAAGCATCCATTCGTGAGAGGGTGCAGAAGTTCTGCTGAGGGTGTCTGCCATTGCATTCTCTGCTGAAGGAATATACACTGCTTGCAGGTGGAGATGTAGTGTTGAAGCTAGAGACCAAATCTGTATGGCTAGGCTGCAAAGAGGATAAGGCCTTTGTCCCCCCCACCTGCACAAGACAGTCATACTGTCTGACTACCTTCAAGGCGCCTGGTAAGAGGGCTTTTTGGAAGATCTGCAATGCTAGGTAAAGGGCTCTCTCACCTTTGATGTTGATGTGGTCCCTCTGCCTGAGTGGAGACCACTCTCTCTGCACTTTGCTTAGTTTGTGGTGGTCTTGAACTGCCCCCCAACCCAGGTCTGAAGCATCTGTTAAGATTTGCTCTAAGAGTAGAGGTATCTGCAAAGGTATGCCCTGGTTGAGATTGATGGCTGTAATCCACCATTCCAGTTCTTTTTGCAGGCATGGAAGGAGGGGCAGGGAGCATTTTGAAGGTATGACCCTTGAGAAAGAGGTTGAGTACGGACAAATCCAGAACTGGTCTCAAAGGACCATCTTTTCTTGGGACCCAAAACATCCTTGAGAAAAATCCCTTGTTTATCTGCTGTGGTGGTACTCTTGGCCTGTAGTTGATCCAGAACACAGGGAAAAAGATGGAGCTGGCTTGGAGGAGGTTGGGGTATCCCCTGGAAGGGGGATAGAATCCACTAAGCCATCAAATAACCTTTTAGAATGATGGATTGGACCCAGGCCTCTGAGGTGATCTTCTGCCAGGAGGGCAGGAAGAAGGTGAGATGAAGGGACAGGGGGGTGGAGGGAGGTAGTGGGTTTGAGTCACAGTTGAGAGGTTCTGTCCTGGTCAGGATGCCTCCAAAAGGAAGTGCTATTAGCGGAGGAAGGAGTTCTAGGAGTAGAATGCTTTCTAGGTTGCCTCCGTCCCTTAGCCTGTGGTGGAGTAGAAACAGATGACAGTCTCCTAACAAAGGTACTCCTTTGATGGTAGTTTATATGGTACCTAGGGATAGGTGAAACCAGTAAATGTTTTACATTTTGCAACTCCTTTCCCTTTTCTTTTAGGGATTTGAGGAGTTCTGCAGAAGATTCATCGAAAAGGGTCTTATTATCTTGTGGTGCATCCAACAACTTGGTTTGTACATCCATAGGGAGGGGTTGGAGCCTCACCCAGGAGTTATCTATGCAAGACAGAGCCTGAAGCTGCAGATTTTGAAGAGGCCTCCACCACATTATAACTGCACTTAATAGAGTACCTAGTCACCCGTGAGGCGGTGGAGAGTAGGGAGTTAAGGTGGGTTTTAGCAAGAGAGTCTGGTACATCAGGTATGAGCACTGAAGCCTTAGAGATGGTGTCCAAAACAAGCTTGGCCATGTGGGTTTGAGAATTTAGGGCTCGGATGGCAAGAGTGGAGGAAGTATAGACCTTCTTCCCTAGCCTATCCATAAACTTGCTGTCCTTATCAGTAGGGAATAAAGAGGTAGAAGGCAGCTGCCTAGAGGATTTGTCAGCTAAGACTGCTATTATTGCAGGGGGATCTTGAACAGGTACGGAGTATCCTGAGGAACTTTATAGAACCTGTCTGGGCATTTTGAAGCTGGGGCTGAGAGTCAGGGGCCTGTGAAGCAGCCAAAACGGTATCTTGAAAGGCGGGGAGCAAGGGAGGGACTGCAGATGGGAGGGTTTGATCCATCTGTAGTTGTTGTGCCTTTCGGCTTTTCCCGGTTAGGGGTCACCACAGCGGAACTCCGGTCTGCTAATGATTGGCATTAGATTTTTACATGCCGAGTTGCCAGCTCTGACGCACAACCTTCAACGAAGGTACGCCCATTCAGGCATGTCTCCACACAGAAGACGCTTTTGCTGAGAATCGAACAGGACAATGTCATACTGTGAGGCGACAACGCTACCGCAGCACCACCCATCTGTAGTAATTCAAAGTAACTTTTCTTTGTTTTTGAAACATCTGAGGCCTGCCATTTGAAGTGTTCTCTCATAAGAGAGAATGTTATCTCCAAAAGAAAATTCGTCCCCTGGAGATTCAGGACTGATTGAGTCCTCTTCCTCAGGGGTAATGAAGTCCTTGGGGGATTCAATTTGAGAGCAGTAAGTAAGGGAATCTTCAGATGAGGAGAATTCGCCCTCGGATTCTTCTAAGGCCTGCACTGGAGGAGGAGGAGCAAATTGAGGTATCTGTGATTGGAGGGGCCTGGAATGCCCTGAAAAGATTTTGGGAAAAAACTTCCCATCCAGAGGCAGATTGCTGTTCTACATTTTTTAATTTTTGTTTCCTCTTGACAGAAGTTAAAGGATGGGATGATTTAGAAGCAGACGTCTGGGAGAATGGAAGAATAGGCCCTTCCAATGCCAAGAGCCGTGGTTCCCCCTCGCCATCAGGAGCTGATGGTTGATCTACCTCAGAGGACGTACTCAAGAGTTTCCATGGAGTCGGTTTCCACAACGGTACCCGGTTCCAACTGAGAAACAGATGCCCAATGAGACCCTGAGCTAACATCTGTCTCGAGAGTCTCACCGGACTCCTGAGGTGTAGCAAGGGCGTCGAGCCTAACTTTTTTGACCTTCTTCCTAGGCGGCATGTCAGAAGCACCTACCCTGCCCTCCATACCAAACGCTAGATGCCGGAGCCTCTGGTTCTCAAGACAGAGTTTGAGTGCAGCCAGATGGCTGCGAAGTGTTTTAGGCACAAACGATTTACAAATGTCGCAAAATGTATGGTTGTGGGCCTCCCCTAAACAAAATAAGCACTTGTGTGTATCCTTGTGTGCAATTTGTCTTCCACAAGCACACTTTCCCTTTCTAGCTGACATGTATGTTTGAAAAGTTAAGGAATAGAGAACAAAAAATCCAAAAGGCACTTATCTGTAGCGGATGCCATCTAATGAGCGAACTGAACTGAAACTGGTGATCAGAGGTCAGAACATCACTGCAGCAGAAAAGTTCTGAAGTGGGTACGTGCAGATGTCACTTTTATAGCCAACATCGGTTTATGGCTCGGACAGCAGGTTCTCTATATCCTGACTGCGTAGTTCCATGATAAGTCTTTCCAATGGCTTTGCATATTAGGCTGATCGGACTTAAGGGTCTGCAGTTGCCTGGGTCTGTGAAGGATCCTCCCTTAGGCAGGGGAATGACTGTAGCTGTTCTCCACTCACTTGGTACAAAATCTGTATGGAGGCTGATACTGAACATCAGCGTCCATGTGGCTAAATCATGCTTCAAGCTATTTAAGATGCATCCAGGGATATTGTCAGGACTCATCGATACAGTATTTTGTAGCTTTTGACAGCACTTATAGGACTTTATGGGATAGCTGGAGATGAGTCAGTTTCAGGTATATCTTGAGTGACAGATTGAGGGGAGAGAGGTATAAAATTAGAGCCAAATTAATCGGCCAGTAGGTTTGCCATATCTTCAGCCTCACTGTAGGTAACATTGTTCACAATCGGCTCAGTGCATTACTGCTTTGTGCTTTTTGAAATTACAAACATAACTAAGAAATGCCTTGTGATAGTCTTTAGCATGGGTAGCTATTTTAGCCTCAAACTTGGCTTTCGTGCATTTTATTAAGCTCCTGAGGTATTTATTTCAGTGACAAGGGCTCGAACATTCTGGGAATTACTCTTCTTACTTTTACTCTAAATGATTTTTCTTTTATTATAAAGCTTGTTGATTTTTAAGGTTCTACCATATAGGTTTGTTTCTGCACTTGACCCTAACGGGTACAGTTGCGTATAATGTGGTGGTGTACGTTTCTGTGTATTCAGTTGAATGAAGTGGGTTTGGTGGGAATTTGTATCACTTAGGAGTTGGTACTTTGTTTTAAAGAAAGGTAGGTTGGGAGGAAGGGATATCTGGTTTTAATTTTGTTTTGAAGGAGAATGGATGCCACACAGAAAACCAGAATTTACTTAGCCGTCCACGTGGACAAGGCTTGTTGGGCTACTTGCCAGCCTCTCTCTGAACTGAAGCAGACAAACTGTTTCTTCCTGAACTTGAGCACATTCTTCATATAAAACCTGAGCTGCTGCTGCATATCATGGGAATACAGGCCTCTCAGACTCCTGGTTTCAGTTCCTGGAAAGAGAAATGAAGATGAATATATTGCTTTATGGATCTGTACACCATTTTAGAAGGAAACACAGACTAATTCTTAGAAAGACCTGAATTTTCTCTATAGATAAGAGTCTGAAGCTTAGAGTTCTGATAAGCACAGCGGATGGCTACCAGGATCATTATCTCTCAAACTACAGGACCCTCAAATTACAGGGCTGGAACAAGGACTAGACAAGCCTGTCAATCATAAAAGCAAGGTATCAAAGAGAAGCCCACCCTTCATAACAGGGCAAAGGTGCAGAAGGCTTTTGAGAAAATACATAGCCAGCCAGCCTGAGCTGGGTCACAAGTTTGCCATCTATATGTCATGATGGGCAGAGGTGCCAGAAAAAATTAAATCCAAGGATGAGAAATGGAGACCTATACCACACTTTCCCAAAAGTATGTCAAGAAATATGAGCACGTGAAGTGGCACTGGATACCTCTCTGCAGAAAATGGGAACAGTTCTACTTATTTATTTAATATTTGTTAACCGGGAAAGTCCGACTTGAAATGAAGCCAATTTTCAGTGGAGGCACGGGGAGAAATGCTTCAGATGCATTTCTTTGTAGCGTGGGAGGAAACCCACACGAACGCAGGGAGGACATGCAGACTCTGCACAGAAGGCACCTCGGTCGAGAATTGAACTGGAGAACCTCTTGCTATGAGGCGACAACTCTACTGTTGCACCACTGCGCTGTCTACTTTTAAACTACTTTTACTTAGCAGAAAGTCTAATACGTGGGGGACTTCAATGTAACCTCAAATCACCTTTAAGATTCTGGCATGAATATTTGGCAAAACAGTGATCTGGGATAGGGGCCAAGGCCTGAGGCAGAGATGTACAACACAACCAAAAGGACACCAAAGTTTATTGACGAAACGTTAAGCACTTTCCTCTCTACTACAGAGACTTCCTCAGAACAAAGAAAAATCACAGTCACCCAACCATATTTAATACCCCCTTAATCAATTATATGTGATCATTAAAATTTAAAGCAATACTCACAAAAATTGTACTAATGTTAAAAATAAATACATATTTAAAAACATTTCAAATAAATTTAAACATACTATGTTAAACAAAACTCCATCACTGAATAGTTGTACATATTTATTTGTCGTAACTTTTACCACTTAAACTATTCTAAAATTTGATCGAGTTTTAAAACACTGGCTATACTAATAGTCTCATTAATGCCTGGATATCGAAAAGGGATCATGAACAATTGCCATCTCAATTCCATTAGGTCTAAATGTAAATCTAAAATACCCCCTTTTTCATCTTCCATTAACTGGTGTAAAACCAATAATTTGAAATGATGTGTTTGATTTTCTTTTGTGTGCCTAAATAAAGCACTCAACCTGCCATGTCTAATGTCCGCTAAATGTTCACCTATTCTTATTTTTAATTTCCTACAAGTTTTCCCTACGTAGAAAATTCTAGACACTTAGCCATATATATGACTCTGTTGCTGTTAAAATTATAATGGCCTCTGTTGTTCAATGTTTGACCATTTACCCTAAAATGACCATCAGTTTCCATTAAATATTGACAAAAAGAACAATAATTACATTTAAAATTCCCACTTTTCTATTGGTCTTGAAAGTAGGTCTTATTCCCTCCAAAATGTTCTTGATACACTTGTCTCTCCTAAACACGTTTCGGGTTCTTCCCTACCTTTGAACCTACACTGGCATCAAACTGCAGAATATCCCAATTATAATTTATCACCCCAATAATGGAATTGGCCATCCCATTGTATGTTAATACGAGGGATAAACTGTACTGACCACCTTCCTTCATAAATCTACCACTCCTTGTGAACCCATGACCCAAAACAGGTCTATAAAGCCCTTGACTAAGTTTGTAAATAACCTCTTTGGTGAGGTCCTCAAGTAATCTGTCTGGATATCTCCTTTGCTTAAACATACGCGTGATAAAATCCAGTTCCGCTAGAAAGTCAACATCAGAACTAACCATCCTGGCTGCTTGTATCAGCTGCCCTTTTACCACTCCCTTCTTTTGATGGTCCGGATGGCAGCTCCCATAATACAGATAAGAGTTAGAAAAAGTTGACTTTCTATGAATTTTGGTAACAAAACCCATTTGGGTATGATCAATTACCAATTCCACATCTAGGTATACAATTCTATCCCAGTTAAATTCATTGAGATATGAAATAAAATCTTTCAAACTGCACTCTGTACCTTTCCAAACCAGGAACAAATCATCCAAAAAACGAGTATAGTGAACAATGTTGCCACTATACTGACTATTGAACACAAACTCCTGCTCCCAGTAGGACATAATGAGATTGGCAAAAATGGGGGCACAAGCAGCCCCCATTGCTACACCTTTGACTTGTTTGTAATAAAGCCCCTCAAACCAAATATAGTTATTCTTCAAAATTAACTCCATAAGTACACTGATTTTATTCATTTCATCTCGATCAAACATGTTGGTCTTATGGAGCTGTTGCTCTAACCAATTACTCCCAATATCTTGGGGAATAACTGTGAACAAGTTTACTGCATCAGTCGTAACCATTATGTCCCTTGATAGTACAATCCCATTTAACTTATTAATAAACTAAGAATCGTTACTAAAATAATCAAAAAAGACAGTTTTTTGCATTAAATGATCTAAATATCTGGCAATAAAATAAGTTTTACATCTTTTACTGTCCACAATTGACCTAAATTTTGGGTTAATGAGCCCTTTGTATATTTAGATTAAATATGGTTGGGTGACTGTGATTTTTCTTTCTTCTGAGGAAGTCTCTGTAGTAGAGAGGAAAGCTCTTAACATTTCGTCAATAAACTTTGGTGTCCTTTGGATTGTTCACATCCTTCTGGTTGTTTTATTCTGTGGTTTACTACTTTTTAATGGTGGTTTGGACTTTGGCAGCAGGATGGACGAGCATATTTCCAATCAGGACATTCAGGACATTTTTAAATTATTGCAACAAATCAATGAACAGCTGGGAGAGCATACATCTTAAATCAAAAGTTTGATGGATAGACCAGCTGGTGGTGATACTTTTGGGAGTTTAGGTCTCCCTCTTATGCAACCAACCCCGATTTTTATGGAAGGTGACGGCATGTTAGAACTTTTAATGGAATGTCTTGGTAAACAACAACATTCTGATTTAGGAGGGCCGGACATAGCGACCAATGGCCAAGGTGATTTTAAAACTTACAATTACTCTAGAATGGACATAAATGAGAAACATGCAGATTTCTTAGCGAAGGGTTTCACATTTGTTCCATGCAGAAATGGGAGTTTGGTAGAGTCTCTTATAGATTTAAAGAAATATATTAGAAAACTAAATTTAAAAGTTTGGTCACGATATAAACGTGGAGTATCAGTCTAGTGAAAGATAAAAAAAAAAAAAAAAAAAACTAGCACGTTTAATCCCCCTTTAAATAAAATTGTTGAACTATTTGAAAAAATGTGTGAAAAAGAAATAAGAAAAAAGTATATGTACAATAGAAAGGCTGATTATTCAAATTTGACCGAGGAAGAGAAACAGCTTATGTTTGAATTGATCAAAGACCCCACTGTCAGATTCATGAAACCTGACAAGGGAAGTGGGGTAGTAGTTATGGATAGGTGAGATTACCTTGACGGTACGAGTAATATATTAATGGACGATGCATATGAGAAAAGTTCTCTCAATGAGATCAAGGTGGCATATAGGAGAACTGACTTGACACTTGATGACATGGTATATCAAGGCCAAATTGTTGTAGATGAATATTTTTTGAGAAATGAATTTCCCAGGGTGCCAAACATTTTTGGCATCCCCAAATACACAAAGGGCCCATTAACCCAAAATGTAGGCCAATTGTGGACAGTAAAAGATGTAAAACTTATTTTATTGCCAAATATTTAGATCATTTAATGCAAAAAACTTTTGTCTTTTTTTGATTATATTAGTAAAGATTATTGGCAGTTTATTAATAAGTTAAATGGGATTGTACTATCAAGGGACACGATAATGGTTACGACTGATGTAGTAAACTTGAACACAGGTATTCCCCAAGATATTGGGATTAACTGGTTAGAGCAACAGCTCCATAATACCAAAATGTTTGATCAAGATAAAATAAATAAAATCAGTGTACTTATGGAGTAAATTTTGAAGAATAACTATATTTGGTTTGAGGGGCTTTATTACAAACAAGTCAAATGTGTAACAATGGGGGCCGCTTGTGCTCCCATTTTTGCCAATCTCATTATGTTCTATTGGGAAAAGGAGTTTGTATTCAACAGTCATTATAGTGGCAACAATGTTCACTATACTCGTTTTTTGGATGATTTGTTCCTGATTTGGAAAGGTACAGAGGGCAGTATGAAAGATTTTATTTCATATCTCAATGAAACTGTGGAATTTTTTTAATTCACACATGAATTTAACGGGGATAGAATTGTATACCTTTATGTGGAATTGGTAATTGATCGTACCCAAATGGGTTTTGTTACCAAAATTCATAGAAAGTCAACTTTTTCTAACTCTTACCTGGATTATGGGAGCTGCCATCCAGACCATCAAAAGAAGGGAGTGGCAAAAGGGCAGCGGATACGAGCAGCCAGGATGGATATCTCTGATGTTGACTTTCTAGCAGAATTGGATTTTAAAATGCATACGTTTAAGCAAAGGGGATATCCAGACATGTTACTTGAGGACCTCACCAAAGAGGTTATTTACAAACATAGTCAAGGGCTTTATAGACCTATTTTGGATCATGGGATCACAAGGAGTGGTAGACTTATGAAGGAAAGTGGTCGGTACAGTTTATCCCTCGTATTAACATACAATGGGATGGCCAATTCCATTATTGGGGTGATAAATGATAATTGGGATATTCTGCAGTTTGATGCCAGTGTAGGTTCAAAGGTAGGGAAGAACCGGAAACGTGTTTAGGAGAGACAAATGCATCAAGAACATTTTGGAGAGAATAAGACCTACTTTCAAGACCAGTAGAAAAGTGGGAAATTTTAAATGTAATTCTTGTTCTTTTTGTCAATATTTAATGGAAACTGAGGGTCATTTAGGGTAAATGGTCAAACATTGAACATCAGAGGTCATTATAACTGTAACAGCAACAGAGTCATATATATGGCTAAGTGTCTAGAATGTCCCATTTTCTACTTAGGGAAAACTTGTAGGAAATTAAAAATAATAGGTGAACATTTAGGGGACATTAAACATTGTAGGTTAACAAGTGCTTTATTTAGGCACACAAAAGAAAATCAAACACATAATTTCAAATTCTTGGTTTTACAGTAGTTAATGGAAGATGAAAAAGGGGGTATTTTAGATTTACATTTAGACCTAATGGAATTGAGATGGCAATTGTTCATGAACACCTCTTGATATCCAGGCATTAATGAGACTATTAGTATAAACCAGTGTTTTAAAACTCAATCAAATTTCAGGATAGTTTAAGTGGTAAAAGTTACGATAAATATATATGTACAACTCTTCAGTGATGGAGTTTTGTTTAACATAATGTGTTTAAATTTATTTGAAATGTTTTTAAATGTGTTTTAAGTATTTGTTTTTAACATTAGTACAATTTTTGAGAGTATTGCTTTAAATTTTAATGATCACATATAATTGATTAATTAAGGGGGTATTAAATATGGTTGGGTGACTGCGATTTTTCTTTGTTCTGAGGAAGTCTCTGTAGTAGAGAGGAAAGCGCTTAACATTTCGTCAATAAACTTTGGTGTCCTTTGGATTGTTCACATCCTTCTGGCTGTTTTATTCTGTGGTTTACTACTTTTTAGTAGAGATGTACAACACCCCCATCTGAGGAGAGACTTCACTGGGATATTTTCCTGTACTGTCAGGAACTTGAAAGCCTGAAATCATATCCTTATCGGCTGGCACATGATAAAAAAAAGCCCTGATAGACAACCACTGTGCTAATGTGCTAATAAAATGCGGCAAAGGATCGTAGTACTTTTTATAGGAAAATTTAATGTACTCAGTCAACCACTTAACTAAGGTTATTTTACATACCTTATATCCAAGTTTTTCAGAAATCAATGCGAATAGCTGAGAATTTTTTCTATTAGACTCAGTTCTTTAAACATATAATCAGAGTTGTTTACATGCATCCATACAATGCAAAAAAGCCTTCATTCTTGATGGTTGGGTTCGGAACCGAGCATCGGTTCTGGCTCGGCCACATACTAAAGCTTTCACTGGTTCGAGGCTACAACCTATCCCAAGATGCCTAGCGACTGTTACCCTGATCTCGTTTGAGAGAAACTAATCACTAGACTATGGAACCCAATACAATTCCAACAGATCTTCTGCCCATAATTCCTAAGGCATGAAGGGAATCAGGAAATCTACAGACAATTTCAGAAAAATTCCTCTCGGTCTTCCAAGGAGGAGGAAGGAGGGGTGGGATGCAAGAATGAAGGTGAGATTATGGTGAGTACATAACTTCTTTATGTTACCCCATCGCGCCTTCATTCATGATGGTTGGGACAGCGTCCTCAGCACCTTCTTTCTCGGGTGGCTCAAGGGAATAAAAACTTCAGAACAGTGGAACCAAAGAATGCCCTGTTCTGGGAGGCCACATCTACTTTGTAATGAGTGATAAAGGTATGAGGGTTAACCCATGTAGCTGCAGCACAAACTGAATCCAAAAGGAGCCTAGCTTGAAAGGTAGTGAAAGTCGACATAGCTCTAGTTGAATGCCCTCTAATTTTTCCCAACAGCTCTTTATTCTGAGAGTTACAGACATAAGTACTGATGTCTGTAAGCCATTTTGATAAGATGACTTTTGAAACTGAAGTTCCTTTTCTGTTTTCTGAGAATGAAACAGTTGGTCAGATTTTCTAAATTTCTTTGTCCTATGTAAGTAAAAACATAACTGCCTGTGTACATCCAGTTGATGAAGCTTGTATTCTGCCTGCTGCCATGACTGGGGAAAAATATGGGTAGCTCAATAGACTTCCAAAAATCCACAAGGTAAACCAAAGCAGATGTGATTAAAAAACAGTTTAATGAACGGTAAGCGCTTTCATGCCAGTACTTATGGTTGAATAACTTGAGTGCTTGAGTGACTTGACAGATCCTGGCACCTAGCAGGCAGCTAACTGTATCCCGTTCCTTATCCATCTTGGTAAGGGAAACATCTGTATGTCTCGCAATGGAGTCACTATTTAAGTGATTTTATTCTGTGATAGGTTAGTTTGAAATGCTATGTATTTTATAAGCGGTGTATGTGAATTTGTACTTTTTATATGGTCTGAAGAAGTGCTCAGGAGAGCATGAAAGCGCTTACCGTTCATTAAACTGTTTTTTTTTTATCACATCTGCCTTGGTTTACCTTGTGGATTTTTGGAAGTCTTTTGGATTCTATTGTTTTATTTCCACTGGTACTTTGCTCCACTGTGGCATTTTTTGTGGTTTTTCAGCTCAATAGACTGATTTAAATTGGCCTCAGAACAAACTTTTGGCAAAAAAGAAGGATTTGTCCTGAGAGAGAGACTGTCTTTGTGGAAAATCAGATAGGGAAAATGGATAGACAGAGCTTGCAGTTCTGAAACCCTCCTAGTGGACGTAATGGCTGTTAAAAAGATTGCCTTCCAAGATAAGAACTTTAAGTGGGCAAGAGGAGGCTGGTTCGAATGGAGGGAGAGTTAAAGACGATAACACCAAATTGAGGTCCCAAGGATGTGGTGGTTCTCTTATGGGGGGTCTTAAAAGGAATGTACCCCTCAGAAAGGCTTTGCATAATCTGTGGGACATTATATTGGATCCCATATCTCCCAAGTGGTAGTTTGCTATGGCAGCTAGTTGTACTCGTACATTGGCTGCCACTGCACCCCAATTAAAGGTTTCTGTTAAAAATTCCAGGATTGCAGATATAGGAGCTGTAAAGGGGTCGATATGGTTTTTGCCAGCCCAACAAGAAAATCTCTTCCATTTGCTTGCATAAAGTTTTCTAGTTGCATTCTTGTGTGACGGAACCAGAATGTGTCGCACTACTGGGGATAGTTCTGGAAGCTTGGCTAAGATGGGAAGTGGAGTAACCAAGCGGTCAGCTTGAGGCTTTGAATAGAGGGCTGGAGCGTTCCTGACTGACGAGTCAGGAGATCCGGCACTGGGTCCAGGATCCAAGGCTTCTCCTGAAGATGGGGCCATAGAAATGGGAACCATATCTGACAAGGCCAGTAAGGAACAATGAGAATTAGCCTGCGACTCAACGATTTGGCTTCCTGGAAAAACTTGGGTATTAATGGAAACAGGGGGAAAGTGTAGAGAAGTCCCGGGGGCCAATCATGAACAAGTGCATCCCTTGGTGACTCCCCTGGTGGGGGAATTAGGGCAAAGTAGCTGCTGCATTTGGAGTTGATGAATGTGGCAAACAGGCTGCAGCAAGGCTGGCCCCACTTGTGAAAAATTTGGTTCGCAATTTCCTGATTGAGGCATAACAATTGCCCTGCTTAATCTGTCCGCTATCACGCTGGATTTCCCCGGGATGTGCATTGCAGTCAGAAAACACTGAGAAGAAAAGTACAGTTTTGTACCTACCATAAATGTAGATGTTCGAGGATTCCATTGCTGCAGTCCTGACTATTGGGTATAGTCCGCGTCCCAGTCGGCCCGAATACCAGAGTATAAGGCTGGCGGTCATGGCGCCTTAGACTGACGCCAGTGCGTCAGGGTACTAATGCGCATGACCGACGCCATTTCCTCAGTCTTTTCTTGCCCCAGATGTCAGAAGACCCAAAAAGACAAGTCCCAAAAAACCTGCACCAAAAAACATGTACAATATATACAACAATATATACAAAAAATATAAGCATGTAAACTCACCTACACAACCACCCCTAAACACAGAGGGGAAGGAGGGAGGATTGGACTGCAGCAATGGAATCCACGAACATCTACATTTATGGTAGGTACGAAACAGTACTATGTTCTTCGCCTTCCATTGCTGCAGTCCTGACTATTGGGTAGAATCCCAAAGCAGAGGAAAGGGAGGCTGGCAAATTATAAGGAAGTAGGAGCTGATAACATGCCTTGCAAAACAGCAGTGGCAAAACCAGCCCTAGACTTAGAGTAGATAGGAAGATGATAATGCTTAGAGAAAGTATGCACTGAACTCCAAGTAGCTGCTTCCAAAATATCCTTAGTTGCCACCCCCCTCAGAAATGCTGTTGAAGTGGCAGTAGCCCTAGTGGAATGAGGCCTAATCCCAGCTGGAATCTCCTTGCCATGATGGGAATAACAAAATGCAATGCAAAAGCCAATCCACCGAAATAGTTTGTTTTGACACAGGCTTGCCCTGTGAACTCAAGGCAAAAGAAACAAACAACTGCTGAGACTGCCTAAAATCCTTAGTCCTGCTTAAATAATATCTCAATTGCCTGTGTACATCTAAAGTGTGCAAAATCTTTTCCCTTTATTTTGGGGATCTGCATAAAAGTAGGCAAATGAATAGTTTGGTTTAAAGCCACACTAGAAACCACCTTAGGCATAAAGGAAGGATTAGTACGTAATGATACCCTATCCTTATGGAAAATCAAAAGGCTCTACTGCCATAAGGGCCTGCAACTCAGACACCCTTCTTGCAGAAGTAATGGCCAACAGAAAAGCAGTCTTCCATGACAAGTATTTCAACTCAGCAGTAGCCGCAGGCTCAAAAGGTTGTAGAGTAAGTTTTTCCAACACAAAATTGAGATCCCAAGCAGGAGTAGGAGCTCTACGGGGTCTTATATTCTTTGCCCCTCTAAGAAACTGCTTGAACAAAGGATGCGAAAACAAAGGTGGGTCACAATCATAATGAGCTGAAATTGCTGCAGCATGAATCTTAATGGAAGAGAAGGACAAACCTTTGTCCAATAACTCAGTAAGATATTGAAGAGCCACACTCAAATTAGGCTCAGAAATCTCCAAATTCTTTGCTGAACTCCAAAATAAAAATCTCTTCCATTTGTCTGTACACCTTCCTTGTACTAGGTCTTCTAGCTTCCATAATCACATTTAAAACTTGCTGAGGAAGTTGAGACCTGCTGTGCTTCAAGAGAGAATATGCCAGGCTGTTAGATGAAGAGAGTGAAGCTTGACATTGAGCAGATGACCATCTTGCTGAGATAACAGATGAGGAATCAGAGGTAAAGGCCATGGAGGCTTCCTTACCAGACTCCGTAGCAGTGGATACCAGTGTTGCCGAGGCCAATCTGGAGCTATCAAAATCATCCTTGGCCTGTCTTGTCTGACCTTTAATAATACCTTTGGAAGAAGAGGCAGAGGTGGAAAGGCATAGACATGAAGGTTTTTCCAACTGAAAGACAGAGCATCCACTTTCCAAGCTGTGTGATGAAACCCCTTTGTGCAATACTTTGGCAGCTGGTGGTTTAGTGGAGAAGCGAACAGATCTATGTCTGGAGTTCCCCATGACACTGTCAATTTCTGAAATACATGAAGATCCAGTTTCCACTCGTGGGGATCCATGATTTGTCTGCTTAACACATCTGCTAGCGAGTTCTGTGCTCCTGGCAGAAACCTTGCCTGAAGAGTTAGTTGCAGGCTTAACGCAGTCTCCCATAAAATCATTGCTTGCCTGCATAGAGGATAAGAATGTGTTCCCCCTTGCTTGTTGATGTACCACATGACAGTTGTGTTGTCTGCTAGAATCAACACCTGCCCTGGAAGAAGTAACTCCTTGAAAGCCCTCAATGCAAACTGGACTGCTAACATCTCCTTCATGTTGATATGTAGATGCTGTAGTCTGGCAGGCCAGTTGTCTTGTATCCACTTTCCATTTAGATGAGCTCCCCAAGCAGTGTCCGAGGCATCTGTCGTTAAAATCTGACTCGCCTCTGGCCGGGTCACAGAGAGTCCCTTGTTTAGGTGACATTCCTGAGCCCACCACAAGAATTCCTTTTGAAGGCAAGGTATTATTTGAATGACAGTGTCCAAATCCTGGCAGTGCTGTGTCCATACATTTTTGAGATACCATTGCAGCTTCCTCATATGCAGTTTGGCATTGGGAAGCACCAGAATACAAGATGCCATGAACCCTAATGCTTGAAGGACTGTCCTTGCAGTCAGCACGGACTGATGAGATAGTTGATGGAAGTAAAGTGACAGACTCTTTTGTTTGTCCGGGGTTAAAAGGCCATCTGGGCTGCTGTATTCAGTCTCACACCCAGAAAGCACATATCTTGAGAGGGTACTAGACTGGACTTTATTTCGTTCACAGAATACCCCAGGCATCTTAGCACTGCTATGACATATTCCAGATGCTGTAGAAGGTCTTCCTTTTCTTGAGCCAGAATCAGGCAGTCGTCCAAGTAAGGATAGATTTGAATGGCTTGAAGCCTGAAGTAAGCTATCACTGGAGCCAGAACCTTTGTGAATACTCTGGGCAGTAGATAAGCCAAAGGGCAATGCAGAGAACTGATAATGAAAATCTCCAGTTCGAAACCGCAGATACTTTCTGCAACCTAGCCTTATAGGCACATGAAGGTAAGCTTCCTTGAGATCTAAAGTTACCATCCAGTGATCTTTGCCCAGCAGAGGTAACAGTTGTTGTAACGTCAACATCTTGAACTTGGGAATGTCCAGATAAGTGTTGAGGATAGATAAATCCAAAATTGGTCTCCACGTGTTCCCCTTCTTTGGTACTAGGAACAGGCGAGAATAAAATCAAGCCCCTTTCTGATACAGGGACTGGCTGAATGGCCCCTATCTGGAGTAACTGAGAAACTTGCTTGTGAGCCTCTTTTCTTTGTGGAGGAGGAACATCTGGCATGCCTTTGAAAGGGGGCATTGTGTGGAAATAAAATCTGTAACCGTGATGAATGATATCCAGCACCCATCTGTCTTGAGTGATTAAATCCCAATATTCTTTGAAAAGAGACAGTCTTCCTCCCAAAGGAGCTGCCAGACGAGAATCCACTGGCAGCTGAAAAGGCAGGTCATTGGGTCTGCTTACGAAGGACTGACCCCTGCCCTCACCAGAATTCTGAGCAGGTGAACTCTCTGATCTAGGCCTAAAGAACCGTGAGCCCTGCCCCTACCACGTCTAGACCTACCCCTAGACTGGGAACCATAAGCAGGATATGTCCACCCCTTAGCAGGCCAATTTCTACTAAACTTCGGAGGCTGCACCTGCAAAAAATCGTTAACAGTCTGCATAGACTTAGCTTTGTCCTCCATTTTCTTTAAAACTGCTTCCACAGGCGGTCCAAACAACACATCAGACTGTAAAGGAGCATCCAAAATCCTGGTCTTAACATGCTCAGCTAAATTCTGATCCTTCAACCAGGCATGTCTGCGAAGAACAGAACTAGTAGCAGCCACCCTCGAGGAGGCCTGAACAGCATCAAAACCACACTGCAAAGAATGCTTACCCACTTGTTCAGACACATGAACCAAATCCAGCAATTCTTTACACTCAATACCTTCCGCCAAAGCATCCACCTTAGATTTCAATTGTGAAAGGAGA
Source organism: Protopterus annectens (assembly GCF_019279795.1). Classification (NCBI taxonomy): domain Eukaryota; kingdom Metazoa; phylum Chordata; order Ceratodontiformes; family Protopteridae; genus Protopterus; species Protopterus annectens. Next base: position 1,016,372,472 of record NC_056730.1, read on the forward strand.
TAATTCTGATATTTTAGCATATGAAACTGACAATTCAAGCCCTCATGGCTAGAGTGGAAGAAGTATATACTTTCTTACCCCACCTATCCAAAGCCCTTGCCTCTTTATCAGAGGGTACAGGATTTTTAACCACAGAAGCTTTAACACCTTTAGGCCCCTGAGAAACAGTTTCTGGGTCCGCCCTAGGACTCTTAAACAAATACTTATGAGCTTGGCACCCTATAATACCTATCAGGCTTAACAGGAGCAGGAGGCAAGGAGTCAGGGTTCAGGGAAGCCTCTGCAAAACATCCTCCACCACATTCAACACAGGAGGAATAGCTAAGGGCCTATGCTGGGGTAAAACAAGAATTCCCTAAGCCTTTTCCTGGAATCAGAGTAATCCTGGCCTTCCCATTTAAAGTGCTCCCTCATGGAGTGAAGAGTCTCTGAAAATGAAAAATCCTCAGGAGGAGAAGCTGTAGGAGTGGAATCATCCACATCAGAATCAGAATAAGTAGGAAACTCTTGTCAGTCTTCCACAGAAGACTCTGAAGCCTGTGAACACTGTTCAAAACTATCAAACTCCTGTTCCACCCTAGGCCTCTTATCAGGCGGGGCATAGAACCTCTAATCAGAGTAATCAAATCTTCTGCCATTTTAAGCATATGTTTCTTAGGCACAGAGCCCGAAATGCTAGGAGAAGCCCCCACAGAAGCTGAACTTGGCCTACCTCTAAAAGAAGCTTTGGCAACAGAAGGAGAGGCCCTAACTACCTTGGGAAGAGAGGGAAGAACAGTTACCTGAGAAGCCCCCTCAGCCTGGCCTACCTCCTGAGAGGGCACATCCTGTAACAGTAAAGTATCTGCCTGAGACTCCATAGAGACTCCTGGCAAAACCTCTGGCTCCTGAGCCTTCCAAAGAACCGACGTCCGGGACTGCCGGTTCCTCACCCCTAGGCTTCACTGTTTTGTCCTTGCGCTTCTTGGTTGAAGCGGGCGTCGGAACATCCGACGGCATATTATAATTGCAACGCTTCCCAAACACTAACCTAGCACAATCTAGCCTCCTCTTAATAGTGCGCTTGTTAAATCTAGCACAAGAGCGGCAACCAACAACGTCGTGCTCAGGCCCTAAACAAGGTATACACAATGTATGATAATCCCTATGCGGTATCTGCTTCCCACAAGAAATACAGTTATTCACTTTTTCTGACATCCGGTTAAATACTGAGGCAAGAAAAACCAAAATGTTCTAACGGGTTACTTAGCCAACTCTGTTTCGGTCTGAAACTCCGGTTTTCGAAAATCTCAGAACGCCAACCTGCACTCGCAAAATTGCTTCTGCATCGGACCATGCGGCAAAAAAGACTGAGGAAATGGCGTCGGTCATGCGCATTAGTACCCTGACGTACTGACGTCAGTCTAAGGCGCCATGACCGACGTCAGCCTTATACTCTGGTATTCGGGCCGACTGGGACGCGGACTATACCCAATAGTCAGGACTGCAGCAATGGAAGACGAAGAACATTTGCTCATTGCCATACTCTCTAAGCCTATCGACAGAGGGGGTAGGATCTGGTTCTGCTTTGTTTGTTGATGTACCACACCACGGACATATTGTCTTTGTATTGCAATCTTACCTGTTGGAAGAGATCTCTGGAGTGCTTGCAATGTCAGAAGCACCAGCCTCATCTCTAGGACACTGATGTGCAAGTGATATTCATGTTACTGCCAAGTCCCTTGGACAGTCTGTCCCAGATAATGCCCCCCCCCCCATCTGGGATGCGTCCGTGGTCACTGTAGGTTCATAGGTAGGTACAAGGCTATTGGCCCTAGGGCCTATATAGGCCTAGCCAAACGGTACCCTGGCTTTTGCCACGCAAGAAAATTATTTTTCTGTGCCCCTGTCAAGCAGAGCCACAGAAGTGATCCCCGGGGTGAATTTCCTATCTCCCATCCAATCATCAAGATTTTTCTTGAAGAGTGCTAATGAGGAGCTTTGTTTGATATAGACAGGTAGTTTGTTCCAGAGTATGGGAAGTCTCTGGGACAGGAATCTATCCTTCCAGCATGTTCTGATTATTGTGGTGACAAGGTTTAGGTCCCTACAGCATGTAGCTTGGAAGGATTGGGATTTCTTTAAGTGGAGCATGTTCAACAGCTCTGGGTTTGACACAGCTTTGTATGTTAGGCAGAGATTGCCTCTGAGTAGGGTATATGCAACAGAGTAAAGCTGGAGTTTTTTGAGACGGTCAGCGTAGGGCATCTGTTTGAGGCTGGTAATCCTCTTTGTGAGGTATTTCTGCGGCCTTTCCAGTAGTTGTAGATGTCTTGTGAGGTACATAGAAAAAAGGGCGTTGCACTCTATAATGGATCTAATGAGTGATGAGTAGAGGGGAACAATGACCTCTTTTTTCCTGGATGAGAAACCTTTTGTGATGAGGTGTGCCACGTAGAAGGATTTCCTGACTACTGTGGCGATGTGATTATCAAAGGAGAGACTACTGTCCACCTGTGTCTCAAGGTCTCTTATCACACTTTCGGTGTTAAGTAGACTAACGTCTATGTGGTAGTTCATGGGTACAGAGTTTTTACCAAAAGGGATGACAATGCACTTTTTGGCAGTGAACTTGAGACCATGGCTTTGACACCAGGCATCTGTCTCAATGAGGTCCTTTTGTAGAATGTCCACATCGTTAGGAGTTTTGATTATGGCTCCTAGTTTGCAGTCATCTGCAAACTTTGTTAGCCAAAGACATTCTGTGTTAGCTTGTACTTTAGAGAAGTAGATACCAAACTGGAGAGGACCTAGGACTGAACTCTGTGGTACTTCACTGGTCTGAAGTTGGATTTGGAGTCTACTACTTTCACAGTGTGGGTTCTGTCAGTGAGCCAGTTGGCAACCCATCTTGTGACATAGGGATTTATACCTAGTTTAGTGAGTTTATCTACAATTCCAGAGTGGGGGATGGTGTCGAAAGCCTTGGCGAGATCTAGATAGGCTGTGTAAACCACCTTAACCTCATATACAGCTTTGGTGACTGCTTCAAAGAAATCTATCAGGTTTAGGAGACATGATCTACATTTTACAAACCCGAACTGGGTAGGGTCCAGAGTTTGGAGATTACCAATGTCATTGTTTATAAGTTCCATGAGGATACGTTCCATAGCCTTGCAGACCAGGCTTGTCAAGCTAATGGGGTGATAGGTTCCCGGGGTCCGTGATGGCACCCCTCTGAGGAGTTGGATAAGCGTTGCTGTGCACCATTCAGTGGGCACAAAGCCTGAGGTGAGGCTATGATTGAACATGGTACTTAGGTGGAGTGCCAGCTCATTCTGTAGTTCATATAGAACGCAGCGTGGGATGTTGCCAGGTCCCATGGATGCTTTGTTCTTGGATTTGGAGAGTGTGTTTTTTACCTGTGCAGCCGTGATTACAGGAACTTTGCATTCTTCTGGTATAGAGATGGGCCCTTTAGGGGATGAGAGAGGGATAAAGTTAGCTCTGAACCTATCTGCCAGGATGTTGGCAATATCAGTTGGTTCTGTATATTTAGTACCATTGTGCTGTAACTCAGAGCAGATCTGAGTGTTGCCATTGAGATTCTTGACATAGCTATAGAATGCTTTGTGGTTGTCTTTAGAATCAGTGGCGATTTTGTTTTCGTAACTAGCTTTGGAGGATTTTATGAGGGATTTCAGCTTCTTACTGAGGCTGACCACAGAGTTCCTCCAATCATGGGATTTCTTTCTTCTGTTGTAGAGCTCGTTTATGGCAGGGGACCACCAGATTGGCATCCTTTTTTTGGAGGATAGCAGCCTGGATCTGTTAGGGATTGCAAGATCCATGTACTTGTGTAAGTGCTTATAAAGTGCAATTGTATAGAACTCAGCAGTCGTAACTCTATTGTCCGTCAGAATGGGTGTTGTGAAGTTTGCCACTTCTGTCTTAAGAAGCGTGATGTTGGCTTTGGAGAAATTTTTTACGGTGGTTTCCCTAATGGGGGGTGGGGGTGGGATGTGGATGTCTAGGGTGATTTGCTTGTGGTTGGATCTGACCAACGAGGAATTGACCTCTGGTGTGGAACAACAGTTGCCCATGTTGGTAATGACCAGGTCTAGGATATTGCTGCCCCTGGTGGGGGGTGTGGATAAGTTGATCCAAGACGTTGGAATTTATGAATTCCAGAAAAAGTTGAGCACAAGAGTTGGTACATGAGAGTAGTTTTCCCACTTAATGGTGGGGGAGTTGAAATCACCCATTAGGGTGCTAGGTTGTACCCTAATATTTTCCAGTGCATCAAGGAATGAGGGGTGGGAATTCTGGGGCATGGTGGGGGATCTGTAGCAAACTACAATTTGGATTGCAGTCTTGCCCAGAGTTAGTTGCACTTGGATAATCTCGGATGCATTATGCTGAGCAACTAGCCTGGAGGTGTGGATATCCTTAATGAATATGGACACACCTCCGCCTTTAGTGCTTCGGTCCAGGTTAGGTGGCCAAAAGGTGTGGTATGAATTATAGCCTGTTAATGCAGGGGTGCTCTATGGAGCCTTAAACCAGGTCTGTGGCACGGCACAGATGTAGATGTTCTCCATTTTAAGGAGTGCCTCGAGTGAGTGCATTTTGAGGTTTAGACTTCTAGCATTAAGTAGCAATACCCTCAGATTTTGCTTGCTTGTACCGGTTACGGTGGTGTATTTGTCATTTCAATCTTGCCTAAAAAAAGGCACTACAGGGGTGGCAAAGATCCTTAGTCAGTATCCGGAATCCTAAGGGCGACAGGTGCAGGCCATCTCTGGCAAAGCATCGTGGTTTGTCGATAATATCATCCCAGGCAGACAGATACTGGATTCCCTTAGAATGACACCAGAAGCTTAGCCATTTGTTGAAGTCAATCATTTTGTCCTTGTACTGTGGTATCATTCTGGGTGATGGCAGGATGCTACTCAGGGCTAGGGTCATACCTGCCTGGGCTACAAGATCGGACAGCACCTTCATGTCTCTTTTCATGTAGTCCAGGGATGTACGTCTCAGGTCATTCACACCAACATGGACACAATGACAGAGTCATATCTGTACTTGTTGTGGAGTGACCTGAGTGCATGCGTTATGTGGCGGATCCTGGCACCTGACAGGCAGCTGACAGTAACTTTTTCCTTGTTTAGCCTGGTGAGTGGAACATCAGTGTGCCTGACTACAGAGTCACCTATGACTAGAGTGTTGGGTACGTTGTTATGCCTTATAGGCTGTGGTTGAGTGGCACACTGAGTTTGTGGGCTATGTGTCATTTGGGTTGTGTTGGGGGGTGGAGGTTGTTTGCATTTCTGCTTTAGAGGTCCCTGTTGCTTGGGTAGATTTTTTTTTGAGAGCCTCCGTGAATGTAGGTGTGTGTTTTGTGTTTGTTTTGGTGGTGTAGGTTTTGAGGGACTATGTGATGAGTGTGGTGTGGGGCAAGTGTTCACCTTCTCCTCTTGACTGTCTGGTCCAGTCTTGGGTGAAGACAGCTTTGCTTCCAGTTTGGCTATGTAAGTGCATCTCTCACAGATTGTAGTGTTGGGTGGTAGGAGGAGGAGAGGGTTATCGGTGTACATGAGACAATTGCTGCAATTGCCCCAAGATGGCCAGATTCATCAGGTAGACCGGAGAAATCACCGGGAGGTGACCCTTAGACATGCCTGGATAGGTGCTTATTTATTAAGTACTAAAAACTGTTTTACTCTAGACAAGTGAGGAAAGTTGAGTTATGTAGTAATTTGTAGCTTATTTAGTGCTTACAATGAGTTCTGAACAAGTGCTGAGCTCAAAGAAACAGATTTGAGTGCTGAAACTAGAAAAATGGCTAGTTCTAAGAAACAAAATTAAGCTAGAGGGCTTCCCTCCAACACAGAAAGTCTTGCGGGATCAGAAGCTTTCAAACAGTCCTGGATACAGCAAATCTGTATCTGGACTAGATGACTTACAGGAAAGGCAGGAAACGAGCTTAGAAAAAAACATTTTTTTTTTTGTAAAGTGGAATGAGAGAAAGGAGGAGTAGACACTAACTGGGTTGGCCTTCTCAAATGTTGTCTCTGGATTAGGTAGAAAGAGGTAATGACACTAGACTGGGAGGAGTGTCCCAGATCAAATTTACAGTAGGGGCGGGCAACTGCAAAGCCACCAAGTATAAAAACAGGATACCAATAGAGAGGGAGCGTGGTAAACAAAAATCAGAACAAACAAACCCAACCAGATGCTTAACAATTGTAGAAAACTTCTAGTTAATACCTCACACACAGTGAAACTAGCTAGCAAAGTATATGCAGACAATAAAAGTGCTATAAATAACTCAGAAATAAGCAAAAAAACAGTACACTTAATGTTATATATCACAGATTAGTTGGCACAGGGCCCTTCCTCAAACTTCCTCAGATTAGCTCAGTGTGAAATGGCAGAAACACCCACAAGTTAATGTCTTAAGTAACAAAGTTGAAACATGAAACAACTTTAAAAAAAAGCTTGAAAGAACCAATGAGGTGCTTACTCCAAGCTGTAGCCCAGGCAACCCCTGTCAGCCAATGACCACAAACAATTCACTCTCACTGAAATGCTATACTGACTTCGGCTAAGCTATGATGGCCTGGAACATGTGCTCAGACACACAGCCTCTACTAACAAACAACTAGGCCCAAAACACAAGCCTGAATATGAACAATGCTACACTACCAACACTTCTTGGGTAGAAAAAAAACTGCAGAAATGTTTAAACAAATAAAGGATCAAGGAGACTCTAGAGAATGCTTTTAACTGCAAACAAGTTATGTGATACACTCCTTTGCAGGAAATCAGAATAAACAAACCCAACCAGATGCTTAACAATTGTAGAAAATTTCTGTAGCTACAGGTTGAGGGAGAACAAAAGGTCTGCCTATCGTCACCTGCGTGGATTGAAGCCACCATCGTCGGTCCCTCTTGCAGGTGTTCATAATGAGAATCTTGTGTGACATGGGCAACTCCTGCATGGACCAGTGAGCAAAGAGTATCCACTGTAATATTTTCATGTGTAGACCCGGCAGTGGGACTAATGTTATCGCTGCTGCCATTGAACCCAGAACCTTGAGGATAAATTTTTGCCTGTACTTTTTCCTTCATGAGCAATATTGACAACTGATGGCGTAACGTTTGAATTTTTTCATGAGGCAGTTTTGCAATCATGTCTTTTGTGTTTAAGTCTGCCCCTATAAAGGTAATATGCTGTGATTGCAACAAGGCAGATTTTTCGAAATTTATGGTAATGCCCAGCTCTGAGCAGAGATGAATGGTGGTGTCTCTTGCCCTGGTTAGTAGATGCTCGGTGGTGGCGGTCAGGAGCCAGTCATCTAAGTAAGAAAACACCCGGAATCCTAGACGCTTCAGGTGAGCCGTAACTATTGCCATGCATTTGGTAAACACTCTGGTAGTGGGACCAAAGGGCAGAGCTCTGAATTGGTAAAGTACAGTTTTGTACCTACCATAAATGTAGATGTTCGAGTGTATACACTGCTGCAGTCATCACACTTGGGTTATCCTGCCATCAGGCGGTCCCGCAGTCAGCCTGAATTCCAAAGTCTTGGTCCGGCATCGGTTGCTGTCGCTTCTTCCCTGACGTCAGTGCACCAGGGGTAAATAAGAGGCATCCGACGCCATTTTCTTCAGTTTTTCTTGCCCCAGATGTCAGGTGCCCCCCCCCCCCAAAAGGTGGTCAGTAGATAGTACCAGTAATAAAAGTTTAGCACAAACAAAACATCCCTCCAGCTATAAGCAAATACACCACAAAGGTTGTATCAGATTTTAAGGTATGGAAAGGTTTTAGTTAGGTCAGAGGGGATGGAGGGAGGGTAACCTGGACTGCAGCAGGGTATACACTCGAACATTTACATTTATGGTAGGTACAAAACTGTACTATGTTCATCGTGTTACCCTGCTGCAGTCATCACACTTGGGTAGAATCCCAAAGCTAAGGAAGGGAGGTGGAGTCAATCAGGGTTAGAGGAGGCTAGAAGGCCCTGCAAAACTGCAGTGGCGAAGCCAGCTCTAGTCTTAGAGTAAAGTGGTAAGTGATAGTGTTTGGTGAAGGTGTGTACTGAACTCCAAGTTGCAGCTTCCAGAATATCCTTGGTTGGCACCCCCCTGAGGAAGGCTGTAGATGTAGCTGCTGCCCTGGTGGAGTGGGGCCTTATGCTACCAGGAACTGGTTTTCCATGATGGGTGTAGCAAAAACGTATGCAATGTCCGATCCATTTGGAAATGGTCTGTTTTGAGATAGCCTTTCCTTGTGATGCTGTAGCATAGGATACAAAAAGCTGGTCAGATTTTCTGAAAACCTTAGTTTTATCCAAGTAGTAACGTAGTTGCCTGTGAATGTCCAAGGAGTGCAGGAGTCTTTCTCCTTTGTTCTGTGGATTTGGGAAGAAGGTGGGTAAATGGATGGTTTGATTTAGAGCCACACTGGATACCACCTTTGGCATAAAGGAGGGGTTAGTTCGTACAGAAACTCTGTCTTGATGAAAAATGAGGAAAGGCTCTACTGCCATTAGTGCCTGTAGCTCTGAGACTCTTCTGGCTGAAGTAATTGCTAGCAGCAGGGCAGTTTTCCATGATATAAACTTTAAATCAGCTGAGAAAGCTGGCTCAAAAGGTGGTAGCGTAAGTTTTTCCAGAACAAAATTGAGGTCCCAAGTTGGTGCTCTCCTGGGAGGCCTAATGTTTTTGGCCCCTCTGAGGTATTGCCTTAGAAGTGGATGTGAAAATAAGGGAGGATCCGTGTTGTAGTGAGCTGAAATAGCCGAGGCGTGGATTTTAATAGATGAAAAAGAAAGTCCTTTGTGTAACAACTCAGTTAAATATTGTAGAATCTGAGGTATGTCCGGCTGAATGGTATTTTGACCTTTAGCTTGGTTCCAGGCGCAAAATCTTTTCCATTTGTCTGAGTAGGCTTTCCTGGTGCTGGGCCTCCTGGCCTCCAGAATGACATCCATAACAGCTTGTGAAAGAGGAGCTGGCTGGTTGCTTAGGTGATTTGCCATGCAGCCAAATTTAAGGTTTTGAGCTGGTTGTGTAGAATCTGACTGTCTTGCTGTGTGAGCAGACGAGGAATTTGTGGTAAAATCCATGGTGGGCCCTGGGCCATGTTCCTTAGTAGTGTGGGTACCAGTGCTGGCGTGGCCAGTCTGGGGCAATGAGTATCATTCGGGGACTCTCCATCCTGACTTTCAGCAGCACCTTTGTGAGAAGGGGCAATGGAGGAAAAGCATATATTGTCAGCATTTTCCAAGTGAATGAGAGTGCGTCCACTTTCCAAGCTTGACTGTGAAATGTCCTTGTGCAAAATTTTGATAGCTGATAGTTTTGGGGGTTGGCAAACAGGTCTATGTCTGGGCACCCCCATTTTTGAGTTATCATTACAAATACTTGTGGATCCAGTTTCCACTCATGGGGATCCATGATGTTTCTGCTTAGGTCGTCTGCCAATGTGTTCTTTTTTCCTGGCAGGAATTGAGCTTGTAATTTAACTTGGTAAGCCAGTGCTGTGTTCCACAAGGTCATTGCTTGCCTGCATAGAGGGTAGGAGTGTGTACCCCCTTGCTTGTCTGTCCTTATTATAAGCTGCCCTGGATGTAAGAAGTCCTTGAAGGCTGTCAGAGCATTCTGTACAGCTAGCATTTCTTTTTGATTGATGTGCAGATTCCTTTGACCTGCAGTCCATATGCCTTGAACGCACCGTCCTGCCATGTGTGCCCCCAGGCATAGTCCGATGCATCTGTTGTCATAGTTTACCTGGCTGGGGGTAAGGTGAAAGGCTGACCCTTGTTAAGGTGACATGCCTGTGACCACCATAGAAACACCTGTTGAAGGCAGGGAATGAGAGGTATCACTGTTTCCAAGCTGTGGCTGTGTTGAGTCCATACGCTTTTCAGGTACCATTGTACGTTCCTCATATGCAGTTTTGCAAATGGTATTAGTAGTATGCAAGATGCCATGAAGCCCAAGGCCTGCAGAATTTTACTTGCAGGGAGTTGGGCCTTTGTTGCCATTATTTTGAAGTACTGAGTTAGTTGTAGTTGTTTGTCTGGCGTCAGATAAGCCATCTGGGCCATTGTATTCAAGCTGGCACCCAGGAATGTCATATTTTGTGAGGGCACTAGTTTTGATTTCTTTTCGTTTACTGTGTACCCTAGGCAACTTAGAAGGTGTTTTACAAAAGTCAGATGTTGTAAGAGAATATCCTTGCTTTCTGCTTGGATGAGGCAGTCGTCCAGGTATGGGTATATTTGAATTACTCTTTATTTGCAGTATGCAATTACTGGTGCCAGGCATTTTGTGAAGACCCTGGGCACAGTAGATAAGCCAAAGGGCAGTACAGAGAATTGGTAATGGGTTGAGCCTGCAATGAAACGGATGTATCTTCTGCAATTTTGTATGATAGGGACATGCAGGTATGCCTCCTTGAAGTCCAACGTTACTAGCAAAGCTTTCTTACCCAACACGGGAAGAAGCTGCTGTAGTGCTAGCATCTTGAATTTGGGTACTTGCAAGAAGGTGTTTAGAATCGAAAGGTCCAGAATGGGTCTCCAAGCATTGTCCTTTCTGGGGACTAGAAAGAGCCTTGAGTAAAATCCTTGGCCTTGCTCCTGTGTAGGTACCAGTTGAATGGCTCATGTCCATGAGAGCTGTAATTTGTTTTTGTGCCTCTGCCCACTGATTTTGTGTCAGGTTTGGCATTCCTTTTATCCTTGGCAAGGTGTGGAAATGGAATCTGTATCCTTGTGAGATGATGTCTAGGACCCATTTGTCCTTTTTGATGATGCGCCAGTTGTCTGCAAAAAGTGCTAATTTTCCTCCCAGGGGAGCTGCCAAGAGAGCTTTGCTTGGCAGTTTGAGGTTTAAGTCATTGCGTTTGTGTTCTAGTAGTTTGGGACCGGTCTTCTCCTCCCTTCTGTGTTGCACTGCCCCATTGGCGAGGTTTGTAAGGGATTTGTGCTTGACCTCTGCCCCTTGGGCGTCTGTATTTACCCCTCTGTGGTCTGTCAGAAGCTGGAAAGGACCAATTTTTTGTTGGCCAATTTCTGCTGAAGCGTGGGGGTTGTACCTGTAAGAAATCTTTGACCGTCTGCATAGATTTTTGACTTATCCTCCATTTTCTTTAAAACCTCTTCTGCTTTAACTCCAAATAAGACATCCTGCTGTAAGGGTGCATCTAGTAACTTTGCTTTAACATGATCAGGCAGAGTTTGTTCCTTTAACCAAGCATGCCTACGTATAACAGACCCAGTAACAGCTGCTCTACAGGAAGCTTCCAAGGAATCAAATCCACATTGCAAGTATGTTTGCCCACCTGTTCAGCTGCATGCAACAGATCCTGCATTTCCTTGAATTCAGACTGTTGAGGGTGCGTGCAAATCTTTTGTTTTATTTGAGACATTAGGAAATCCTGGTATTTCAGCATGTGAAATTGACAATTATTGCTCTCATATGCTCTCATAGCTAGAGTAGCTGAGGTGTAAACCTTCTTCCCCCACCTATCTAGTGCTCTGGAGTCCCTTTCAGAGGGTACAGGATTTTTAGCCATAGAAGCCTTAGCCCCTTTGGGACCCTGGTAGATTGTCTCTGGGTCAGCAACAGGGCTTTTGTAAAGGAATTTATGTGAGTCAGGCACTCTATAATATCTATCTGGTTTGGCTGGAGCAGGAGGCAGAGAATCTGGATTTAGACTAGATTCTAAGTAAACATCATCCACAATGTCTAAAACTGGAGGGGTAGCAAGTGGTCTGTGATGGGGGAGTAAAAGAAACTCTTGGAGCCTTTTCTTTGAGTCGGAGTAGTCCTGACCTTCCCAGTGGAAATGTTCCCTTCATGGTATGTAAGGTTTCCCCAAAGGAATAGTCTTCAGGGGGAGAAGCTGAGGGAATGGAATCTTCAACATCAGAATCTTCATAAGGGGGAAAGGAGTAATCCTGTTCCTCAGAGGAGCCTGAGGAAATAGACACTTGATCAGAGGAGGCATAATCCTCCTCTTGTCTAGGCCTTTTGTCTGCGGGGGGGTTGGGAACCCCTGATTAAAGAAATCAAATCTTCAGCCATTATAAGCATCTGTTTCTTAGGCATGGAGCCTTGAACTGGAGACTGATGTGCAGTCTTTTTTGGTTTTAGAGGAGTCTTAAGCTTAGCATAAGATTTTATGGTGAGAGTAGACGGTCTGAAGACACCTTCTGAAACCGAAGGTTTTTCCACAGCACCGGCTTCTCCTTCTGCAATGTTGTCGGCACAGCCTAAAGAAAATGGCTGCATCGGCCTAGAACTCTCTGCTTGAGAATCCAAAGCAGTCTGGGGTTCCAATTCTGCGGTCGCCAGGGGCTGCGTAAGCACCTCACTGAAAACCAGAGAACCGGCAACCAGCCCAGCCGAGGCCTCGGAGTCTGGCTTGGATCTAGGCTGCCTGTCTTTATCTTTGTGTTTTTTATGCACGCCGGTAGTCGGTTGCTCCGACGGCATAGTGTAATTAAAATTTCCTACAGAAGTAGTGTCGTGTGAAATCAAAGCGTCGCTTTATAGTTCGCTTATTGAACCTAGCACAAAACCGACAACCAGTGACTTCTTGGTCTCGGGCTACACAAGGTATACAATAAGAACGAAAGTCCTTATGAGGTATTTGCTTCCCACAAGAAATGCAATTGTTAACTTCTTCTGACATCTGACTGAGGCAAGAAAAGGTTCCCCAACGGGGTACTTAGCTTTGAAGACTTCGGACTGAGATTAGATTCGAAAATCTCAGGTGTCGGCCGACCAGCACTTGCAAACTGCTTCTGCTTCGGGCACCACGCGGCAAGAAAGACTGAAGAAAATGGCACTGGATGCTTCTTATATACCCCTGGCGCACTGACGTCAGGGAAGAAGCGAAAGCAACCGACGCCGGTCCAAGACTTTGGAATTCAGGCCGACTGCGGGACCGCCTGATGACAGGATAACCCAAGTGTGATGACTGCAGCAGGGTAACACGATGAACATCAACGGTCTCCCAGCCAGAAGCATAAATATCTTCTGGATCGCCTGTCCATCTTTATATGGTAGTATGCATCCTGAATATCTATGGAGCACATCCAAATGTCTTGTCCCAGAAAAAGGAGTATAGACTGCAATGTCACCATCCGGAACTTTGCTTTCTTTACCGACTTGTTCATTCTGCTGAGATCCAAAATTGGTCTCCAGTCCCTCTGTCTTTTTTGGAACCAAAAAAAACCTTGAGTGAATTCCGGATCTGATTTGGTCTCCAGGGGCTTCTTGGATGACTCTTTTTCTTAGCAACCTTTGAATTTCTAGGGTTGCTTGATCCCTTTGACCGGGTGCTATGTCTGGGATAAACTTTGGTGGAAGGGAGAAAGGAATGTTGTATTCCCTGGATATGATCGACCGTACCCATTTGTCTTGAGTGATGTCCAGCCAGGCTTTTGGGAACAGTGACAATCTCCTCCCGACTGCCTCCAGAGGTGGACAGGTGGGCCTCCTTTCAGGAGTGCTGGAAGGGCCCACCAGAGAATTCACCTCTGTCGACCCTCTGTCGCCAGGGTGGCGTCTTCTGTTATTATTCCCACCTCTGCCCTTGGAGGAAAATTCACCACGAGTGTCCGGCAAAGCTCCTTTGGATTTGCAGAACCACATTTTTCCTCCCTTCTGACCTTTGGGATAAGGTCTGGTAGGGATGGAGGAAACGTACTCCCACGGCAGATGGCGTTTTGCCATCTTGTTCGCTCCTAGTAAGTGTCTCTCACTTTTGGCCTAAACAAAGACGAGCCATCAAAAGGGGCATCAAAGGAAGACATGAAAGGTTCAGCAAACTCACAAAGATGCATCCAGGAATGTCTCCTCAGAGCTATTCATGTGCCTGCTGCCCTGCTTGCTCCATCGGCCACCTAAGAAATGAGGCACATGGAGGAGTTTGTTATAGAGGTTAAGGTCACAAGCTGAGAGCTTATCTTGTCAGATACTCCCCAGCTCTAGCACCTTGGATGGCATCTCTTTCTCGGGGCATACAAGTCTTGCATATAACTGAATCCAGTGTGCAGTCAATGAATATCAGCAACTGAGACAGCTCTAAATGAGATATAATATTTACTGTGATCCCTTTCAGTCATTATGGATCACAGTGAACATTACAGATCACAATGTTCTTGGTGATCCATAATGACTGAATCTGACTCATCAGAAATTCAAGATGCTAGGTTAGAATGTTCAGGAAAGGAGTAGTCAGAAGCCAGTTGTCCAGATAGGGGAATACTTTCACCCACTAGCAATCTCTTGTTCAATGCAACTACAGACATACATTTGGCAAATGCCCTAGAGGCTGTGGTGAGACTAAATGGAAAAGTCATGAACTGACAATGACTGCTCTTACCCAGAAGTGAAGATACCTGTTGGACACCTTGGCTATTTTCATGGGGAAGTAGGCATCCTGGAGGTCCAAAGAGTACATCCAGTCTCCAACGGACAACTACATAAGGATGGACTGCACCATGAGCATTTGAATGGTTTCCTTAGGGATTGAAGTGTTGAGACTGATTAAGTCTAAAACAGGCACAAGGGCTTTTAGTTTATTTGATACTTAAAATAATTAATACTCTATCTTTTCTGATCAGGTGGGGTCCCCTTGCACAGCTCCTTTTAATGAAGGTCTAAAGTCCAACCTTCTTGTACTTTTTTGATAAACTGAAATATTAGGCAAGAATAAGAAGTTATGTTCTTACCATAACTTTCCATGTTAGTGGTCTTCTTCTCGCCTTCTTTCTTGCTGGATGGGTTCGGAGCCGATCCTCGGCTCCGACTCGGCCTATATTATAGCTCGAGAGCTATTTTTACTGGCTCGAGGCAGCCCTATAACCCACAATACCATGCGCTAACTCCCTAGATCTCGTTTGGCAGCTAACACATAGTATAAATTTATTATTATTATCCTCGTTTCCAAGTACGGACTCCCTGCTGGTAACACTAAAGATACAGGGAAACCGTAAAGTATTGTATCTCATGAAAAGGAAGGACTCAGAGACCTTCAAGTCTGTCCAGGCTAGGGTGCAGGAGAGAGGGACGCAAGAAAGAAGGTGAGAAGAAGACAACTAACATGGAACGTTATGGTAAGAACATAACTTCTTAATGTTAAGTTGTCATTCTCGCCTTCATTCTTGCTGGATGGGACAGCGTCCCTAGCACCTTAGTCCTGGGTGGCTCAATGGAACAGACTCCTGAGTACGGTGGAACCAAAGTCAGCTCTATTTCTGGAGGCTATATCAAGTTTGTAATGGGCAATAAAGGTATGTTGGGAAGCCCATGTAGCTGCTGCACATATGGCATCTAATGGTAACCTTGCTTGAAAGTTGCCTGTGTCTCAACTCATAGACAAAGGTAATAATGGATGTCAACCATCTGGAAAGAGTAACCTTTGATACTGGAAGCCCTTTCTTCCCTTCAGCATCAGAGAGAAAGAGCTGGTCTGACTTTCTGAGTTGTTTTGTCCTGTCTAGATAATACCGTAGTTGGCGATGAACATCCAATGAATGTAATTTCTGTTCAGCCCTGTTTGAATAGTCTGGGAAGAAGACAGGCAAGTCAATAGAGTGGTTTAGATTTGCTTCAGAGGACACTTTCGGTAGGAAGGAAGGATTTGTTCTGAGAGTTACCCTGTCTTTATGAAAAACCAAATAAGGGGGATGGACAGACAAGGCTTGAAGTTCCGATATCCTTCTGGCAGATGTTATGGCTACTAAAAACAGAGTTTTCCAAGAAAGAAGCTTGAGGGAGCAAGAGGCTGCGGGTTCAAAGAGAGGCAGAATCAATGACGTTAGAACCAAATTCAAATCCCATTGTAGGGGCGGATACTTAACTGGAGGTCTAAGCAACAAGATTCCCTTGAGGAAGGCTTTACAGAGTTTGAGAGACATAATATTTGCTTCTGAGAGCACCACATGAAAATTAGCAATGGCCGCTAATTGTACTCTGATAGTGGCTGACGATGACCCTGAATGAAAGAGCTCCGCCAGAAAGTCTAGAACCTTATGAATGGGTGCATGGAAAGGATCTAAGGACCTAGCTTATGCCCAGAGCGAAAAACGCTTCCATTTACTCGCATACGTCTTCCTAGTATTGGATTTATGGGAAGCCAGAATGATATCACGGACAGGAGGAGAGATAAGGGGAAGCCTGGCTATGGCTGGAAGTGGAGCAACCAAGCTGTGAGGTTGAGGGAATGAAGAGACTGATGCAGCTTGCCCGTGAGATTGGTCAACAGATCTGGAAGGGGTTCCAGATGCCAAGGCTGATCCAGTAGATAACTGTGCAGGAACGGAAACCATACTTGTTGAGGCCAAAACGGAGCAATAAGGATCATTTTGGATCTCAATGCGGTTGCTTTCTGAATTAATTGCAGGATCAACGGTAAGGGAGGAAAGGCATATAGAAGACCCCGGGGCCAATCGTGAACAAGAGCGTCTCTGGGGGGATGGCCTGGTAGAGGGAAGGGTGTGAAGAAGTCGAGGCACTTGCTGTTTTGAGGGGTTGCGAAAAGATCGCAGCAAGGCTGGCCCCACTTCTGAAATATTCTGTCTGCTACCACTTGATTTATAGACCACACGTGAGGCATGAGGATAGTCCTGCTCAATCTGTCCACTATGACGTTGGACTTCCCGGGGATGTGCGTTGCTATCAGAAACCGTTGAGAGGAAATCGCCCATTGCCAAAGTCTGAGTGCTTCTCGACATAGGGGGTAGGACTTTGTTCCGCCCTGCTTGTTTATGTACCACACCACAGACATATTGTCCATTTGAATTGCTATAGTCCCTATGGGAAGAGAGCTCTGAAGGGCTTGCAACGTTAAAAGCACCGCTCTCATCTCCAGGACATTTATGTGCAGGTGGCATTCTAATTATTGCCATGTGCCCTGGACCATCCTGCCCTGATAGTGCCCCCCCCCACCCGATCAGGGAGGCATCCGTTGTCACCGTGGCAACTGGGGGGGGGGGTCTGCCCTGAAAAAGCTGAGGGGAAACCATCCACCAGGAGAGATGATTCTTGCATGATGGGGTTATCAAGATGTTGTGAGTCATTGGGAGCTGTTAAAAGGGCCACTGAGAAAACAGCATCCACTGAAGGATCCTCATGTGGAAGCAGGCTAATGGGAGTAGAAGGATCGCTGCTGCCATGAGGCCTAACGCTTTCAGTACTAACTTGACTTGAACTCTGTTGGACTGAAACAGGAACTGAACATTCCGCCTTATGTCTGTCACTCTCTGAGGTGGTAATGTTGCAGACGTTTCTGTGGTGTTTAATACGGCGCCTATAAAGTTTATACATTGACAAGGCAACAAGGAGGATTTTGCAAAATTTATAGAAATACCTAGATTGTTGCAAAGTTGAATAGTGTAATCTCTGGCCATTATAAGATGCTGCTTGGTGGTAGCGGAAATGAGCCAGTCGTCTAGATATGGAAACACCTGGAATCCTTTTTGTCTCAGGTGAGCCATGACCACTGCCAAGCATTTGGTGAACACCCGGGGGGCTGTGGTGAGACCAAAGGGCAGGGTTCTGAATTGATAATGACTGGCTCCCAGCCGGAAGCGGAGAAACCTCCTGGAGCGCCTGTGTATCTTTATATGATAGTATGCGTCCTGGAGGTCTAACGAGCACATCCAGTTGTCTCTGCCCAAAAAGGGTAGAATGGACTGCAGTGTCACCATCCGAAATTTTGTCTTTTGTACAGAGTTGTTCAATCTGCTGAGGCCCAAAATGGGTCTCCAGTCTCCTGTCTTTTTTGGTACCAAAAAGAATCTGGAGTAGATTCCGGATCCTAGCTGATCTGCGGGGACTGCCTGGATGACTCTTTTTTTCTAACAGCTTTTTTATTTCTAGCTGTGCCTGACCCCTTTGTCTGGGTGGTACGTCTGGTAGGGGTCTTGGCGGTTGTACCGGAGGGGAAGTGAAGGGAATGTTGTAACCCTCGGATATGATTGACTGTACCCATTTGTCTTGGGAGAGGGATTGTCAGGCTTCCGGGTACAGAGATAATCTTCCCCCGACTGCCTCCGAAGGCGGATAGTCGGGCAGCTTCTCAGGGATGCTGACAGGGTTGGTCAGGGAAGGATTCCCTGGAACCCTGGTTCTGTGGACCCCCCTCTGCCCCTGGGGTGGCGTCTGTTATTGTTCCCCCCTCTGCCTCTGGGGGTAAATTCACCACGTGCGGCAGGCGCGACTCCCTGTGGTTTGCGGAACCACATCTTTCCACCCCTCTGTCCCTTAGGATAAGGTCTAGAAGGTGTGGAAAAATGGACTCCCACGGCAGAGAGTCTTACCATCTTGCTCGCATCTGGTGAGGGTATTCTTCACCTGAGGTCCAAACAATTCTGAACCATCAAAGGGGGTGTTGGTGAAGGACGCCTTGAAGGGATCGGCAAAGTTACAGAGTCGCATCCAAGCGTGACGTCTCAACGCAACCCCTGTGCCTGCGGCCCTACTCACTCCATCGGCTGCGTAGGAGATAAGCCGCATGGAGGAGTTAACAATGGAATTCAGGGTAGCCAGCTGGGAGTTCATCTTGTCCTGATACCCCACAGCAGAAGGATCCTGTACAGTTTCACCCAGTTCTTTGAGCAAGTCTCTCTGAAGGCGGGTGAAATGACATAAATAGTTCAGCGATCGCATAGCAAAGGTCGCTGAAGCAAATGTCTGCTTACCGTACCTGTCCATGGTCCTGGACTCTTTGTTAGGAGGATGAACAGGTACAGAAGGATCAGCTAATTCCTTCTTAGTGGCTGCTGCTACCACCATAGCATCAACTGAAACACCTTTGGTGAGAAAGGATTTGTCCTCTGGAGCAGAAATAAATTTAGAGGGCCTCCTAGGGGTAGGTTCCATTGAATCAGGAGCTGCCCACGCCTTTCTATCCACTACCTCCATTAGTGGGTCAAAAGGGGTAGACACCCAGGAGATGGAAGGGCGAGATCCAAAAGCGTCAAGTTAAACCGACTCGTCCTCGGAGGGTTTGAGAGTGGACCAATTTCCCCTCTGTTTCAGGATCTCTAGGATGTCTGAAAAAGAGACATCCTCAGAGGGGGATCTCGGGGAACCCTCCGACTCATCCAAGTCGGTGTCCGACGTGACAAACTCGGGGGAGTCTATGTGCTTCCTCTTGCACTTTCTTTTCCTAGGAGGTTCCCCTGAAGCTTCAGGGGAGGCCTTGGAAGAGGAGGAGACACCCAAAGTGGGTACCCTATGCTTTGGATCTCTGCTGTCAGATGCAGGAGGATGGCCAGAGACCATAACAGGCACTGTAGAGGGAGGAGCTGCAGAACTTAACCTTGGAGTGGACACTGGGTCCAGCATGCTCCTCATCACCTCGAAGGCTCCCCTATCAGGTACCAAAGGCAGTCCCAGCTCCGAAGAGACCCGAACCGCTCCCGGCACCGACAGAGAAGGCTCCGAGAATGATGTTGGGGCCGAACTAACCAGAGCCGAAGCTCCGAGAGGGAGAGTGAGTTTGGATAAGGGTCCGATGCCACTCGCCCCCTCAGAGCCAACAATGGAGTCCCGGCGCCTGGACCTCTCCACGGACGGAACCAATGAAGAAGTCGGAGCCAATGACACTGGAGCCGAAGGTGGAAGTATCGGCTCCAACAAACTCCAGCTCCGAACTCGAAAGGTGAGTCGGAGGAGGAATTGATAGCAGTACCAAGGGAGCCACAGTCTGGTGAGACAGGCTTTGGAGCATTTGGGCTAGTGCCTGATATTTTATGAGCCTACTGACCACCCTCTCAATATCGTGGTCGGAAAGCCTGGATGACCTAGATGAGTGAGTCCTATGACTCCGCTCCGATAGGAGTGGTGATCTCGGAGCCGATCGGACAGATTCTAGCGAGGGGGATCTAGAGCGCTTGCTCGCTGGGGTTGGCTCCGATGCAGGTTTTGGAGCGGATACGACCTTGCTTGCCTCGGATCCGATTGGAACCGATGTCGGAACCATCTCAGTTACGCCAGTCCTCAACTCAGAAGCTAGAGCCGAGGGTTTGGCGGTTCTAGAAGACTTCCCCGAGCTAGGCTTGGACGGGGAGTCTTCGGGCTTCAATAAGCCCCTTAAGATGAGCTTATTACGACGCTCCTGCAGGACTCTTGAACTAAATCCGTGACAGACGGAACAAGAGTCCTGCAGGTGTAAAGGTCCCAAGCAGTAGACGCAAGAAGTGTGATCGTCTGTCAGAGACATTTTCTGACAGCACGAGTCACACTTCTTGAATCCCGAGACCTTAGCGTCTTTGGACATAGTCCTAAATACAAAAATCACAGTCAGCCCACACGCACACACTCAACTTATACCTAGAAAAAAGTTAAGGGGACTGACTAAAACACCACACACAAGCACTCTAAGGGGTGGGGGAAACTAAGGTAAAGCCTGTAGGCCCAATGATAAAAATCAACTAAAAGGAAGGGAAGAAGGACTACAAAAGGGCTGTAATAAATAAAACTATCGATAGGGATCTAAAATAGGAAAACTATCTGGCAAACTACCTGAAATATAGTACTATAGAAAAAAATTATTTTTTACTGACCTGAGCCGGTAAAAAAAGGCAACCTTGCAGCGAAGCGGCAAACGAGATCTGGGGAGTTAGCGCATGGTATTGTGGGTTATAGGGCTGCCTCGAGCCGGTAAAAATAGCTCTCGAGCTATAATATAGGCCGAGTCGGAGGATCGGCTCTGAACCCATCCAGCAAGAATGAAGGCGAGAATGACAACTTAACATTAAGGAGTGTGAATACAGTGTGTGAGAAATAAACACCATCTGTACATTACTGTTATCATCCCTTTGACCTTTGTGATGCCAGAAAAACAAGAAGACATGGGGATATACAGCCTCCATTGAGGGGCACTTGGGAAAGACCTCAGAAATTCTGTTGCTGTCTACAAGTTTGGGTTCCTCCCACACATTTATCTTTGCTGAACTTACTCCTCCCCTTCTCACGAACACTCCCCTATCATTCCATCTTCCTGCTCCAAATTTAAATTACTCTTATTAAAAATGGCTCCTCCACTTTTACACACTTCCCTCACCTCTTATATAAGCATTCTCCTCCTAATAACGGTCTCCAATGCAACCTCCTATTCCTCTTACAAACTACACCCTCCTTTTCCCCCCCCCACCTTCTCCACTCTCACCCATCACCACCCCTCCTTTTCTCCCCCCACCTTCTCCACTCTCACCCATCACCACCCCATCACTTCTCACTTTCACGATACATCCCCCTCTCTACTTCAACCTAACCCTCTTTAATATTTTAAACTAAAACTTCTAACCATTTCACTTAAACCTCCTACAACCAAAGATAAATTGTCTGTCCTACTAAATACTAGTTGCAAACCGAAGGTCCTGCTCTCTTCTCTCTCTAGAATGTCTCTTGCTCAAGCAGGAGACATTCACCCCAACCCTGGACCCAAGTCTATTAACAATCTTACTCCCCCTATCTCTTCAAATAGTACCAACCACAAATACCTCAAACTCATTACCATTAACACCCAAAGTATAAAAAACAAAATTTCACTCTTCCATGCTTGGCTCAATCATACTCTACCAGATACAGTAGCAGTTTCAGAGACATGGCTAAAACCCCACATTACTGACTGAGTGTTTACCCCCTGGATTTCAAGCACTCAGATGCGACCGCCAAAACAAAAAAGGAAGAGGAGTAGCCTTAATCTATAATAGCCTACTGAACCTCTGTCCTTACCAGAATCCCATTCCTCAGTTCAACAATGCTGAACTAGTCATAGGAATTCTCAAAATGAATAACTATAAAAGCATTTGTGTTATGGCCATCTATATCCACCCTGGAGATACTACCACTCTAGAAAACATACTCTTATGGGTCACAACTAACATTAAACTAGAGACATGCATATTAGGTGATGTGAACATTGACTGGAATAGAATCAATAACAATAACACCTCCCTATCAATCTATTTAATTTCACGCAACTAATAAACAAGATCACTTGACCCAACAGAAACAACCCCCCAGGGTCCACACTCTAGAATGGATCTTAGTCTCCCACCTAAATAAGATCTCTCACTCTGGTATACTACCAGACACAATGAGTGACCATCCCCCTGCCTTCATTCACCGAACTACTCACCACTCCCCTCACCAACACCAATACACTCGCACTCGTAACCTTGCTAACTTTAACCCTTCTATATTCTCTGAAACCCTTAAGCTAACAAATTGGGACAACCTAAAAACTCTTCCACTAGATAAGGCCTTAGACTTATTCAGTACTACCTTCCTAGGCATCTTAAACACCCAAGCCCCACCTAGAACAAAACAAATAAAACCCAACTCCTCCCCTTGGCTTACAAAGGACACCAAAACACTTATGCTACAAAGAGACAAAATCTGGAAACTCTACAACGAAAATAAGCACCCTGCTACCCCCCATAAATTTAGGCAACTCCGCAATCTAACCAAAAAGCATGTTACAAATAATATAAAATCTTACTACACCAAACTACAGTCTACCCACACCAAAAATCCTAAACAATTGTGGAACTCCGTCAATTCTCTTTTACATCCCAGTACCAAATCCAATCCCTGTCTTGACAACAACAAAACTGACACAGAAACTGCCACCCTTTTTAACTCCTTCTTTGCAAACTCTATAGCTGAACTTACCAAGACCTTCTCCAACCACATCTCCTCCCCCCCTCACAATCCCACTTCCCCTTCCCAACCCTCCATTCCTAATCCTCCCCCTTTTTTATCTAAAGCCCATCTCAACCTCCTACATCAAAAAGCTTCTTTCGAAACTAAAGCCATGCCCCTGGTCTATAGGTCTATCCAGGAATCTTATGTCCCCAAAATTATGGCGTGCTGCCTTTATCTTACCCCTCCACAAAGGATGCAAAAATAATAGCATCTCTAACTTCCAACCAATAGCCATTCTTTCCCCAATTTCAAAAATCCTTGAAAAATGCATCCAACAGCAACTCATGCCCTACCTCATCAATAATCAACTCCTCATCCCTACACAACACGGCTTCCATCCTGGCCACAGTACAATAACTGCTCTCCTCTCTTTCTTAGACAGTCAACCATGCCCAGGACTCTGGAAAAATTGTCTCCACTGTCCTTCTTGATCTTTCCAAGGTATTTGATGCAGTCTCTCATACCCATCTTCTGAATCACCTTTCTAACCTCAATCTCTCCCATAAATCTCTTACATGGTTCAATAGTCATCTCTCTGATAGATCCCAGGTTGTGAAATGGCAAATTGGTAATTCAACCTTCCTACCTACCCCAACTGGGGTCCCCCAGGGGTCTATACTCAGACCAATGCTCTTTAATATATTCATCAATAGTTTTCACACTGCAATTCCAAACACTCAAATAGTGCAATATGCAGACAACTCCATTTTAGTCTGCTCTGCTCATAGCCTTCCCGAGCTCCAGGCAAAAACCCAAATGGCCTTCACAACTACAAAGAAATGGATGCTTCAAAACCATCTCTCCCTTAATGCCAATAAATCCAAAATCCTTTTCTCCCCCTCAAAAGCCCTCTCTCTCAGCAAACAATCCTTCAATATCAACAGCCATACCAACTCCACTACAGAAGTTGTTCATTTTGCTAAACTTCTTGGGGTTACCACTGATGAACACCTGATGTTCGATACACATGTGCAACTAAATATTAAGAAAACTCATCAGAAACTTGGTATGCTATACAGAAACTCTCACTTTCTCTCCCCTTCTACTAGGCAAACTCTCGCCACTACCTACATACTAGCATCACTACTGTACGGTGCTCCACTACTATGCAAAACTAGAAATCTGTTACAACAAAATCTCTCAAGTCACTTCTAAATCTAACCACTCCTCCCATCATTGCACTGCTCTCCTAATGCTCAACTGGCTAGAGCTTCCCAACTACCTTGACTACCTCCAACTCACTACAGCCCACAAATTATTCTTTAAACCTACTGCATGCCCTGCTCTAGCAAATATCTTACCATCTTACACACCACACAGACTCCTGAGATCTGCCCAATAAAATCTACTTTCTGTATACAAACCAAAACGTCCCGCTGGCCAGTTTCTCCTATCCTTTTCCTTAGCCAAAAAATGGAACTCTCTCCCACCCTCACTACAAATTTCTAAAAACTTTGAACACTTCAAATCCCAGTTCCATTCCTACCTCTCCCATAATTGGAAATGTAATTGCACCCTACCTACCTAATCTTGCTAATGTCCCTAATTCTGCTAATTCTCTCCTATACTTGTACTTCCACATGTGCCTCTACACCTTGCTGTTTTTCCCTCTACAGCTTCCCCTCTCTCAATTTAACATACTATAACATCAAAACCTTGAATGTATATAATGCAAATACTGTACATAGTTTTGTAACTCTACACTCTCTCCCTATCTGGAAATTTTCTCCTTTCTTTCTACCCACATACAAAGTTCATGCTAAGAGATGCTGTTAACTAGCTACAATAATCATCTCGGACACGTGTGTACTCCACTTTTGCTACTAAACAACTACCTCTCTCTAGTTCCACCAGACTCTTTTTCTACTAAACAACCACCTCCTTCTCTACTACTCAACGTCCCCTCTCTTCTCTCACCTGAATCTTGAATTTATACTTCGTAAACATTGCACTTTCCTCCTTTATTTCTTCCACATTCTACAAAACCTAGACTTCTATCTTTCAAATATTCAGTCTTTGCAACTATTAACAGAAGCCTTACAATTTCATAGTTTTTAATATTTTGTCAGCTTATTCCGCTTCCTCAGTTCAACTATATGCTGTGCAAATGACTCTCTAATCAACTACATATATGTCATGAAGAGTATTCATTTTTTTTTCAATTGTAATTTGCTATTCCTCAGTATATAATTCTACGTTTTAAATCATATGTTCTGATTTACTTGTATGTATTATGGAGCTTTTCTCCCTGGGCCTCCGCTGAAAACGGGCTCTGAGCCCAGTGGACCTCCCCGGTTATCAAACTGGAAATAAAATAAATAAATAAAATTTGCTGGTGTTGGCCATGTCTGAAACAGCTGGTGTGGACTCCTCTGCACCCTAGCAAAGAGGCATGGGGTTTGAAATCTGACATCAGCTGCTGTGAAAGCTCTCTATTTTCCAGCTGAGATTTAGTATCAAATATGAAACAAGCAGAACTCTGAAAGGGTGAATTAAAGAAAGTCACTGACATCAACAAAATATACAAGCCAGACTCAGGCATGTCAGTGTGTAGCAATACCACAGCTAGTAGTGCCAGCTAAACCTTAAACAAAGTTACATGCTGGCCAAGGTATGAGACAAGAGAGAACTGCTTACTGGAAGAGTAACCTTTATTACAAATGTCCATCAGGCAGTTGGTCCAGTAACTTATGCATTTCATCAACCATATTTTGCTGGAACTGAATGATATATGCAAGGCAATTTATGTCCCAAGTAAAAGAGGACACAAACTTACATCCCAAAATAGTCCATAACTATACATTTCTCAAGATAATGGGCTATGCAAATCTGCAGTCCTTTTATGGGATGTGCTGCAACTATGGAATAAAGCTGATCAGAAGTTCCAAAGCTTAGGGTGCATGGAATAGTCAGGTTTCTTCATTAATGAAGCTACAGTAACTGTTTTTTTCAAACTGGTGGCTGCTTTCAACATTTTAACAAGGAGGTGCGCACCCTAGAAGATTACTAGGAGATCCTTAAGGTATTATGCTGTGTCCTGTCGAAAACTAAGCCTTGCTGGATCACTTGATTCATCCTCATGTTTGACGTAGGTGTAAGGGACATATTAGCCATGGGTTTCCTTTTGCATCTGTGCTTACTGGTTCCTCTTGGAGGTGAAAGGGCCAAAGAACACAGTGATGGTCCAGTGTGGCAGGGCATTGTCTTGACATCTTGAAAACTTCTGCCTTTCTGCTTGACAAGAGAAACAGTCACTTGCTCAGAAAGATCTGCTGTATTGAGAAAGAACTGACATCTGAGTTGGTGTAGATGACAAAGACTGTCAAAATGGAGGTAAATGTAAACACTACTGCCATTGTCAGAGCCAAAATCATGCTCTGCATCAAAGTCATTGGAGCTGACAACTGAAAGGCCAATTCCTCAAGACAAGCATGAACATGGAGAAGATAGGCATGAAGCTCAGCGCTGAAAAGCCAAACCTCAACATCCAGCACAAATCATCCCTTGATTTGTCAGACACTGCATAAAGGGCACCACAGCATGAGTGTGGGAGGTTCAGGTATCAGCAGAGTCACCAATGTCAAAATCTGCAGTAGTCCAGGCATTGGGAATACAGTCAACAAGTCTCCAATCATCAATATCAACAGCAAGTATTTCAGTTTCAAAATCCACAGTCCCATGTCTGATATTACATGCAATGATGGAGAAAATCTGAAAAACCTAAAAGAGCCCAGAAAACCAAAGAAAAGGCCTTCATACACCATGGAAGCTGTTGGGGTTTTCAGATGTCTTTCATTTAACTTATGAATGGTTTCCACAAACTAATCACAATTAAATACAGGTAGAGGCAAGACAACTCGTCAGCTACTAAAGTCATATTCCATGACTTACAAAAATTGGGGAGGAGGCTTACTCTCAACATCTTACAAAGTTTTTGTTGAACTCCCTTTCTCTAATCTTTATTTACTTACTTATTTGTATTCCTGATCTGTAGAGGAAAGATCTTGGATAATTAAGCTCTTGCTGCAGTTTATGTTTTGAGGCCAGGGGCAAGATCAGACATAACAGTACTAATTGTAAATTCTGAGGTCAAGGGCCTCAGAAATCCATGGTCTGGGAGGAAAGGGACTTTCAAGTCTAGTATCTCAAAGTGTTAGAACTAAAATGACAAATTTCACATCTATAAAAACTATGCTGCCCCCCGGCCACAATAAAATACTGTATAACAGAACACTGCTAGCAAGTTGCCTCATTTATTCTGTTACTCTGCTTTGCATTTTAAATGCAATGCTGCATTTTCCATGACAAACAAGAAACAGTTTGAAATGAGTCGTTAGCCTAGTAAACATCTATGAACCTATGAGTATATCCTCCTCAATATATAAAGCACCAAATTATACAAATCTTGACATAAAAAATTATTTTATTTTTGCATTTAATTTAAATAATGATGAACCATTGACTTTTTTCCAGCTGAAAACTCTTGCCATTGCATCATGTAAGCTTGAGCCCACAATGCCTAACCACCAAAATTAAAACAAATAAGCTACTACATTTTCCATACTAATTGCAGCAACAGTAGAGTCTTGTATTCCAGTACTACGTTGTCAGTTAAGTCTCACAGGTGGAATAACCTAAACTGAATATTAGCTTGTGGTGACGTAATTATCTGCAACTCCAACTGTAATTGTTGCTTCTAGTGATCCACAATGCTTTGCTTGTGTATGCAGATCATTGCCAATACCTGCAGTTACATTTTGTGGGTAAGGCCATAAAGAAAAAAATAAGTACAGTGAAACTAAATCATCAAAAAACATGCCAACATTATTTTTTAAACAACTTGAATTGTTAAGCTCATAAGTACAACCAGAAATGAGAATGACTAAAATTAAGATGCATGACAAATGCAACTGTATAATCATTGCATATGGCGCTCCTCACCAGGCCATCATGTTCATGTGACATCTAAAATGATGAATTCATTCCCCATTCTAAACAGATGGGAGTTTTTGTAAGTAGGGCAAGAGTCATGCTATAATGAACCACTGCTAGCAATTGCTCATTGTTTTATCCCATTATTTCTTTTATTTATTCCTTCATTAATTCGTGTTTGCTTACAGGGTTAGCGCCACTCAGCAAGGACAATTTTCAGAGGGGACATGGCAAGAAAAGAACCCCCCCCCCCCCAAAATAAAAACTTTATAAATAACCTGCATAAAATGTCAACTCATTTCAAAATGCATGGTACAAACTACTGAGCAATCTTGTCCGCCTCAGGGAAGTCTAATGATTCTATAACTGAGGCCTACTGCAGTTTTTTAATTACAATAAAACCACTTCTGAACTGAAGCTAGAGTGCAGTTTAATCTAGCCACTAAGTCAATCACTTCCACTTTCTAAAAAAATATTAAGTCTTCCTCTGCATATGATTCATGCCTATAAGTGAAGTCATTTATTGCTTTGATGGGCCCAGTAGAAAGTGATAACAAAATTCCTTAAATACTTCATCTGTGCCAACATTTTTACATCTTACTTCTTGAATTTCTTCTCCACAACTCATATCAAACATTGAAATTAACTACTCTTCCTTGCTCAGCTGGTATAACAGACTGAACATTAATATGTAGGTAGGGGATGGCGCAGTGGACAGCCCTGTCACCTCACAGGAACAGGTTCCCTTTTTCAATAGTCCGATAGGGTACCTTTTGCGTGGAGTCTGTATGTCCTCCCTGTGTTCGTGTGAGGTTTCCTCCACATTCTAAAGACATGCAGTAGGTGGACTGGACACACTGAATTGGCCACAGGTGTGAGCTAGCGTGCAAGCATGTGGTATGAAAGAACAACTGCAGCAGGGCTATCAACCTGGCAGTGTAAATCTTGGCTCTAAATGATTGTCATTGTTGAAGGGACACCCCTACCCCATGTTTGAAAATGGTAAAAGGGGGTTGTGGATGGATGGGTATAAAATACAAATTCTCATTCTATTTCCATAACAGCCTAATTGTTATTACAGTACTTTTAAGGAAAAACTCACCCCAAATGGATCTGCTTTTTCCCATGAAATAGGTGCTCCCCAAGAAGCAGGTCTCATCTTTTCGGGCAGCGATTCTGGAACAGCTAACAAAATAAAGCAGATATCTACCAAGGCAACCAAAGAAGCTACCAGAACAACTAGGCTGTCCCCATATTGAGAAGCGATGAAAGCACCAATGGCTGGGCTAGTTACCAAACTTGCTGCAAATGTTGCAGATACCTGTTGGATAAAAAAATACATATATAAACTGTCATAATATGAGCAAACTACAATTTTATATATAAACTGTCATAATATGAGCAAACTACAATTTTTATGTTTACTTATAATTTATCCACAGAGGAAAAATTATCACTGACTAACCCCAGCACACTTCTATAACCAAATTGGATGTGCATTTTCATTTTGTTGCTGAAAAAAAAGATGCTACTTCTTCATAAACTAACTTTACCAGAAAAGGATACTAACATTCAAAAACAAATTATGAAAATTAAAATTATGTACTTACCATAACAGATTCATGTTGCCTATTCTTCATTCAGTTCAACTGTGGGTCATTGGATCTGATGGGATCCGACCTTGACACCAACTAGGAAGACTTTGGAATTGAGTACCAACTCCTCACCTACCCATAAACCTCCGCACTCCACCTCAACACCTCAGATCGAGTTTGCATTATTTATATGAAGACATGACTAACTAATAATCAAC
Organism: Protopterus annectens; assembly: GCF_019279795.1. NCBI lineage: Eukaryota > Metazoa > Chordata > Ceratodontiformes > Protopteridae > Protopterus > Protopterus annectens. The sequence continues at coordinate 1,016,401,945 of NC_056730.1, forward strand.
ATTCTATATGAGAATAAACATCCCAAGGCCATAAACTCAGTAAAAAGAAGCACTTGAAAGACTTAATTATAATCCTAGCTCAGTACTTCAGAATGAGGGGATAATTTGGAGGAGGTTATTGGGAAGGACGTTGAACCAGACGAAGAACAGATAACATGAATCTATTGTTATGGTAAGTGCATTAACTGTCATAGCCAATGTTGTCTGTCTTTGTCCGATTCAACAGTGGGACAGATACCCAAGCACTAAAGCCTGGGTAGATTCATGGAAGAACATTCTGGAAAATGGTGGAGCCACAGGATAAACAAGATCTTGATTGTTCATCCAATTTTTAATAGGAAATAAAGGTGTGTAAAGTTGAACAAGTAGCTGCAGCACAGATGATCTCAACAGGAAGTCTGTGAGGAAAAGCTGTCAATGTAGCTACTGCTCTTGTTGAATGCGCTTTTGGTTTGGATGACAGTAGTAAATATTTCTCTGTATATACAAAAGAAACAGATTTTTGAGAGCCAATATGACAAAATAACTTTGTAAACTGCTTCCCCCAAAATCTGTTTTGAAGAGGACACAAAACTGATGAGATTTCCTGAAGGGTCTTGTTCTGTGCAGATGAAAAATATCTGCTGGTGAATGTCTAAAGAATGCAAGACGCATTCCCCTTTACTGGAGAACTTTGGGAAGAAAACTGGTGGATGAATAAATTGATTTAAACTGGCTTCGGATGCCACCTTAGGAAGAAAGGAAGGATTAGTTCTCAAACCCTAGCCAGCTTCAGCAAGGAGCTTAGGTGGTGCTGGTCTAGGTGAAGGAAAGTATCCCTTGGATTCGTAAGAACCCCTGGAAATAAGTCAAAAGCTGAAGACGTTATCAGTTCTGAGGAACTCCTTGGCTTTAAACTCAGAAAGGACCCCTCAAAACCAAAAGGCTGCAACTCCAAAGCGGACCTCAGTGCCGAGCACCAAAACTCCAAGAGGTAAGGATGGCTCACAGTCTCTGTGTCAATACATCCTCCCAACTCAATGGTGGTTAAGACTTGGCTCCAAGGCTCCGAGCACATCAGGGCCTACAGAGGACGGCATCCAGTCAGGGTTGAAGTAGAGAATGGTATTGGTCTCTACCCAGTTATCTCAGGACATATCAGCACCAAAGCAACCAGATCCAAATGTTGGACAGGTGTCAGAGCTTGTAAAAGAGAAACAGTTGTCACCATACTTGGTACGTTTAATGGTGACGGTACTAAGACAACTCAGAGCTGAAGCTGAGCTCTTAGAAATCTCATCACTCTGTCGATGTCCTTTTTCAAGAGGTTCCTGTAAGACTAGGTGGACAAATCTAAAGATGAAGGTCTGGAAAGCCTCTTGTCCTGTAGTATCACTGCTGGAGCCTTCCTGTGTCCTGACAGAGTGCTCTTCAAACTATCTGGAAATATACAGAGCTAAGTACACTTTTCTGGCACTTCAGAGTTGTGCACGGTTAATTGTTGCTTGACTAATTTTAAATCATTGCTGGCTGACTTCATAGTTGTGCACTGTTATTTTTGCTTCACTGTATAGTTTTTCAGATTTCTGCTGAAGGTGTTGGTTTTCCCCTACCCACTCTCCCTATTCCTGTCTTGTTTAAATTTGAAGGCATTTGCAGTACAGAGTTGATCTGGGACACTCCCCCCAGTCCCATTTCTTTACCTCAGTCTAAATAATAGACTCCTCCTGCACTTGTTTTTAATCATTTTTAATTTAATTGCATTTTTTTTTAAACTGTTTGGTCTAACATTGTTACACACTCAAGAGTGCTAGCTTGCACCGCATTTGAATTGTTTTTACTGCTGTACCTTTCCTGTAACTATTGTAGTCCAGATTCAGATTTGCTGTATCCAGGACTGTATGTAAGCTTCTGAGCCCCCCAAGATTTCTGTGTTGGAGGGAAGCCTTCTAGCTTATCAGTGGGAGTGGTAAGCTCTAGGTAACCTATCTACCAAATAAGGAGTGGTCCTGGCCCAGAAATTGTAGTTACTGGCCGTTTGGGCAGTTTTTCCATCTCTCTCAACTTTCTGATTTAAAAGCCCGCATTTGCACTTGTTTCCCCCCTTTCCTGTAACTAGTTTAGTCCAGATACAGATTCTTAGTTTTAGCACTTGAATTTGCTTATTCGTGATCAGCACTTGTTCAGAACTTGTTGTAAGCACTAAATAACCTAATCACTCCAGCACTCAACCTTCCTCATTACCTAGAGGAAAACAGGTTTGGTACTTACTTTCCTCACTTGCTTAGAGAAAAAACGCTCTTGTACTCACTTTCCTCACTTATCTAGAGGAAAATAATGTTTTATTCAGACATGTCCAAGGGTCAGCTCCCAGTGTTCTCTCCTGTCTATCTGATGAATCTGGGCATCTTGGGGCAATGTAGAAACTGCCTCATGTACACAGACAACCCTCTCCTCAACCCTAAATCAGCCACGCAGTGAATACAGAGTTCAGTTCACAATTGTTTTACTTCTTTCGTTAGTTTAGTTAGTCAGGGTGAGCAGGCAGCATGTCAGCAGAGGAGTATGGAAAGCTGACAAGGAGCCAGCTGGGGGAGATGTGCCAGGCTAGGGGACTGGTGCATGGAAACCTGATTAAGGCAGATCTGATTGCAGCCTTGATTACAGCTGCATCAGCAAACAGCAACCAGGAGGACAATCAGACTGGCAGTGGAGATATAATTCCTTCGGACAATGGACAGCTCATCCTTTCTGCAGTGGACTTAAAAATCCAGCTGGTGCTAAAGAGACTTGAGTTGGAGGCCAGGCGTGTGGAATTAGAAGCAAATGAGAGACTGCAACGTTTGCAGGCTGAGGAGAATGAGAAACTTATCTGCAAGCTGAGGAACAAGAGAGGCAGAGGCAGCATGAGAAGGAGATGCTGACTCTTCGCCAGAGTCATGGAGGTAATGGGGAAGGGAGTAATTGGACCCCAGAAGCACAAAAGGTCCGTAAATTTCTTCTACAGTTTAAAGAAAGGGATAGTTTTGATAGTTTCATTCATATGTTATGAAGTTGACCAAGGGCTCTGGGTACGGTTCCTGACCCCCTTACTCCATGGTAAAGCTGTAACTGAATTAGCTAAAATGTCGGACGATGCATGTTTATACTGCTGTTAAGAAATGTCTTTTAGAACTGTATAAGCTTACATCTGAAACATTTAGGAAAAAGTTTCGTGAGCACAGATGCAAGGCAGACGAAAGTGTGTGTGTGAATATGTTGCTGAACTGAGCACTTATTTCCATAGGTGGGTGGGTGGATGACAGGGTCACCACTTTTGACGGGCTGGCAGACCTTTTGGTGAGGGAACAAGCCCTAAGCACTTTGCCTGAGGAAATGAGGATCTGGTTAGCTGATGGACAACGTGCTACTTCACATGAGTTGGGGAAGAAGGGAGACAGTACAGTTGTGTACACTTACCATAAATGAAGATGTTAGAGTGCATTCACGGTTGCAGTCATTACATTTGGGGTTATCTGCCTGCAGGTAGCCCTCGGCCGGCCTGATTATCAAAGTCTTGGGTCCTGCGTAGGATGCTCTCTCTTCTTCCATGACGTCAGGTAGTCGGGTATAAAGCATACAGCCGACGCCATTACATCAGTTTTTCTTGCCCCAGATATACAAAGTTACACCTCCATCAAAAAGCAAATACACCAGAAATCTTAAATACAGTAAACAAGAAGAAAGGTATAGCCAGTAGAAGTCAGGGGGCTGAAGGGAGGGTAACTGGGACTGCAACAGTGAATACACTCTAACGTCTACATTTATGGTAAGTGTACACAACTGTACTATGTTTTTCGTGTTTCACTGTTGCAGTCATTACATTTGGGTAGATTCCCAAAGCTAAGGAAGGGAGGAGGCAGTTAGAGAGAATTAGGACCAGCTATTAAGCCCTGCAAGACTGCAGTGGCAAAACCAGCTCTGGATTTAGAAAAATAGGCAAGTGGTAATGCTTGGTGAAGGTATGTACAGAGCTCCAGGTAGCAGCTTCTAGGATGTCCCTGGTAGGAACACCTCTGAGAAAGGCTGTTGAAGTAGATGCAGCCCTGGTGGAATGTGATCTTATCCCCTGTGGGGTATGTTTTCCATGGTGCTTATAGCAGAAATGATGAATGCAATGGCCTATCTACTTAGAAATGGTTTGCTTTGAAATGGCCTTCCCCTCTGCCCCTGCAGCAAAGGCAACTAGCAGCTGTTCAGTTTTCCTGAGAGGCTTAGTCCTATCCAAATAAAATCTAAGTTGTCTGTGCACGTCCAAAGAGTGCAGTATTCATTCTCCTTTGTTCTGTGGATTAGAAAAGAAGGTTGGCAAATTAATGGACTGATTAAGGGCCATAGTGGGCATAAAGGAAGGATTGGTCCTGAGGAACACCCTGTCTGCATGAAAGATGATGAAGGGCTCCATTGCCATGAGGGCCTGTAATTCAGATACTCTTCTTGCTAAAGTGATGGCTAGAAGGAAGGCTGTTTTCCAAGAAAGGAATTTCAACTCTGCAGTTGCAGCTGGATCAAAAGGAGGGAGAGTGAGCTTTTCCAATACAAAGTTAAGGTCCCAGGCAGGAGTAGGGGCTCTCCTGGATGGTCTTAAATTTTTGGCCCCTCTGAGGAATTGCTTCAGCTGGGGGTGAGAGAAGAGGGGTGGGCTCAGTATTATAATGTGCTAAAATGGCTGACGCATGAATTTTAATAGATGAGAAGGAAAGGCCCTTGTGGAGCACCTCTGTTAAGTATTGAAGAATATGCGGTACGCTGGGCACTGTTGTGCCCATCCCCTGAGTCTGGCTCCAGGAACAGTATCTTTCCACTTTTCAGCATAGGATTTTCTAGTACTAGGCCTCCTTGCCTCCAGAATGACATCCAGCACTTGCTTACTGAGGGATGGTATTAGAGAGCTCAGGTAATTAGCCAGGCTGCAAGATTTAGTGTTTGAAGATGGGGGTGCAGAATCTGGCCCTCCTGCTGGGACAGGAGGGAAGGGGTCAGAGGCAGGTGCCATGGTTCCAGCAGTGACATACTGTGCAAGTGGGGGTACCAGTGTTGGCGTGGCCAGTCTGGTGCAATGAGTGTTGTCCTTGGTTTGTCCTGTTTGATCTTTAGCAGAACTTTCGAGAGGAGGGGCAGAGGGGGAAAGGCATAAACTGACAGGCTTTTCCAAGTGAAGGACAGGGCATCCACTTTCCAAGCTTGTCTGTGGGAGTCCTTGTGCAGAATTTGTCCAATTGGTAGTTCTGAGGGGAGGCAAACAGGTCCATCTCTGGGCTCCCCCATTAGTTTCTCAAAATGTTGAATATCTTTGGTTCCAGTTTCTACTTGTGTGGGTCCATGAGATTTCTGCTCAGGTAGTAGTCTGCCAGTGAATTTAGCTTGCCTGGCAGGAATTGTGCTTGAGGTGCACTTGGTAGCTCAAGGCTGTGTTCCACAGAGCCATGGCTAGTCTGCAGAGAGGGTACGAGTGGGTTCCCCCTGCTTGTTTATGTACCACATAACAGTGGTGTTGTCTGTCTTTACCAGTAATTGCCCTGGAAGAATGTGGTCCTTGAAGGCTGTGAGAGAATTCTGTACAGCTAACATTTCTTTTTGATTGATATGCAGATGCATTTGACTTGGGTTCCATTTGCCCTGAATGCACTGCTCTGCCAAGTGAGCCCCCCCCATGCATAGTCTGATGTGTCCGTTATTAGGGTTTGGGCGGCAGGGGGTAGAGTGAATGGCAGTCCCTTGTTGTGGTAGTAGGCCTCTGCCCACCAAAGGAACGCTGTCTTTATACAAGGAATGATAGGAATCATTGATTCCAGGTCCTGAGAAGGTTGGCACCATAGGCTTTTTAGATACAATTGTAGTTTCCACATATGCAGTCTTGCATATGGAATTAGTAGGATGCAAGAGGCCATGAACATCAGGGCTTGCAGTATTTACCTTGCAGATAACTGGGTCTTTGTGGCCAGTAGTTTGAAGTAGGCTGTCAAATAAACCTGTTTCTCTGGCGTGAGGTAGGTCATCTGGGAAGTTGTGTTCAAGCTTGCTCCCAGGAATACAATTTACTGGCAGGGCACTAGGTGAGATTTCTTTTCGTTTATGGTGTGCCCCACTGAGGTTAACAGTTTCTTTACAAATGCCAGATGATTTAATAGCATGCCCTGGCTTTCTGCCTGAATTAGACCATCGTCGAGGTATGGGTATATTTGAATATTTCTTTGCCTGCAGAATGCAATGGCTGGAGCTAGGCACTTTGTGAATACCCTGGGCGCAGTAGATAAGCCAAAGGGCAGTGCGGAGAACTGATCGTGCATGCAGCCTGCTCTGAAGCGTAGGTATTTTCTGCAAGATTCCCTTACTGGGATGTGCAGGTAAGCTTCCTTTAAGTCTAAAGTTGCCAACCAGGCATTTTTGCCTAGCATGGGAAGCAGCTGATGAAGAGTTAGCATTTTGAATTTTGGGATTACCAAAAAGGTGTTTAGAATAGACAGGTCCAGGATAGGACGCCAGGAGTTGTCTTTTCTGGGTACCAGGAAAAGTCTTGAGTAAAAACCTTGTCCCCATTCCTCTGCTGGGACAGGTTGAATATCCCTGATACTTAGAAGAGAGAGAACCTGCTGTTGAGCCTCTGCCCACTGATTTGGAGGTAGGTCTGGACAACCGTTTGGGGTTGGTAAGGTGTGGAAGTGGAAGCTGTATCCTTGGGAAACTATATTTAAAACCCATTTGTCTTGGGTAACGAGTTCCCAGTTTTTTGCATGCAGGGCGATCATTCCCCCTAAGGGAGTAGGCAGTTGAGCAGGGCTTGGAATGTTTAAAGTTAAGTCATTGTGACAGTTTACCATGGAGGGTGTCTTACTACTTCCAGCTTTGGAAGTGGGAGCTCCCCACTGCTGAGGCCTCTGAATACCTTGAGATTGTAGCCTAGGTGGTCTGCTGTTCCTGGGTTTGGACTGAGAAGACCTGGAAGAGACAGGAAAGGACCAATTCTTAGAAGGCCAATGCCTACTAAATCTGGCAGGCTGTACTAGCAGGAAATCTTACAGTTTGCATAGATTTAGCTTTTTCCTCCATCTTTTTAAGTACTTCTTCTGCTCTGCTGCCAAACAGGCGGTCTTGGTTTAAGGGAGCATCCAGTAATTTAGCTTTAACATGATCTGGCAAGTTTTGCTCCTTAAGCCAAGCATGCCTTCTAAGAACAGACCAAGTAACAGCAGCCCTGCAAGATGCCTCTAAAGAGTTAAAACCACATTGCAAAGTACGTTTACCAACTTGTTTAGCAGAATGCATTAAATCCTGTAATTCTTTATTTTCAGCACAGTCAGGAATCAAAATCATTTTCTGTTTAAGTAGTCCAATGATATGCTGCTGATATCTTAACATATGAAACTAGCAGTTTAAGGCCCTAATGGCCAAAGTAGCAGACGTGTATACCTTCTTACCCCCATCTGTCCAGGGCCCTGGAATCTCTATCAGACAGGGTAGGGCTTTTGGCAGTAGTAACCTTAATGCCTTTTGGGTCCCTGTGAAATGGTCTCTGGGTCCGCGTTTCTCAAGGGTCACTTGAAAAACTAGCTTGAGTCCTCCGGGGGGAGAAATGTGAAGACTGGTAGAGATGGGTGAAGGCTGCCAGCCTAGCCAGATAGAAATGTGCAGATAGTTCTATTGTCTGTAAATGTGAAATGTTGAACTTAAAACAATGTGGCAACATTGTTATCTGCTGTAAAGAAAGCTAAGTCAAGCATTTCTTGTTGGTCCTGTGAAATTAAAATTATTTCATCACTGCCTTTCATGTTTACAAGTCGGCTCCAGCCCGGCTAGATGAAGGCTTCCTGCCTATTGTTTTAAGGCTAAAGTTAATGACCAGAATTTACTTGTGGAATGTCCTTTATTGCTCTAAATGTAGAAGAATGTAAATGCAGTTTGTCAGCCTGGGAACACCAGGAAAGTGTAAAAGATGTTGCAATGTTTTAGCAGAACTACAGTTTCAATTTAAACAGTGAGAACCAGAGATTATTAAGCATTTTTCGTCAGACTATCCAACTCACAGCAGCCTTATGCTCTATGTAAGTTATTTTAGAAATGTGTCTACTTTTACAAATAGCTAGAGATTAGAAAGATTAGACCAAGTGTTTTTCTGTGATGTCAGAACTGTACTACTGATTTATTTTATGTATTTCTGTGGGATCTCTGAACTTTTGACTAGCACTGTATAGTAGAAAGTATTGTCTTGTGGTTTTAATTATTTATTATTAAATATTTTAAAACCTTTTAACTGTGTTTGGTTTGTATAGAGATAATTTAAGCTCTAGAGTACACTGCATATTTATAGAATGTACTGTCCAGGTCACTCCAAATAAGCTTTGACTGTTTAGTCACATCTACCAACTGGATAATATTGCACAGTAATAATTGGACACTCTTTTAAGGGCCTTTGGGTAGCTGATAAATATTGGCTGGGTGGTGGCAAGTGGTACTACTGTATAGTCTGGGTAAAAGGGGCACAGCTGGAGAACCTGTGCCAGCCTTCCCCAGAAGTGTCTGTGTCGTATAAACTTATCTCAAAGTGTGTGCGTGTCAGCTACTTGGGCAGGGACACGAAGCACTGGTTGGACAGAGTGGGTACTGGAGGCTTTAGCTTGCCCAGCTAGGCTGAGATCTGGACCCTATAGCTGTGCCAGTGGGGAGAGTCTTATTGGGGACCTGGAGAGCAAGGGAGCCACCAGCCCCAGACTGACTGTGATCTCTGTGTGCTCTTAAGGGAAATTTCACTTTAATGTGTGTATTTGTTATCTTTTCCTCATATATAAGACGCCCTCTCTGGTGTTAGTGGTGAGGATTGAGACTCCTTGATTGCTGGGCCAGGGCACGGGTGTTGCAACATGATTTGGAGATACGACAAAATCTCATAAAACAACAATCTGAACTAAATTTACCAACAGGGACAGTCTGGGGTGACCAACTCTTTTCTGGAACTTCTGCATTCGTCACAGGAACGAGAATATTCTCTGCAACTTCCACAGAAATTGGAACACCAGATAACTCACTCTGAGATGAGTCTCTCACAGGCTATGTGCTGTGGTACAGGCTCAAACACTGGTCTTAAATGTTTCAGATTCCACCTAAAGTCTGCTCCTTGTGATTCCACAATGTATAATCTCTGCTCTGAGCAAATACTCTTCACACCACCAATCCGATCATAACCTTTGGACATTAGCATCCTTACCACTTCTTCTTGTAATGGATTGAGTGGTCTGCTGGTCCTATTGTAGTAGGACTTCGGGGTTAGGCGTTTCTTCAAAAGATTGGTTTTCACTGTTCTTGACACATGGAACCAACAATTGACTACTAATTGGTAATGTGGTTCTGGTTTGTCTTGACAGAAGTCTCTCAGCAAGTGAACAAAGATGTTTATCATAAAGAACATTTCTGAAATTCAAGATTAATCAGGAAAACATCACTATTATCTCGTTTTGACTTCTCTAGTAACTGTTTTGCATTCTGAACTGCACATTCTGTCAAACCACTTGACTGTAGGTACTCAGGACTACTTGTGACATTAGTAAAGCCCCATTCTTCAGTAAATCTTTTGAACTGTTGGCTTGTAGACTGCACGATATTGTCAGAAATAACTTTGTGCGGACTACTATGTACAGCAAAAATGATGTTTCATATTAGCAATGACAGAATCTCGAACCAAATGGAGTAAAAGTCTACTAACACCAAATAATGTCGACCATTCCACTCAAAGATGTTGGTGGCTACTGTCGACCAAGGCAGTTCAGGAATCTAGTTTAGCTGAAGTGGTTCCTTCTGTTGATGTGGCTTTGTACTATTACACGTAGAACAAGATGAAAGTGTTCTCTCAATGTCTTGTGACATACAAGTCCAAAATACTAGTCCTCTCGCTCTTTTTTTGATAGAGTCGGTTCCTGGTTGACCACGATGCAAGACAGAAATGTACTCTTGTTGCAAGGACTTTGGAGCAGTGACCTTTGGACCTTTCAGAATGATACCTTTGTCAGACAAAATCTCATCTCTATATGGAAATTAAGGTTGCACTTCTTGAGGTAAACTAGATTGCTCTGATGGCCACCCTTAACTGAAAGTGGTTCAGCCTTTGTAAAACGGGATATGTGGCTGTGTAATCTCTCAACTCATTAAGATGTGTGGAAGAAAAATTTCTCACTTTCTTGACTTCAAAAATCAAGGTTCTCTTTTTCGTGCTGTTCTGTGATGTTTCTGGGCAATCTGGATAATGTATTAGCAGGATAACGAAGTTTGCCTCTCTTGTAGACAAGACTGAAATTACTTTTGTAATCTCAGCATCAGATATTGCAGGCTGGCTGGAGCTGAATGCATTGGCTTTCCTCAAGATAGTGACTAGAGGTCGGTGGTCTGTTTCAATCTGGATATGTCTACCATAAACAATCATGGAACTTCGAACATGCAAAAATATTTGCCAAAAGCTCTTTTTTGATCTGGACATCCTGCATTTCAGTTTGGGTAAGAGTTCTTGATGCATAGACAACAGGTTAATTCTCTTGTAGAATGACTGCACCAATACCAAATTTTGAAGCATCACACAAAAGAGTAACTGGCTTGTGAACATGATAATATTTGAGAGTTGGTGGACTAGCAATTGTTTGTTTCAGGACATCAAATGCTCTCTAGTGTTGCTTTAACCAAGACCATGATACATCTCGTGTGTCAGCTCTCTGAGCAGTGTTAAAAGTTGGCTCAAATATGGAATGAACTTGCCTAAATAGTCAACGATGCCAAAAAAAAATATTGCAGGGCTTGAACATTATCTGGAGCTGGCATCTCGAGAATGGCTGTTTGCTCGGAAAGGTCTGGTCGTAAGCCTGAACTGTTAAATAAATGACCAACATAAGTAACTTCTTGTACCCTGAATTTGCATTTCTGTGGATTAAGCATAAGAATTTCTTGACGTGCCCTTTCCAGAACTTTTCTGAGGTTTCTGTCATGCTCATCTTCATTATGTCCTCCTACTAGTATGTTGTCAACTATAATAGCACAAGGATACCCAGAAAAAAGTTCCTCCAATGCACGGTGAAAGACTTCACTTGCAGAATTTATTCCAAATGGCATTCTCAAAAGTCTGTACCTGCCAAACAGAGTACTGAATGTAGTGGGCAATGATGATTTATTGTCAAGCTGAATTTGCCAAAATGAACACTCTGCATCTAAGACAGAAAAAACAATGGCATTTGGCATCAAGGCTGTGACTGACTGTGTGCATTGGATGATGAGGTCTTTTTAGAGTGTTGTTCAAATCTTGTGAATCAATACATATTCTGATGTCAAAAAAACACAAAATAAACTACTAAAATAGAAAAAAAAAAAAAAAAAAAACAGCTTCAGAAAGCAACCAGTAGTTTTAAAGTGCATAAAGCGCTTTTCGTTTAATAAAATCAAACTTCTTCAGGTGCATCTGAAGAAGTTTGATTTATTAAACGAAAAGCGCTTTATGCACTTTAAAACTACTGGTTGCTTTCTGAAGCCATATTCTGGTGTCATCTGAGCTTTTCTTATGAGCTACCGCCATGGAAGATACCCATTCAGTTGGTTCATTAACTGGACAAATCACAGCTTGTCGCACCATTTTTTTCTAGCTCGGCTTTGACTCTGTCCTGCATGGCTAGTGGAATTTACGAGCTGGCCTGATAACTGGACTGACACTTGGGTCTAACTTCATGGAGTACACAACTGGAAGCTTCCCTTAACTGAACAAGTTTTCAACTCGACACAAGAAGGTAATAAAGGTAATAAGACCTCTAATGTAACTGAAGCTTTTAAATGTTTGCTAAAAGCAGAAACCAATGCACTATTAAAATTTCAAAGGACTGAACTTCTTAATGCTAATAGGAATGAAGAAAGTAAAATGCATACAATTGGTGTACTCCAATTAACACGCAAGATTGAGAATTTGATAACCAAACTAAAGACTATACAATGGCAGCATAAGCAAATGGAAGCATGTCTTTGCTTCCACGTAGTTCCTAGAGGGTTAAGAATTTTAAAGATGCCCACTTATGGGACTATTTATCCTGTACTCTTGGCCAAATGGCAAAAACTCAATACTGAAACCAGTTTTTCTTACATAAAACTTCTTATTGAACAATATATGCAGAATGAGAATGAAATCAGTCATGAAATTATGATCGTACAAACAGAGCTGATAACGCTTATGAACGAAAGGGATTTTAGTGTATTTCATGAAGATGTACTGTCACATATATCTATGCTGGAACATAGATTATTACTGGATAAAAAGAAGAAACTTGAGCGAGATTTAAAGGATTTCAGTGTTGGTAATGTGCTCTCTTGGCCGAGAAAACCCAGGGCAGTGAGAGAACCAATAGTATCAACACATTTGAACAATCCCCCCATTTACACACCAATCCAGGAAAGTGCAGCAGACTAATGTCACCCTCCAGCCCTCGGGCACATTGAGAGATGAGAACGGAACCAGCAGAGAGGCAGTGAAAGCAACGAGCAATAGCGATGCTCATGTTTCACTTACTGATCAACATTCCAGTCTCATTGGCCACCGTGTGAATGGTAAAGAAATAGTAAAACAAGCAATGGAAGGCAATGATGTAAATGATATGACCAACAAAGAGAAGGAGCAGAGACAAACATATACATCCAATAGCTCCATTTCTCTATCTACAGGAGATGTTAGAAGAAAACACGCAGCTACCAATGCAAGCCAATCTGAATTAAACTCATTTTTTCACCAGTTTCCCCTGCCGATTCGAGAGCAGAGTAAATAGACTCCAATCAAAATCAGCAGGAAACGGAAAACACCAAACCACCTGGCAATGCTGCAGAACAAAACACAGAGACAAGTGAGTTAGACTTGATTGTTAATCTATCCAATTATGAACTAAATGTTTTTGAGAGATCTCTTTTAAATAGAGATATAGAAATATTATACCCGCTAAAGGAACTGATGCTATTGATTTTATTCTAGAGGTTAAAATAAGAAGTTATGTACCTACCACAACGTTCCATGTTAGTTGTCTTCTTCTCGCCTTCTTTCTTGCTGGATGGGTTCGGAGCCGATCCTCGGCTCCGACTCGGCCAATACTAAAAAGCTCGAGAGCTAATTCCACCGGCTCGAGGCTCCCCTATATCCCACAATGCTAGGCGGTAACTACTCAGATCTCGTTTGGTAGCTATACCAAGCAATATTAGTCTCCAAAAATGGAGTAACAAATTTCAGAAGAAGAAACACAAAGAATTCCGGTCGGTCTGTCCAGGCTTGGGGGGAAGGAGGGAGGGATGCAAGAAAGAAGGCGGGAAGAAGACAACTAACATGGAACGTTATGGTAGGTACACAACTTCTTAATGTTAAGTTGTCAATCTCGCCTTCATTCTTGCTGGATGGGACCGCGTCCCTAGCACCTTATCCCGGGTGGCCTATCGGAACAGACTCTTGAGAACAGTGGAACCAAAATTGGAACGGCTTCTGGAAACCATGTCCAATTTGTAATGTGAAATGAATGTATGAGGAGAGGCCCATGTGGCTGCTGCACAGATTGAGTCTATTGGCAATCTGTCCTGAAAGGCTATGGATGTAGCTAATGCCCTGGTTGAATGAGCTCTAGGTCTTGAGGGTAATTTTTGATGTCTGATCTCATAGATGAAAGTAATTGTAGAAGGGAGCCATCTAGACAGAGATACTTTGGTAACTGGAAGGTCCAGTCTTCCTTCTGCATATGACAGAAACAATTGATCAGATTTCCTGAGTTGTTTAGCTCTGTCTAAGTAATATCTCAGTTGGCGATGAACATCCAAAAAATGCAGCTTTTGCTCTGATCTATTTGAATAGTTAGGGAAAAAAACGGGAAAATTAATAATCTGGTTTAGGTTAATTTGAGAAGAGATTTTTGGTAAAAAGGATGGGTTCGTCCGGAGAGATACTCTGTCTTTGTGAAAAACTAGGTAAGGAGGACGACTGCAGAGGGCTTGGAGTTCTGATACTCTTTTCGCTGAAGTTATAGCTACCAGAAAAAGTGTCTTCCAGGAAAGCAATTTCAGAGAACATGAAGCAGCTAGTTCGAAAGGGGGAAGAATTAAAGACGCCAGAACCAAGTTTAAATCCCATTGAGGCGGAGGGTCTTTGATTGGAGGTTTGAGAAGAAATATACCTCTTAAGAAGGCCTTACAAAGTTTGTGAGCCATAATGCTGGATTCTGAAACACCCACATGAAAATTTGAAATGGCAGCCAAGTGAACTCTAATGGTTGATGCAGAAGATCCTAAATTAAATAGTTCCGCCAGGAAGTCTAAAATGGACTGGATAGGTGCAGTAAAAGGATCAATGTTTTTCGATGATGCCCAAAGGGAAAAACGTTTCCATTTACTAGTATAAATCTTCCGGGTAGAGGATTTATGAGAGGCTATCAATATATCTCGGACCGAGCGAGATATTGAGGGAAGCCTGGCTAAGGTAGGAATTGGAGAAACCATGCTGTGAGGTTTAGGGAAGACCGAGATTGGTGCAGCTGACCCGACTGATGGGTAATGAGATCTGGTACTGGGTCCAGATGCCAAGACTGCTCCAAAAGGTAACAATGAAGAAAGGGGAACCATATCTGTCGTGACCAGTAAGGGGCAATGAGGATCATAGTCACTCTCAAGGCGATGGCTTTCTGAATTAGTTGAGGTATAATTGGAAAGGGGGGAAAGGCATACAGAAGTCCCCGGGGCCAATTGTGGACTAGAGCGTCTCTGGTGGGAAGGTCTGGTAACGGGAAGAGCGTGAAGAAGTCTTGACACTTGCTGTTTTGGGGAGTAGCAAAAAGATCGCAGCAAGGATGGCCCCATCTTAGAAATACCTCTTCTAGAACTGATGTCTTTAGAGACCACTCGTGTGGCATGAGAATTGCTCTGCTCAACCTGTCTGCAATGACGTTGGATTTCCCGGGGATATGCGTCGCTGTCAGAAAACGTTGAGAAGAGATCGCCCATTGCCAAAGTCTGAGTGCTTCTCGACATAAAGGGTATGATCTGGTTCCGCCTTGTTTGTTGATGTACCACACCACGGACATGTGGTCCGTTTGGATTGCAATAGTCCCTTTGGGAAGAGAGTCGTGAAAGGCTTGCAACGCTAAAAGCACTGCTCTCATCTCTAGGACATTTATGTGCAAGTGGCACTCGAAGGGTTGCCACGTGCCCTGGACTGTCCTGCCCTGATAATGCCCCCCCCACCCGATCAGGGAGGCATCTGTTGTCAACGTGGCAACTGGAGGGGGGAGAGTGAAGGGTCTTCCTTGGAGAAGTTGAGGTGACGTGACCCACCAAGATAGATGATTCTTGCATACTTGAGTTATCAGTATGGTATGGGACATTGGGAGTCGTTGAAAGGACCATTGGGTAAAGAGCATCCACTGGAGGATCCTCATGTAAAAGCGAGCTAAGGGGAGAAGGGGAATAGCTGCTGCCATGAGTCCTAGTACCTTTAACACTAATCTGGCTTTGACTTTGACCAATTGCAACAGAAGGGATACTTGGTTCCGAATGTCTAAAACCCTCTGCTCTGTGAGTGTTGCTGAAAGAGTCTGTGTATCTAATTTGGCGCCTATGAAAGTAATAGACTGACAAGGCGACAAGGCAGATTTTTCAAAATTTATTGAGATGCCGAGAGCTTGTCAGGTTAGCATGGTGAAATTCCTGGATAGTAGAAGCTGATCCCTGGTGGTTGCCGTGAGGAGCCAATCGTCCAGATATGGAAACACCTGGAATCCCTGGCCTCAAGTGAGCCGTGACCACTGCCATGCATTTGGTGAACACTCGGGGGGCTGTAGTGAGACCAAAGGGCAGGGCTCTGAACTGGTAGTGACTGGCTCCCAGCCTGAAGCGGAGATATCTCCTGGAGCGTCAGTTCATTTTGATGTGGTAGTACGCATCCTGAAGATCTATCGAGCACATCCAATTGTCCTGACCCAAGAAGGGTAGGATGGACTGTAGCGTGACCATCCGGAATTTTGTTTTCTTGAAAAACTTGTTTAAGTGACTGAGATCTAGAATGGGCCTCCAGTCCCCTGTTTTTTTTGGTAACAAAAAGAATTTGGAGTAGATTCCGGATCCTTGCTGGTCTGCTGGGACTGGTTGGATGACATTTTTAATAGCAGCTTTGAGACTTCCAATGCTGCTTTTTCCCTTAGACCGGGTTGAACATCTGGAAGGGATTTTTTTGGTTGAGTTGGAATGTGAATAAAGGGAATTTTGTAACCCTCGGATATGATCGACTGTACCCATTTGTCTTGAGTTGGGAAAGCCAGGCTTCTGGGTACAGTGATAATCTTCCCCCGACTGCCTCCGAAGGTGGAAAGCTGGGCAGCCCCTCAGGGGTGCTGAAAGGGTTTGTCAGAGAACACCTCTCTGCTACCCTGGTTTTGCGGACCTCCTCTGCCTCTGGGGTGGCATCTATTATTATTCCCCCCTCTGCCTCTAGAGGGGAATCGGCCTTGTGCGTCAGATGAGACTCCCTGAGATTCTCCCTGAGATTGTTTCCGGAACCACATCTTCCCTCCCCTCTGACCTTTGGGATAGGGTCTAGAAGGGGTGGAAAAACGGACTCCTACGGCAGAGAGAGTCTTACCTTCCACCTCGCACCTGGTCAATGTATCCTTCACCTGTGGACCAAACAAAGATGATCCGTCAAAGGGGGAATTGGTGAAGGACGCCTTGAAAGGGTCCGCAAAGTTGCACAGTCGCATCCAGGCATGCCTTCATAAGGCAATGCCCGTGCCTGCAGATCTACTCGCTCCATCTGCTGCGTATGAAACCAGTCGCATGGAGGAGTTCACAATTGAATTTAGGGTTGCCAACTGGGAATTCATAGTGTCTTTGAACCCCTCAGCTGTAGGATCCTTCATCAGTTCACCCATATCCTTGAGTAAATCTCTTTGGAGACGAGTGAAGTGGCATAAGTAGTTCAGTGACCGCATAGAAAAGGTCGCTGACGAAAACATCCGCTTACCGTATCTGTCCATGGTCCTAGACTCTTTATTAGGAGGATGGACAGGAACAGATGGATCAGCTAATTCCTTCTTTGTGGCCGCAGCCACCACCATGGCATCAACCGGGACACCTTTGGATAGAAACTGTTTGTCTGAGGGAGCAGTGATAAATTTGGATGGTCTCCTCGGGGTGGGTTCCACTGAGTCAGGAGCCGTCCAAGCCTTCCTTGCCACCAATTCCATAAGGGGGTCAAAGGGAGGGGACACCCAGGAGGTAGAAGGGCGAGAACCAAACGCCTCAAGATACACTGACTCATCCTCCAAAGGGTTAAGGGCTGGCCAATTCTCCCTCTGTTTGAGGATTTCAAGGATGTCCGCAAAGGAGACATCCTCAGAGGGGGAACGAGGGGACCCTTCAGATTCCTCTAAGTCAGTGTAAGAGGTGATAGACTCAGGGGAGTCAATGTGCTTCCTCTTGCACTGCCTCTTCCTAGGGGATCTCCTGCAGGGTCAGGAGAGACCTCGGAAGAGGAGGAAATTCCCAATGGGGAATCTTGAGGAGTTGGTTCTCTGCGGTGTGAGACAAGGGGGTGAGTAGAAATCACCGCAGACACTGTAGATGGAGGGGCTGAGGGAGCCGACTGTGGGGCAGAACCTGGTTCTAGCACGCTCCGCATGACCTCGAAGGCATCTCTGTCAGGCAAGGCCCGAGGCCCTCGCTCCGAAGAGACAAGGACCCCTCCCGGCACCGACAGACGGCTCCGAAGTCGATGTCAGAGCCGAGCTCACCAGCGCCGAAGTCCCGAGAGGGAGAGCGGGGTCGGACAAGGGTCCGATGCCAGTCGCCCCCTCGGAGCCGACGAGGGAAGCCCGGCGCCGAGATCCCTCCAAAGAGGAGACCGGAGCAGACGACGGAGCCGAAAAAGATGGTATCGGATCCGACGCACCGACAGTGATGGCTCCAACAAGCCCTGGCTCCGAACTCGAAGGAGTCGGAGGAGGAATGTAATGAGGGACGGAAATAGCCAACGACTGATGAGTCGGGCTATGGAGCATTTGGGCCAGTGCCTCGGACTTAAGAAGTCTACTCACCACCCTCTGCAAATCATGGTCTGACAACCTGGAAGACCGAGAGGAATGTGATTTGTGACTCCGCTCTGAAAGTAGAGGAGATCCTGGTGCCGAGTGTACAGAACCAATTGAGGGGGACCTGGAACTCTTTCTATGAAATGGCTCCGATAATGGTATCGGAGCCGATGGGGACTTACTAGCTTCGGCTCCAGCCGGAGCCGAAGTAATAGTAAGAGTAGATCTCGATCTCTTTTTAGAATGTGGCTCCAACAGTATCGGAGTCAATGAAGACTTAACAGCCTCGGCTCCAGCCGGAGCCGAGGTAATAGCTTGAGGCCCAAAAACATCGGCTCCGGCCGGAGCCGATGTCGGAGCCTGCTTCGACATTACTACAGTCGACTCAGGAGCAGGAGTCGACTGTTTTGAAGCCTTCTAAGGTTTTCCCGAACTAGACTGAGTCGGGGGGCCTTCAGGCTTTAACAAACCCCTTAGAATGAGTTTGTTCTTGCGTTCCTGCAGGACTCGAGGGCTGAAACCATGGCAGACAGCACATGAGTCCTGCAGGTGCACAGGCCCCAGGCAGTACACACAAGAAGTGTGACCGTCTGTCAGAGACATTTTCTGACAGCACGAGTCACACTTCTTGAAGCCTGAGACCTTTTCCTTAGACATTATAGGGAAAGTGCCTGACAACAGAAAAAAAACACCACAGACACACCCTGTATAAAAAAGTTATTTTAAATTTAGCTAACAATAAACTATAAACTAAAGGCTAAAAAGCCACAGCCACACACACACAAGCCCTTACTGACAAAAAGAAAAACTAAACTAGTCACTGAAGGACTGAGGAAGGGAAGGGCCGAAGGCCTACAAGATAAGGGGAGAAGGTAAGGACTCGACAAAAAAAGGGGTCGAGAGATCTAAATTTAAATTAAACTAAAATGGCTAAGATATGAACAACAAAAAGGGGGTTTAGAAGTACCTGAAAAGGTAAAAGTTAAACTAACCTGCCTGAGCCGGTAGAAGAGCACCTCGTCAGCTATAGCGGCAAACGAGATCTGAGTAGTTACCGCCTAGCATTGTGGGATATAGGGGAGCCTCGAGCCGGTGGAATTAGCTCTCGAGCTTTTTAGTATTGGCAGAGTCGGAGCCGAGGATCGGCTCAGAACCCATCCAGCAAGAATGAAGGCGAGATTGACAACATTGTTTGTTAGGAACGTGGCTCTAAAATGTTATATAAAAATAATCATGGAACTGGACAAACTGTCTTTAAAAAACCAAGTGCTTTTACACCCGTTCTACACCCCCTCTTACAAGCATTCAAACAAGCTTGTGAGAGGGATTTTGTACAAATGCTGAAGAATGCAAAACATAGTAATAAACAGATTTTTTTATAATTTAAGCAAAGATGAGCATGCAGCACTTGACAGTTTCAGTAACAATGATCAGATTGTCATTAGGCCAGCTGACAAAGGCAGAGCCATTGTTATTTTAGATAAACAATATTATGAAAATGAAATACAAGTAATGTTAAATGATGGAACCTACAAGTTGATTAAGGCACACAGTTGAATAAGATTATCAGTAACATGCATAGTAACATATATGATTTATTAATGTGTGAAGTTATTGATCCTGATCTATACAAATATTTTCTTGTAGAATTACCAATTATTCCCACTTTTAGGGGTCTCGCTAAAATTCATAAGAATGCTATCAACCCCAAGATGAGGCCCATTATCTCAAGCAGAGGGTGGTTAACAGAACCACTCTCAATATACGTGGAGAAACAGCTTAAAGATGTTGTATTTACTAGTAATATGATAATAGAGATACTCAGGAGTTTCTTAAAACACAATCAGAGTGCACACATGATGTAACTGATTAATCTGACATTTGGCTTTTTACGCTAGATGTCAAGTCTCTGTTTACAATGATACCTAATGATGGAGGCCTTGAATATCTAAGGCAATTATTATGTGCAAGGAATGTCACAAGTATAATTATGATGAGATGTATGTTACTGCTAGAACGGATTTTAGAGAATAATGTTTTCATGTACAATGACAAGTATTATTTACAGACAAAAGGGGTAGCAATGGGAACGCCTTGTGCAAACTCTTACGCTAATCTGGTTGTGGCCCAATGGCAGAAAACACATATCATAGATACAGAATATGGCAATAACATTAGGTACTACAAAAGATTTGTGGAGGATGTCTCCTTCCTATGGGAGGGCAATGAATCTGATTTGTGTATATTTATTGCATACTTCAACCAAACAACCAACTTCTTAAAATTTGAAGAGAAATGGTCTAAATCAGGGACTGAATTTCTGGATGTGCTTATTAGTAAAGAGAATGGAAAATTTACAACTATGTTATACAGAAAGAGATGCGGGAAAATGGCCTTCTCCATCGCACAAGCATGCACCCCAGACATGTAAATCAGAATATAGTTATAAACCAAGGAAGGAGGACATCTAATTTGATTAGTGATGATGCCAAATGTGAACAAACTTTAGAACATCTGAGAAATTAGTCATGAGGGGATACTCCACACATGAAACGGAGGTATTGAAGGATTCAAAAATGGTTGATAAAAGAGGGAAGGGAAGACCATATTTTCGAAACAATAACATATATACCACAACATCAACTCAGGTAAACAGGCAAGTCACCAATACATAAAATAAGATTGAACATACCATATTCAAATAACGACACAGATGTGAATAAAGTCATTACTAAAAATTGGGCCATTTTGACTACCAACAAAGAGATATGCACCATTATTGGCCATCGACCAAGGTATAGTTACAGTAATAGCAAGCTCTTAAAAAAGTTACTATGTTATGAAGAGACCAAAGAGAGCAGAATAACATCAGATAGACAAAGAACTTTTCCTTGAAGGAACTGTAACCAATGCTCATATATGTCAGGTTCCAATAGCTTTATACATCCGGAGAATGGCAAGACATACACTTTCAGGCACTATGCAGACTGCAAATCTCTAGACTTAATATATCTAGCCAGCTGTGTGAAATGTACCAGTTATTATACAGGTAAGACTAATCGAACCCTAAGAGAAAGGATAAGGGAACATATCTATGCCATCAACCGTGAAGTAAGACTAATGCTTCGGCCAAACACACATTAGACCATGACTTGAGCCACAAATTTAAGTTCATGGTAATAGAGTTGGTCAACAAAAGCAAAAGATTGGGAAATATAAAGAACCACACTGAGTGACAAGAAACAAAATGGATAATCAGGATGTAATCTGACAGAGGCAAGGGCTTAAATGACAGAGTCTCTATCAAACCTTTCTTAAAGGATAGGCCCCTGAAGCACTGAATATGCACAGTTAAGAAATAATTACTACATATATACTGGAGTGAACAAACATTTTTCATCATATATTTTCACTATATACTGAATTCACTGTATTGAAATTATATTGTTTTCAATAACATCTTTTAGCACTTTTTAAGCAGATTTAATAGCATTTGTATCTTAATCATCAAATTATTACACTGTTTCTTGAAATGTATACAGTTTTTAAATTAAATGATTATAGAAACTTCTTAAAAAATGTATTATTTTATTATATAGTAATTTTTTATATTATGGGTTTTAATTATTAATTTATGTATATATATATATATCTTACAAAGTCAAGATACTAGAAATACTATGTAAGTAGATGCTACCATCTAGTGGTAAATCTTTATATGGCTGAAGAATTGCAATAAAAGTTTTTTTGGCGCCTTTTTTCATATTTAAATGGCAAAGTAATGGTATTGGAGATGTCTGAAGAAGGGTTTGGAAGCAATCCAAAAGCGCTGTTTTTAACTTCTGTTTTGAATAAAAGATTACAAATTGAAGAGCTGTGGTGGTTGGTACCCGACGTATTTTTCAGGATATAGGTAGAAAATATGTACTGGGCAAAATTAGAGTAGCGGTCTTGCAAGCTAACTTGGTTGCTGTATCTTTCGGCTTTTCCCGGTTAGGGGTCGCCACAGTGGAACTCCGGTCCGCTAATGATAGGCAGTAGATTTTTACGTACGAGTTGCCAGCCCTGACGCACAACCTTCAACGAAGGTACGCCCATTCAAGCATGTTTCCACACAGAAGACACTTTAGCTGAGAATCGAACAGGACAACGTCTTACTGTGAGGTGACAACGCTACCGCAGCACCACCTTATTAAATGAAAGCAGTCCCATTTTCAAACCGTCTCTGAGCCCTAATAATGACTGGATGTGCCTCAACCACATAAAATAAGTCGTAGCTTCTTCCAGCACAGTAACATGAAAGCATTACTAAGCCTTCGGTTTGAATTTGACTTCCATAAGCAAAGAATAGTTGTGTAAAATCTTACCATAACCATAGATGTCCTTCTCTTCCATGCTGCAGTATTCTAGTTGTGGGATTTCCTGCCCTATGACAACTCGTATGTCGGTTCCTATACAAAAGCTTCAGCTTAGCTGTTGCAGCTGCGTGGGATGTCACATGCAAGGCCATAAACCAATGGCCTTAAATGTGACGTCTGCACGCACAATCTTCAGAAATTAAAGCTCAGCAGGTAGAGTAGAAGGCCCAGAGAAGATGCCAGTGGTGTCAGGTATGGGACCCTGGAGTCCTTCGGTAGCATATATAGGTCCAGGGTGATGCTGGGATGAAAGGAGAATGATGATTGGGTTATTGGTGGGTGGGAAGGAATACTGCAACATGAAAGAGGACATCTATGATTATGGTAAGATTTTACACAACTATTCTATGTCTTTCAATTCCTATGTTGCAGTATTCTTGTTGTGGGAGAGTACCACAGCTTAGTTGGATGACAGGGTGGTGGATGCAGAAGAGGATTCTACAAAGCCCTGTAGGATTGCCCTGGCAAATCTTGCACATACTCTGGAGACTTGGTCTAGCTTGAAGCCTTGGAGGCGGCCACTGCCCTTGTGGAATGGGCCTTTACTTCCACTGTTTTTTTTTCCATGGTGGGAGTAGCAAAGACAGATGCTGTTCCTGATCCAACATGAGATGGTTTGTTTGGAGACTGCCTTGCCCAATGCTCTGGGATGGAAGGCAACAGAGTTGTTTAGATTTCCTAATAGATTTAGTTCTGTCCAGGTAAAATCTTAGTTACCTGTGTACATCCAGGGAGTGGAGTATCCTTTCCCCTTCATTTGTGGGAGAGGGAAAGAAGGTGGGCAGGTGGATAGAATGGCTTATAGACAAATCATTGACCACCTTAGGCATAAAGGAGGGGCTAGTTCTCAGGGTGACCCTGCCCTTGTGGAACATGGTGTAAGGGGGCAAGCCATTAAGGCTTGCAGCTCTGAAACCCTTCTGGCTGATGTGATAGCCACTAGAAGGACTGTTTTCCATGTACATATCTGAAGAGAAGCTGTCCCAGCCTGTTCGAATGGGTGCTGGGTAAGCTTTTCCAGGATGTAGATAAGGTCCCAAAATGGAGGGACAGGCATTTTTGGAGGTCTAATGTATAACACCCCTTTAAGGTAGAGTTTTACATCGAGCCTGGCTAGCAAGGGGGATCAAGGGGCAAGCAGGCTGATATTGCAGAAAAGTGTACTTTCACTGAATAATAGGAAAGTCCATTTTTTATCAGTTCACACACATAAGTAAGAACTAGAGGGGGATCAGCAATGCAATGGTCCCTTACCTTGTCTAGACACCACTTAGTAAATCTTTCCAATTTAGCTAGGTATGATTTTCTTGTTGCAGGTTTCCTGGCCTCCCTCAGGACTGAAAGCACGTCCTCTGAGTAGTGGTGTCTAAATGGGATCAAATGTTTATCACCCACAGTGTCAGGGACAACATCTGCAAGTGTGGGTGGAGGAGAGTTCCTTTTTCTTGTTTCAGGAGGTCCACATTGTAGGGTAACTTGTAGTGGTTGCCCTTGGCTAGATTGTGAAGTAGGGAGAACCAGTGCTGCCTTGGCCAGTAGGGAGTCATCAACAAGATTTTCGGTTTGTCCTTCCTGATTTTCAGGAGGATTTTCTGAATTAGTGGGAAGGGGGGAAGGCATAAAGAAATTTCCCCTCCCAGGAGATGTTGAAAGCATCTACTCTCCAGGCTAGAGGGGAGTAGGTCTTTGAGCAGAAGGTCTGCAGCTGCCTGTTCTGGGGGGAGGCGAACAGGTCTATTTGAGGAGTGCTTCACCACTGGACTATATCTAGGAAGACAGTCCTGTCCAGCATCCATTCGTGTTAGGGAGAGGATGTCCTGCTTAGATCATCTGCTTGCTTGTTTGTCCTGCGAGGGGATGTAGGTTGCCTGTAGGGAGAAGTTGTGGTGAGAGGTTAGATCCCATATCAGCAGGGTTAGTCTGCACAGCTGATATGCTCTTGTCCCTCCCTGTTTGTTGAGGTACCATATTACAGTGGTATCTGTTACTATGAGAAGTACCCCTGTTAGAAACGGAGGGGTAAAGGTTTTTAGGGCTAAAAAAACTGCAGTCATTTCTCTGACATTGATGTGTTTGGCCTTCAAGGAAGGGTGTCAGCTTGTCTGAACCCTGTAGGATGCCATTGTTGCACACCTGAGGCATCTGTATGCATTACTTGGGTTGGGGTGGTGGGCTGAATTGGAAGGCCCGGGTTTAGCTGGACTTGTTGGATCCACCAGCTGATTTCTTTCTTTAGACAGGGAAGGAGGGGGAATTACTTATTCCAATTGATTGGGTGCTGGGACCAAATGTTTCTGAGGTACCACTGTAGCTTGCGCATATACATTCTGGCCAGTGGTAGCATAGGGATGGTTGCTGCCATTAAGCCCAGGAGTATAAGGAATTGCCTTGCAGTTACTGTCTGAGAGTGTAGGAGCTCCTTGAAGTGGGAGGTCAGGGATAGTACCCTGTCCTGTAGGAGAAAGGCCTTCATTCTGTCCGTTCAGATTCTGCAACCCAGGAAAATCTTGTCCTGGTCTGGGTTCAAGGAGGATTTCAGAAGGTTGATGGTAAAAAAGAAGTTATGTACTCACCATAATGTTCCATGAGAGTTGTTCCATCTCGCCTTCATTCTTCACTGATAGGTTCGGAGCCAATCCTCAGCTCCAACATGGCCGACTAGCAAGCTCGAGACCCAACACCTTATCCCACAATGCACTGCTGGAATTACCTCAGATCTTGTTTGCTGCGTACCACATAGAAGTACAATAATTATTCTGCCTAGGAATGAAGACACATTGAAAAACCAGGATGAAGACAGCCTCCAGGTCAACTGCCGGGAAGGAGGGAGGGACGTGAGAATGAAGGCGAGCTGGAACAACTCACATGGAACGTTATGGTGAGTACATAACTTCTTTATGTGAAGTTGTTCAATCTTGCTGTTTATTCTTCACTGATGGGTAGCGTCCCTAGCACCCTGATCTTGGGTGGCTCACGGAAGTACACTGTTTAGAACCATAGAACCAAATGAAGCCCTGTCCCTGGAGGCCTTATCCACTTTGTAATGAGTTATAAAAGTGTGACGTTTAGACCATGTGGCTGCTGCACAGATAACTGGTTTACCTTTCCTGGCCTCAGAAAAAGACACAAAAAGCTGATTTGATTTCCTAATGTCTTTTGTTCTGTCTAAATAAAATCTAAGTTGTCTGTGAACATCGAGTTTGTGCAACATATATTCCAATTTGTTGGTGTGATTAGGGAAGAAAACGGGCAACTCAATGACTTGATTGATGTTAATCTCAGAACATACTTAGGCAAAAAGGATGGATTTGTCCTGAGAGATCATCTATCAGCATTGGAAGACCATATAAGGGGGCTTGATGGATAGGGTTTGGAGCTCTGACACCCTGCGGGCTGAACTGATGGCTACTAGGGAGATAGTTTTCCACGATAGAAATTTTAGTTCACAAGATGATGCAGGCTCAAAAGGAGGAAGAATAATGTGAGAGAACATAAAATTCAAATTCCAGGGAGAGTAAGGTGCCTTCACTGGAGGTCTCGTGAAAAAAACCTTTTAGAAAAGCCTTAGACAATTGGTGAGCCACAATATTCAATCCATCGATCCCTAGATGGAAATTAGATATAGCAGCTAATTGTACTCGCACTGTAGCAGCCGCTGCTCCTTTGTTGAAAATTTCTGTCAAGAATTGTAAAATAGAAGACAATGGCGCTTGGTAAGGGTCAACGTTATGGGAAGAAGCCCAAATGGAAAATCTTTTCCACTAACTACGATACAACTTTCTAGTGGAAGGTTTATGAGAAGCCAAAAAAATTTGACTAGTGTCATGGGAAAGATTATAAAGCCTGGCTATGCGGGGAATTGGAGCAGCCAAGCAGTTAGCTTCAGTGTCTGCAATGATGGATGAAGATCCCCTGATGGATGTGTCAATAAGTCCGGAACTGGGTCCAGGATCCATGGGTCTTCCAGAATGTGATGGCAAAGAAACGGAAAACAAATCTGCCGAGGCCAATGAGGGGCTATAAGGATGATCGTCCATCCCAATGACTTTGCTTTCTGTAAGAATCTGGGTATCAGGGGAATTGGGGGAAATGCGTAGAGGAGACCCGGAGGCCAATCGTGGACAAGAGCATCCCTCGGGGAGTGACCCAGCGTGGGAATCGGGGCAAAACAGCTTCTGCATTTGTTGTTGATATGACTGGCAAACAGGTCGCAGGAAGGCTGGCCCCATTTGCAGAAAATCCTGTCCGCAATCTCTTGTTTGAGGGACCATTCATGGGGCAATAAAATTTCCCTGCTCAGTCTCGGTCTGCTAGGAAATAAACTTATTAGGCCTCCTAGGAACAGGTTCCATAGGTGACTCCCACACCCTATGAGAGACCAGATCCATAAGCTCATCGTAGGGTGGAGATACCAAAGAGGTGGAAGGTTGAGACCCGAACGCCTTCAGGAGAACAGACTCATCCTCAGTAGGGCTCTTGGACTGCCAATCACCCCTCTGCCTAAGAATTTCAAGTATCGCCGTAAAGGAGATGTCCTCAGAGGGGGATCTAGGGGCCCCTTCTGATTCATCCATGTCAGTGCCTGACGTGAGAGACTCCTGTGGGGAGTCCAAATGCCTCCTCTTGCATAATCTTTCCTTGGGGACATCTTCAGGGGGAACTTCTGGAGAGGTCTCAGAAGAGCAGAGTGCGCCCTGTGGGCTACCTGAGGCTCTGGGTCTCTACGCTTGGGATGACCGGAGGAAACAGAAACTGACGCAGGCACTTTAGGGGAAGAAGCGGCCAGACACTGAGATGAGGAAGTCTTAAGAGACAGCACTCACTTCATGGCTTCGAATGCACCTCGGCTCCGATGAGGAGTCGTCAACGGATCCAAAGGAGCCACGATCCCCTCCCGCACTGAAGCCGTGGGCTCCAAGCCAGGAGCCGAGCTCACCCGAGCTGAGGCCCAGAGAAGAAGAGTCGGCACTGACAAGTCGGTGCGACTATCCTCCCCGGACCCAACTGGAGTGTATCAGCTCCTAGAGTCCCAGATCGGCACCAAGAACATCCAAGCAGATGGAGCCGACGACACTGGAGCAGGTGTCGGCTCCAAGGGATCCACAATCATCAAGTCTGCCTCCTCCAGCTCCGAAGGTCCGGTACGGCTCAGAGGAGGAGCACACAATTCAGGAGTAATGGTCTTCGGCTCAGACAGTTGGGTCTGAGCCGACAGCAATTTAGCTAGGCCTGGTTCCTTTAAGAGTTTCTGAACCAGCCGATCCATATCCAGATCGGAGAGGCTGACAGAAGACCTGGAGTGAACAGATGGAGCCGATTGGAGCAGTATAGATGGAGGTTTTTCGGCAACCGGTTCCAGAGCAGTGTCCCGGTTCTGAAAAGAACAGACTGTCGGCTCCGAAGTCAGTGGAGCCGAAGTCACACTACTATGACTTTTTTCCCTTCTTAGTCCTGGATTCAGAGGAAGATTTGGACGATTTGCTGGCCCCATCCTGGTCAGACAATGCCTCTGAAAAAGGTGTTTGATAATGCCCCTATCAATTAGCTTCCTCTTCCTTTCTGCAAGCACTCTAGTGAAAAAGGAGTGACAGATACTGCATGACTCTTGCAGGTGCACCTCACCCAAACAGTAAACACACTGCACATGGGCATCCGTGATGGACATTTTCTGTCTGCAGTCTGGGCATTTTTTAAACCCAGACTTTGGATGTTTTTCCATCTCGTCAGACATTTCACAAAATCCAATGTAAAGGAAACGCACTATTTAACTATGAGATATTTAAAGCTAAAGAGGAAATCTAACTAACTCACACAATATACACAGCCCAAAAAGGCAACTAGTAACCAACTATTTAACTATATAACGATAAATAGGATTAAGGCAATCCAATATCAAAAATCCCAAAAGGGTAACTCTAACAACTGTAAGAAAGGGCCGAAGGCAAATCAAAGATTTTACTGGGGAAAGGGGAGAACACAGAAAATAAGAAGTTATGTACCTACCATAACGTTCCATGTTAGTTGTCTTCTTCTCGCCTTCTTTCTTGCTGGATAGGGTTCGAAGCCGATCCTCGGCTCCGACTCAGCCTACTACTAAAGCTCGAGAGCTATTTACTGGCTCGAGGCCTCCCCATATCCCACAATGCTAGGCGTCAGATACCCAGATCTCGTTTGGTAGAGCTAACACCATGGAAAAAAAAGTTTTAAGGACACCTGTCCAAACTACAAGGTTTACACCTACAGTACTAAAAACAGAGGAGGACGTAACCTAGCTAAAACTCAGCCAGAGGAAGAAGGCCTCAAAAGGGATTCTTCTCGGTCTGTCCAGGCTAGGGGGATGGAGGGTGGGACACAAGAAAGAAGGCAAGAAGAAGACAACTAACATGGAACATTATGGTAGGTACATAACTTCTTAATATTAAGTTGTCTATCTCGCCTTCATTCTTGCTGGATGGGACAGCGTCCCTAGCACCTTAGCCCTGGGTGGCTCATCGGAACAGACTCTTGAGCACAGTGGAACCAAAAACAGCTCGACTCCTGGAGGCCATATCCAACTTATAATGTGAAATGAAAGTATGAGGAGTAGCCCATGTGGCTGCCACACAAATAGATTCCATTGGTAGTCTTGCTTGAAAAAGCTACCGATGTAGCAAACCCTCTGGTGGAATGAGCATTTGGTTTTGTAGGGAGTTCTTTATGTCTCAATTGATAAATCAAAGTGATAATAGAGGCCAACCACCTGGATAAGGTTACTTTAGAAGCTGGCAGGCCCTGCTTGCCCTCAGCATAGGATAGGAAGAGTTGGACCGATTTTCTTGTTTGTTTAGTCCTATCCAAATAAAAACGTAATTGCCTGTGAATGTCCAATTGGTGTAACTTTTGCTCAGCTCTGTTCGAATAGTTAGGAAAAAAGACAGGTAGATCAACAGCCTGATTCAGCTCTGTCTCAGAAGGAATTTTGGGCAGAAAAGAGGGATTAGTCCTGAGTGAAACTCTATCCTTGTGAAACACAAGATAAGGAGGACGAATACAGAGGGCTTGAAGTTCCGACACTCTCCTAGCTGAGGTGATGGCTACTAAGAAGAGAGTCTTCCAGGTAATTTTAAGGAACAGGAGGCAGCAGGTTCAAAGGGAGGGAGAATCAAGGAAGTTAATATCAGGTTTAAATCCCATGGAGGCGGGGGATCTCTAACCGGGGGCCTAAGTAAAATAGTCCCTTTAAGAAAGGCCTTACAAAGTTTGTGGGACATGATGCTGGTTTCTGACAGGCCAGCATGGAAATTAGCAATAGCAGCCAATTGGACCCTAATGGTGGCAGACGAGGATCCTGCTCGAAAAAGTTCTGCTAAAAAATCTAGAACGTGATGGACTGGGGCTGTAAAGGGGTCTATATTTCTAGCCTCCGCCCAGAAAGAGAAACATTTCCACTTACTAGCATAAGTCTTCCTGGTAGCAGATTTGTGCAAAGAAAGGATGATTTCATCCACTGGCTGAAAAATATGTGGAACCTGGCTAAGGTTGGAAGTGGAGCAACCAAGCTGTGAGGTTGAGAGACTGAAGGGATTGGTGCAGCCCGCCTGACTGATGGACCAAGAGGTCTGGCACTGGGTCCAGATTCCAATGCTGCTCTAGCAGGTGACGATGCAGGAATGGGAACCAAATTTGTCGAGGCCAGTAAGGGGCAATGAGGATCATCCTGGATCCCAATGCGGTTGCTTTCTGAATTAGTTTGGGAATTAAGGAAAAGGGTGGGAATGCATACAGAAGACCCCGGGGCCAATCGTGAACTAGAACGTCTCTGGGGGAGTGGCCGGGGAGGGGGAAGAGAGTGAAGAAATCATTGCACTTGTTGTTGAGAGGGGTTGCGAAAAGGTCGCAGCAAGGTTGACCCCATCTGCGGAAAATTTTGTCCGCTACTAACTGATTGAGAGACCACTCGTGAGGCATGAGAATAGCTCTGCTTAGCCTGTCCGCTATGACGTTGGACTTCCCGGGGATGTGCGTTGCTATCTGAAACCGTTGAGAGGAGATCGCCCACTGCCAGAGTCTGAGTGCTTCTCGACATAAGGGATAGGACCTGGTTCCACCCTGCTTGTTGATGTACCACACTACAGACATATTGTCTGTGTGGATTGCAATAGTCCCGGTGGATAGAGAGTCCTGAAGAGCTTGCAACGCTAAAAGTACTGCTCTCATCTCCAAGACGTTTATGTGCAGGTGGTACTCTAGAGGTTGCCAAGTGCCTTGGACAGTCCCTGCCCTGAAAATGCACCCCCACACCCGATCAGGGAGGCATCCGTTGTCACCGTGGCAACAGGAGGAGGAAGAACAAATGGTCTGCCCTGAAGTACTTGAGAGGAGACCATCCACCAAGAAAGGTGGTTTTTGCATGATTGGGTGATTATTATGTTGTGCGACATCGGAAGCTGTTGAAACGACCATTGGGTAAAAAGCATCCATTGAAGAATCCCCATGTGAAAACGAGCCAGGAGAAGTAATGTGATTGCTGCTGCCATGAGACCCAAAGTTTTCAGCACAAATCTGGCCTGAATTCTCTTGCACTGTAGTAAGGTCTGGACATGTCGGCGAATGTCTGATACTCTTTCCAAGGGAAGTTTTGCCAACAGCTCTTTTGTATTTAATCTTGCGCCTATAAAGGTTATAGATTGACAAGGCAACAATGCAGACTTTTCGAAGTTTATAGAAATACCTAGCTCGGAGTAAGTTTGGATGATATAATCCTTGGCTCGTAGTAGCTGATGCCTGGTGGAAGCAGTCAGGAGCCAGTCGTCTAGATATGGAAACACCTGGAATCCTCGCCATCTCAGGTGAGCCGTAACCACTGCCATGCATTTGGTGAACACCCTGGGGGCTGTGGTGAGACCAAAGGGCAGGGCTCTGAATTGATGGTGACTGGCTCCCAGCTGTAAGCGGAGAAACCTTCTGGAGTGTCTGTCCATTTTGATATGGTAGTACGCATCCTGAAGGTCTATGGAGCACATCCAATTGTTCTGACCCAAAAAGGGTAGAATGGACTGAAGTGCGACCATCCGGAACTTCGTTCTTTGAACAGATTTGTTTAACCTGCTGAGATCCAAAATGGGTCTCCAGTCCCCTGTCTTTTTTTGGTACCAAAAAGAACTTGGAGTAAATCCCGGATCCTTGCTGGTCTGCTGGGACTGGCTGGATGGCCCTTTTTCCTAGCAGTTTTGAAATTTCTAGTACTGCTTGTTCCCTTAGACCGGGTGGAACATCTGGAAGGGACCTGTTTGCTTGTACAGGGGTGTGGACAAAGGGGATTTTCTAACCCTCGGATATGATAGACCATACCCATTTGTCTTGTGTGAGGAGTTGCCAGGCTTCTGGGTACAGTGATAATCTTCCCCCGACTGCCTCCGAAGGTGGACAGTTGGGCAGCCTCTCAGGGGTGCTGAAAGGGTTTGTCAGAGAAAGATTCTCTGCTACCCTGATTTTGCGGACCCCCTCTGCCCCTCGTGTGGCGTCTATTATTGTTCCCTCCTCTGCCCCTGGAGGGGAACTCACCACGTGTGTCAGGCACGACTCCCTGGGGTTTCCGAAACCACATTTTTCCACTCTTCTGACCTTTAGGGTATGGTCTAGAGGGAGTAGAAAAATGGACTCCCACAGCAGAGAGAGTCTTGCCTTCCTGCTCACACCTGGTAAGGGTATCCTTCACCTGTGGTCCAAACAGAGCCGAACCATCAAAGGGGGTATAGGTGAAGGACGCCTTAAAGGGGTCAGCAAAGTTACATAACCGCATCCAGGCATGTCTCCTCAAAGCCACGCCTGTACCTGCGGCCCTACTCGCCCCATCGGCTGCATAAGAAATGAGCCGCATGGAGGAGTTGACTATAGAGTTAAGGGTCGCCAGCTCGGAGTTAATCTTATCCTGAGACCCCGCAGCTGATGGATCCTTAAGGGCATCACCCAGTTCCTTGAGAAGATCCCTTTGAAGGCGGGTGAAATGGCACAGATAATTCAGCGACCACATGGAAAAAGTAGCTGAAGAAAACATCCGCTTCCCATACCTGTCCATTGTCCTAGATTCTTTATTAGGTGGATGGACAGGCACCGAAGGGTCAGCCAATTCCTTCTTAGTGGCTGCTGCCACCACCATGGCATCAACAGGGACACCTTTTGTCAGAAACTGTTTGTCGGATGGGGCTGTAATAAACTTAGTGGGCCTGCGGGGAGTTGGTTCCACTGTGTCCGGGGCTATCCACGCCTTTCGAGCCACCACTTCCATGAGCGGGTTGAAAGGTGGAGACACCCAGGAGGTTGAAGGGCAAGAACCAAACTGGTCCAGGTACACAGACTCATCCTCGGAAGGGTTAAGGGCAGTCCAGTTTCCCCTCTGCCTAAGGATCTCTAGGATGTCTGAAAAGGAGACATCCTCAGAAGGGGACCTTGGGGACCCTTCCGAATCCTCCAAGTCGGTATCAGACGTGACTGACTCGGGGGAGTCAACATGTTTTCTCTTACATTTTCTCTTCCGAGGGGGTTCCTCTGAATGATCAGGGGAGGCCTCGGAAGAGGAAGATATGCCCAATGGGGCGACCTGGAGCGTCTGTTCTCCACGCTTGGGGTCAGGAGGGTGGACAGAGACCAATGCAAGCACCATGGGGGGGGGGAGCCGAAGGGGACGATCGTGGAGCTGACACAGGAGTCAGCACACTCATCATTTCTTCGAAGGTGCCCCTATCAGGCAGAGAAGAGGGTCCCCGCTCTGAAGAGACGTGAACCCCTCCCGGCACCGAGAGGGATGGCTCTGAGGCCGATGTCGGGGCCGAGCTCACCTGCGCAGAGGCCCCAAGAGGGAGAACGGGGTCGGACAAGGGTCCGATGCCACTCGCCCCCTCGGAGCCGACGAGGGAGTCTCAGCACCCGGATCCCTCCAAGGACAGAACCAATGAAGAGATCGGAGCCGACGAGGGAGCCAAAAGGTGTGGTACCGGCTCCGACGTTCCTACGATTCGAGCCCCGACGAGCTCCGGCTCCGAACACAGTGGTAGAGTCGGAGGAGGAACTGCTGAAGACACAGGGATAGCCATAGTCCGTTGAGAAGGGCTGGTCAACATTTTGGCCAGGGCCTGCGATTTTAGGAGCCTACTGACCACCCTCTCCAAGTCATGATCGGATAGCCTGGAGGACAGAGAGGAATGGGACCTATAGCTTCGCTCTGATTGAAGCAATGGAGACCTCGGAGCCGAACGAACAGAATCTATAGAGGGGGACCTTGAACGTTTTTGGCTCAGAGAAGGTTCCGACACTAAGGTCGGAGCCGATTGAGGTCTCAAGATGTCGGTTCCAGCCGGAATCGACGAGAAGGTAGGAGCTCCGCACGGCAACGGCTACGAACAGGGAGCCGATGGTTTGGCGGGCTTTAAGGATTTTCCCGATGGAGGCTTAGCCGGGGATCCTTCTGGCTTAAGTAAGCCTCTCAAAATGAGCTTGTTCCTATGCTCCTGCAGGACTCTCGGGCTGAAGGTGTGGCAGACCGAGCAGGAGTCCTGCAGGTGTAGGGGACCCAAGCAATAAACACAAGTGTGACCGTCTGTCAGAGACATCTTCTGACAGCACGAGTCACACTTCTTGAAACCTGAAACTTTGGTATCTTTAGACATATTGGTAATGAGATACCAAAGGGAAAAAAATAACTAGTGCTTAATCAAGGCACACACACACACGCATTAGATAAAACACTAATAATAACTATAAAACTATAACCACACAACTACCTTACTACTAATAAAAATATACAAATTGTGGCTAAACAAGGCCTAACACTACCTTAACAAGGGGGGGGGGGGGTGGAGAAACTCTCTAACAACAAAAATGAGTTTCTGAGTGGGATAACAAGGGGTACACAATCTATTTAAACTAACAGGGAAGGATTATCTAAAAATAAGACAATATAAAGGTAATAATACAAGAAAAGATTTATATGACCTGGAGCCAGTAAAATCGCAACCTCGTAGCTGAAGCGGCAAATGAGATCTGGGTATCCAACGCCTAGCATTGTGGGATATGGGGAGGCCTCGAGCCAGTAAATAGCCCTCGAGCTTTAGTAGTAGGCCGAGTTGGAGCCGAGGATCAGCTCCGAACCCCATCCAGCAAGAATGAAGGCGAGATAGACAACTTAACATCAACTGTTAACTAGATAGTATTATACATATAGTAGTAAAAGATATAAAATTGAAAAATAAAACTTGCTGAAAGTTGAAAACTCCCAATAATAGTCTCAAGCAAGGCTGGAAACCAAGAGATCCGTGCCGCAGCAAACTAGATCTGAGGTAATTCCAGCAGTGCATTGTGGGATAAGGGGTTGGGTCATGAGCTACTGGAGACCTTTGAACTTGCTAGTCGGCCGTGTCGGAGTGGAGGATCGGCTCCGAACCCATCAGTGAAGAATGAACGGCGAGATTAAACAACTTCACATCCCTAGATTCTGCAGAAGGGACATGAAGTGCAGATGATTTGAGAGGGTATCTTTTGACTCTGCCAGTATTTGGATGTTGTCCAGATAGGGGTAAATCTGAATTCCCTGAGTTCTGCAGAAGGCAATGGTTGGGGCCAGGCATTTTGTGAACACTCAGGGGAGCAGTGGACAAACCAAAGGGCGAAGCAGTAGATTGGAAATGAGAGGGCGGCCCAGAGAAACGCAGGAATCTTCTGTGGGAAGTCCTGATGGGTATGTGTAGGTAGGCCTCTTTTAGGTCCAAGGTGACCATGAAAGCCTTGGCTGGCAGAAGAGGTAAGCAGGGTGGGAAGTGACAGTATTTTAAAGGTGGGCACCTGAAGGTAAAGATTAAGGAAAAAGAGGTCTAAGATGGGTCTCCACGGGCCATCTTTCCTGGGAACCAGGAAGAGACGGGAGTAGAAACCTTTTCCTTCTTGTCCTGAGGGAACAGTTTCTAAGGTACCCACCTTCAGCAGGTCTGTCAGAACCTGGGAAAGGAGATGTAGTTTCTTTTTGGGGGGGGGAGGAATGGGATGCCTCTCATGGGAAATTTTTTCTTTCCAGGACAGGAAATTTCCTTTTTGGATTATGGATAGTACCCATTGGTCCGAGGTTATGGTTTGCCAGAAGGGAAGGTAGTGGAGAAGGCGTGCTGACAGTGGAAGGTGGGCAAGGCAGTCACGCATTGTTAGGGCCTCCTCTGTCCTGAAAGGGATGTCTAGGCTGAGGATGTGGGGCAACAGGTCTGGACGTAATGGTTCTTCTTGCACCTCTTCTAGATCTTGAAGAGGAAGTACCCATTTGGGCAGGGTTAAGCCTTATAAAGGTGGCTTTAACTGGATAGTTTCTGTAATACTTGGGAATGGGGGACACCAGTAAATGTTTTATGTCCTGCAGTTCCTTACTTTTTTCTTGCAGAGATCTGCAGATTGTTTCCCGAAAAGGAAATTGCGATCCGGGGGGGTGGGGGGGGGTATCGAAGATCTTTGACTTGAAGTCTTCTGGGAGATTCTGTAGTCTCAGCCAAGAGTCTCTCCTAAGAACAGAAGCAGATGCTTCTGCAGCATCATAGCTGCATCTAATTGAGTGTCTGGCTACTTGTGTAGCCAGAGAAAGTTTGGAGGAGATGTCAGCCTTAATGGGTCTGTCAGGGATAGAAGCCAGCATGGATGAGGCTTGAGAGACCAAGTTCAGAGCATATTTAGTCATGTGCATCTGATAGTTAATGGCTCTGAATGCCAATGTGTTAGAAGTGCACACCTTCTTGCCAATCCTATCCATAGATTTGCTGTCTATCAGTGGGTAGGAGTGAAGCGGAGGGAAGGAGCCTGGATTGCTTATGAGGGTAGGTGGCAATCACTGCTGGGTCTACAAAGGCTGGTTTGACTAAGAATTTCTGTTCGTCAGGAACCTTGTAGACATGATCTGGTCGCTTGGTGGCTAGTGGCTGTGAGTCTGGAGCCTTAGATGCAAAATTAAAGGCATCCAAGTAAACAGGCATAACTGGAGAAACAGCAGAAGGGGAGGGGGATTCAACTTGAAGAAGCTCAAAATACCTCTTTTGGGTGTCAGTCATTTGTGAGGTACCCCATTTGAAGTAGTCTTTCATCTTGGTGATGGTCTCACCAAATAGAATATCCTCAGGGGGTGAATCCCCCTCAATAGATTCCTCATCAGGAGAATAATACTCCTGGGGAGATGCAATTTGGGAGGTGTAAGATATGGAGTCCTCTGAGGAGGAAAAGGAATTATCATACTCTTCTTTCCTAACCTGAGATGTCATGGGGGGGGGGGGGGGAGAGGCTGAAGCCAGCCTAGGGGTGAGTAAAGGTAGAGTAGTGGAGGATGAGGCTAAAGGTCTAAGGGCCATAAAGGCCTGCAACAGGGAAGAAGTGAATGACTGCCAATCCAGTAGGCCTTCTGCAATGGAGGAAAGCATGCTTGGTTTTCTGTTTCTTTTTAGCCGGGGTGGATGCTGGAACCAGGTTTAGTAGGAACCGTACAAGAAGCCTGGATCCCAGTCGGAGGTACCACAGATTCTGGCTCCCCCTCGACAGTAGTTGGGGTCTGGGTTGGCTTCATGGACGTGCCAGCTGTCGGCTGAGCAATGGCCTCCCCATAAGTTGTCGTTGAAGTCAACGGATCCGCAGGGTGCTCATCAGCTCCTAAATCGGCAGCTGGTGGGGTGTCCGGTAATGGAGCAGCAGGCGAAGAAGGCCTAGGAAACTTGGGCTTAAGAGAAGGTTCTGATGCGGCCTCCGAGGCGGGATCCATTCTTAGGGAAAACCACTTAAGGCGCTGGTTTTCTAAGTACAGGTTTAGTGTGGCCAGATGGCTGCATAGGGTCTTCAGCACAAACGATTGACAAATGGAGCAAGCAGAATGGTCGTGCTCCCGGCCTAAGCAAAAAACGCACCTATTTTGGACGTCTTTATGGGGTATCTGGCGCCCGCATTGGCATTTACCTTTTTTATCTGACATCGGCTATAAAATGCTACAACAAACCAAGCCTAAGCAATAACAATCGGATATGAAAAACGAAAAACCCAATGGGTTACTTAGCATTGTTTTGAGACTTCTGATGAGAAGGAGAAAACACACGATGCCTCGGTCATCTGTGGCTGAAACATTCTGAAGATTGTGTGTGCAGACGTCACATTCAAGGCCCCTGGGTTTATGGCCTTACGTGTGACATCCCATGCAGCTGCAACAGCCAAGCTGAAGCTTTTGTACAGGAGCCGACGTACGAGTTGCCTGAGGGCAGGAAATCCCACAACTAGAATACTGCAACATAGGAAGAGAAGGACATCAAGCTTTGCACACCTTGCCAAATCAAGCCTTTCACTGTGACACACAGTAGCAAATGTTTCTGCTGACATAACATTGCACTTGGAACCTGTGTCAGCTTTGAGTTCTACGGGTTTGCCATTTATCCAAATAGGACAACATACTTTATTCTCTGTCCTTAAATCTACTGTGCTGACTGTTTCATGAAGCACTGACACACCATCAACATAAAGAGTAGCAGCTCTCTAACTGATCAACTCGTTTCTTAAAATGTTCCCTTTTAATAAAATAATGTGGGCCCTTTGATTTAAAAAAACCTTTTGAAATTATTCCATTTACTGCATTTGTGGCATTATTGACCAAAAGCTAAAGATTTTTCCCTTTTGGATTCATGACTTCCAGCACAATTATAACAGCTGGCAATGAGACTAGGTTGGGGCCCATTGCTTTGGGTTTGCTGACTCGCTCTTGTGCTTCACTGAGACTGTGCGAAGTCTGGAATTTGCTGGAAAGCTCTGGGGTTTACCATTTAGTGCTGCAGGGGCTACAGCTGTTGCCATGTGCTTGGGCCTGTTTCTTTTAACTACGTGGTGCATACTATCAGCATGAGCTTTATCACTGTGCCTTCTAGAGCTATTCTCATTTGTAAGAATATCTGTGTACCTTTTCTGTAAATTCATATACCTGCTAAACCTCAATGGCCTTATTTTAAGTTAAATCACTGTCATGAAGCAAAATCTTTCTCACAGCATCATCTTTAATACCACACATAAATCTGTCTTTTATCATCTCATCCCTTAAATCCCCAAATCTGCAAGTTTTCGCTTTGTTTCTGAAGTCTGTTATATATGCTGCAAAAGTTTCACCAGGCTTTTTGATCCCATGTGTAAAATGTGTGCCTTTCTACTGTAACATTTGTGTGGGGGCTACACAGTTCTCTAAATTTATGTTTTAAGCACTCAGGGTCCTCCCTTGACTAAGCCAGTACAACAATATGACAGTTTTCCACTCTCCTCTATAGACAGCAAGCGCATACATAAATGAATGTTCCCTTTCTATAGCTTCTGACTCAGCTAGATTAAGCTAAATAAATGCCTTTGTACAGTCATCTTTATCAGAAAATGCAGCCTGTATGAAAATGTCATACTCTTGCTCAAACACTGCAATATTACTGTCAAACACAAGTGCACTGGATTTTCAAAATCTGTCTGCCATGCTCACAAAGTATGCACAAACACAATGGAAACATGGCCCTTGTAATTATGTATGAACAAACTGGTCTGTGAGTTTGTAATAACATTCAAAGGCACAATAAACTCTTCAAAATACTTTACTTTGCAAAATATGCTCTGTAACGGCTGCATTCTGTGAAATATATTTACTGTAATACTGCACAAACATGTAAACACTTTATAAACTTCTGATAACTCTGACATCTTCAATATGAAAAATACATGCTTAGTGAAAATGCGGTAGTTTCCTCTTATTTTATTAATTTTATGCAATTTGGACCATTTCAAACATTTTATGTGGTAATCTGAATATTTTTATCAGTATCGGTCATATTGGTTTATGCAAATATTGTTTGGAGCATTTTGTATGCCTCTTTTCATATTTTGCAAATAAACAGTGCTGAGCAAGTTTTAATATCTGAAATTAATTTCTGACCTATTTTGTGAAGTATGCACATTATAGGGATGATTCACTCCTCTATATTCTTCCAATTACAAGTGCCTCTCAAACTGAAGAATTTGGATTCCATCTTGGCCTCAAGTTGTTTTAGACATGCCGCTTCTAACACCATGACCTTTTAGACATGCCACTTCTGACACCATGTCGCTCGGCCCTCTCCAGCATAGATGACAAGCAGGTGGAGTATTTTGTTTAGATGCTTTAATACATAGAAACATCAGGATGGATAGCAGCATCATAAAATATAAACAAACTGGTTAAACAGACAGACCTTATATACATACATGATTACATCTCACTGGCTTACTACAAAATGTCTGTCTAGCTTGCATGTACTCAGTATTTATACACTTGTGAAAGCCCTTGGATAGCTTCTTAAAGGTACATACACACCCATTGATCTACAACTACTAAGTACAAAACGTCTTACTGAATATGTAGTGATGTTTAAGGTGAAATACAAGCATCTATTTCAAAAGAAGAGTAAATACTTCTACTAAAAAGATGGATGAACATGTGCATGTCTTTAAAAGAAAATTCCACCCTTCTATGAAGTTACCTTTATTACACAGTTATATTTTTCCCTGTACTCTCACCTAGATGCTTAGAAGCCCGCTGCTATCTATCTTTCAATATTTCTATTTACACACCCATACAATAGATCATAGACCCTATAACAATTCGGAGTAAGTAGCAGATTAAAGTTCTGAGCAGTTAACGAGCTGCTTAATGTACCCAAGGAGAGGTTTGATTCCTCAACCTTCATTTCCCTACTGCATGACTCTAAGCAAGTAATTTAGCCAGACAGTGCTCTCAGGTCGCCGCTGAAAAGGAGCATTTGCATCCACTGAGATAACTGGTTAGTAAAGACCACCTCCCTACCATCTCCAGACTAATGGTCTTGTTGAGAGGTTAAACTCTACACTCAAGACAATGCTACAGGCATTTGCAAACCAGTTTAAGAGGGACTGGGGACAAATATTTGCCACATATGTTTGCTTAGAGTGAGGCTCCCCAGGAATCCAAAGGTTTTTCATCCTCTGAGTTGTTGTATGGGCAGAGGGTGAGGGGACCTCTAGATTTGATTTGAGATGAGTGGGAGGATGTGTGTGAATCCTACAAAGTTTGATTCAGACCTCACTTTATCTCAGAAAGGAATTTGCCTCAGTCAGTAAAAGCTAGACAGCAGAAATTCTGCAGCTTTCATTGCTTGTCATCATTCAAAATTTCATATCCTTACTGTCTTCCTGAGCTCAGTAGGGTGCTATAAAAAACTATTTTTAGCCCAAAAAATGGAGAAGTCTTGACATTAAGAACTGGGATGAGATGAACTGTACTACTAAATAAACCTACTCTTGGCCAGTGATTTTATGCATTTAACAGCATAATTAAGCAAAATATCAAACTGGGAAGGCAGGCATCATTTCTGTTACTAGTTTTAAATAGTGATAACTGATGAATGAGCAAAGCTGGCAAGCTTCACACTTTACAAGAGTGTGAGGTTGGGGTCCGGAATACTTTTAAGGACAACAACTTTAAACACTTAAGATCTTTTTTTGCATTTTTTTTTTTTTTTTTTTTTTTACAGAAGAAATGTTAAAAAACAAGAAATGCTTTTACCACCTAAAATTAAGCACACAATGTAAATTCCAGCCACTAGTCTATAGTCGGTTATGTGTGGTTTCGTGTTTATGGACTGTCGAATATGTGGTGTCGGTGATGTGGTTGTCGGTGTTGTGTGGTTTCGATTATGTCAGGTAGAACCGTTTGCTTAGAGTGAGGCTCCCCAGGAATCCAAAGGTTTTTCATCCCCTGAGTTGTTGTATGGGCAGAGGGTGAGGGGACCTCTAGATTTGATTTGAGATGAGTGGGAGGATGTGTGTGAATCCTACAAAGTTTGATTCAGACCTCACTTTATCTCAGAAAGGAATTTGCCTCAGTCAGTAAAAGCTAGACAGCAGAAATTCTGCAGCTTTCATTGCTTGTCATCATTCAAAATTTCATATCCTTACTGTCTTCCTGAGCTCAGTAGGGTGCTATAAAACACTTTTTTTAGCCCAAAAAATGGAGAAGTCTTGACATTAAGAACTGGGATGAGATGAACTGTACTACTAAATAAACCTACTCTTGGCCAGTGATTTTATGCATTTAACAGCATAATTAAGCAAAATATCAAACTGGGAAGGCAGGCATCATTTCTGTTACTAGTTTTAAATAGTGATAACTGATGAATGAGCAAAGCTGGCAAGCTTCACACTTTACAAGAGTGTGAGGTTGGGGTCCGGAATACTTTTAAGGACAACAACTTTAAACACTTAAGATCTTTTTTTGCATTTTTTTTTTTTTTTTTTTTACAGAAGAAATGTTAAAAAACAAGAAATGCTTTTACCACCTAAAATTAAGCACACAATGTAATTCAGCCACACAAAAAAAACACTAGTCTAAAAAGCCAGAAACCCACAGCACTGTCAGTAAAACTATATGCCTTCATCTTACTTATTAAGGGTATCTAAACTTGTCAGAGATTTGGGATGCATGGGTAGGCTTAAAATAGCCCTTGTAGTCATTAGCCTAGTAAATGTCTATGAACCTATGACATACTGGACCAGTGACAAAAGCCATTTCCCAAAAATGACAAAACAGTTCTTCATCTCAAGAAGGATGCAATACCAGTCTTCTAGCCTGAGACTGATGCATGACTGAAGAAAATCAGCACCATGGAATGATAAACTGCTTGTATTGCACTGTCCTATAATGGAGGATACCACCAAATGAACTAATCAGGTCCTTGTTACAGGAAAGTACAGTTTTGTACCTACCAAAAATGTAGATGTTCGAGTGCATACCCTGCTGCGGTCATCACACACGGGTTATCCTGACGTCAGGTGGTCCCACAGTCGGCCTGAATTCCAAAGTCTTGGTCCGGCGTCGGTTGCTGTTGCTTCTTCCCTGACGTCAGTGCGTCAGGGGTGTACAAGAGGCATCCGACGCCATTTTATTCAGTTTTTCTTGCCCTAGATGTCAGGTGCCCCCCCCAAAAGGTGGTCAGTAGATAGTACCAATAATAAAAGTTTAGCACAAACAAAAATTCCCTCCAGCTATAAGCAAATACACCACAAAGGTTGTATCAGATTTTAAGGTACTGAAAGGTTTCAGTTAGGTCAGAGGGGATGGAGGGGAGGGTAACCTGGACTGCAGCAGGGTATACACTCGAACATCTACATTTATGGTAGGTACAAAACTGTACTATGTTCATCGTGTTACCCTGCTGCAGTCATCACACTTGGGTTGAATCCCAAAGCTAAGGATGGGAGGTGGAGTCAAACAGGGTTAGAGGAGGCTAGAAGGCCCTGCAAAACTGCAGTGGCAAAGCCAGCTCTAGACTTAGAGTAAAGTGGTAAGTGATGGTGTTTGGTGAAGGTGTGTACTGAACTCCAAGTTGCAGCTTCCAGAATATCCTTGGTTGGCACCCCCCTGAAGAAGGCTGTAGATGTAGCTGCTGCCCTGGTGGAGTGGGGCCTTATGCTAGCAGGAACTGGTTTTCCATGATGGGTGTAGCAAAAATGTATGCAATGTCCAATCCATTTGGAAATGGTCTGTTTTGAGATGGCCTTTCCTTGTGATGCTGTAGCATAGGATACAAAAAGCTGGTCAGATTTTCTGAAAACCTTAGTTTTATCCAAGTAGTAACGTAGTTGCCTGTGAATGTCCAAGGAGTGCAGGAGTCTTTCTCCTTTGTTCTGTGGATTTGGGAAGAAGGTGGGTAAATGGATGGTTTGATTTAGAGCCACACTGGATACCACCTTTGGCATAAAGGAGGGGTTAGTTCGTAGAGAAACTCTGTCTTGATGAAAAATGAGGAAAGGCTCTACTGCCATTAGTGCCTGTAGCTCTGAGACTCTTCTAGCTGAAGTAATTGCTAGCAGCAGGGCAGTCTTCCATGATATAAATTTTAAATCAGCTGAGAAAGCTGGCTCAAAAGGTGGAAGCGTAAGTTTTCCAGAACAAAGTTGAGGTCCCAAGTTGGTGTTGGTGCT
Organism: Protopterus annectens; assembly: GCF_019279795.1. Classification (NCBI taxonomy): domain Eukaryota; kingdom Metazoa; phylum Chordata; order Ceratodontiformes; family Protopteridae; genus Protopterus; species Protopterus annectens. The sequence goes on from NC_056730.1 coordinate 1,016,445,437, forward strand.
GTCCTGGGAGGCCTAATGTTTTTGGCCCCTCTGAGGTACTGCCCTAGAAGTGGATGTGAAAATGAGGGAGAATCCGTGTTGTAGTGAGCTGAAATAGCTGAGGCGTGGATTTTAATAGATGAAAAAGAAAGTCCTTTGTGTAACATCTCAGTTAAATATTGTAGAATCTGAGGTATGTCCAGCTGATGGGTATTTTGGCCTTTAGCTTGGTTCCAGGCGCAAAATCTTTTCCATTTGTCTGAGTAGGCTTTCCTGGTGCTGGGCCTCCTGGCCTCCAGAATGACATCCATAACAGCTTGTGAAAGAGGAGCTGGCTGGTTGCTTAGGTGATTTGCCATGCAGCCAAATTTAAGGTTTTGAGCTGGCTGTGTAGAATCTGACTGTCTTGCTGTGTGAGCAGATGAGGAATTTGTGGTAAAATCCATTGTGGGCTGTGGCCCATGTTCCTTAGTAGTGGGTACCAGTGCTGGCGTGGCCAGTCTGGGGCAATGAGTATCATTCAGGTTCTCTCCATCCTGACTTTCAGCAGCACCTTTGTGAGAAGAGGCAATAGAGGAAAGGCATATACTGTCAGCATTTTCCAACTGAATGAGAGTGTGTCCACTTTCAAGCTTGATGGTGAAATCTCCTGGTGCAAAATTTTGATAGCTGATAGTTTTGGGGGTTGGCAAACAGGTCTATGTCTGGGCGCCCCCATTTTTGAGTTATCATTGCAAATACTTGTGGATCTAGTTTCCACTCGTGGGGATCCATGATGTTCCTGCTTAGGTTGTCTGCCAATGTGTTCTTTTTTCCTGGCAGGAATTGTGCTTGTAATTGAACTTGGTAAGCCAGTGCTGTGTTCCACAAGGTCATTGCTTGCCTGCATAGAGGGTAGGAGTGTGTACCCCCTTGCTTGTTTATGTACCACATTACTGTGGTGTTGTCTGTCCTTATTATAAGCTGTCCTGAATGTAAGAGGTCCTTGAAGGCTGTCAGAGCATTCTGTACAGCTAGCATTTCTTTTTGATTGATGTGCAGATTTCTTTGATCTGCAGTCCATATGCCTTGAACGCACTGTCCTGCCATGTGTGCCCCCCAGGCATAGTCCGATGCATCTGTTGTCTTAGTTTGCCTGGCTGGGGGTAAGGTGAAAGGCTGACCCTTGTTCAGGTGACATGCCTGTGACCACCATAGAAACTCCTGTTGAAGGCAGGGAATGAGAGATATCATTGTTTCCAAGCTGTGGCTGTGTTGAGTCCATACGCTTTTCAGGTATCATTGTAATTTCCTCATATGCAGTTTTGCAAATGGTATTAGTAGTATGCAAGATGCCATGAAGCCCAAGGCCTGCAGAATTTTTCTTGTAGGGAGTTGGGTATCTGTTGCCATTATTTTGAAGTACTGAGTTAGTTGTAGTTGTTTGTCTGGTGTCAGAAAAGCCATCTGGGCCGTTGTATTCAAGCTGGCACCCAGGAATGTCATATTTTGTGAGGGCACTAGTTTTGATTTCTTTTCGTTTACTGTGTACCCTAGGCAACTTAGAAAGTGTTTTACAAAAGCCAGATGTTGTAAGAGAATGTCCTTGCTTTCTGCTTGGATGAGGCAGTCATCCATGTATGGGTATATTTGAATTCCTCTTTGTCTGCAGTATGCAATTACTGGTGCCAGGCATTTTGTGAAGACCCTGGGCGCAGTAGATAAGCCAAAGGGCAGTGCAGAGAATTGGTAATGGGTTGAGCCTGCAATGAAACGGAGGTATCTTCTGCAATTTTGTCTGACAGGGACATGCAGGTATGCCTCCTTGAGGTCCAATGTTACTAGCCAAGCTTTCTTGCCAAACATGGGAAGAAGCTGCTGTAGTGTTAGCATCTTGAATTTGGGTACTTGCAAGAAGGTGTTTAGAATCGAAAGGTCCAGAATGGGTCTCCAAGCATTGTCCTTTCTGGGGACTAGAAAGAGCCTTGAGTAAAATCCTTGGCCTTGCTCCTGTGTAGGTACCAGTTGAATGGCTCTCATGACCATGAGAGCCGTAATTTGTTTTTGTGCCTCTGCCCACTGATTTTGTGTCAAGTTTGGCCTTCCTTTTATCCTTGGCAAGTTGTGGAAATGGAATCTGTATCCTTGTGAGATAATGTCTAGGACCCATTTGTCCTTTGTGATGATGCGCCAGTTGTCTGCAAAAAGTGCTAATTTTCCTCCCAAGGGAGCTGCCAAGAGAGCTTTGCTTGGCAGTTTAAGAGGTTTAAGTCATTGTGTTTGTCTTCTAGTAGTTTGGGACCGGTCTTCTCCTCCCTTCTGTGTTGCAGTGCCCCACTGGCGAGGTTTGTAAGGGATTTGTGCTTAACCTCTTTCCCTTGGGCGTCTGTATTTACCCCTCTGTGGTCTGTCAGAAGCTGGAAAGGACCAATTGTTTGTTGGCCAATTTCTGCTGAAGCGTGGGGGTTGTACCTGTAAGAAATCTTTGACCGTCTGCATAGATTTTTGCCTTATCCTCCATTTTCTTTAAAACCTCTTCTGCTTTAACTCCAAATAAGACATCCTGCTGTAAGGGTGCATCTAGTAACTTTGCTTTAACATGATCAGGCAGAGTTTGTTCTTTTAACCAAGCATGCCTACGTATAACAGACCCAGTCACAGCTGCTCTACAGGAAGCTTCCAAGGAATCAAATCCACATTGTAAAGTATGCTTGCCCACCTGTTCAGCTGCATGCAACAGATCCTGCATTTCCTTGAATTCAGACTGTTGAGGGTGCGTGCTAATCTTTTGTTTTACTTGAGACATTAGGAAATGCTGGTATTTCAGCATGTGAAATTGACAATTTAGTGCAATCATAGCTAGAGTAGCTGAGGTGTAAACCTTCTTCCCCCACCTATCTAGTGCTCTGGAGTCCCTTTCAGAGGGTACAGGATTTTTAGCCATAGAAGCCTTAGCCCCTTTGGGACCCTGGTAGATTGTCTCTGGGTCAGCAATAGGGTTTTTGTAAAGGAATTTGTGCGAGTCAGGCACTCTATAATATCTGTCTGGTTTGGCTGGAGCAGGAGGCAGAGAATCTGGATTTAGACTAGATTCTAAGTAAACATCATCCACAATGTCTAAAACTGGAGTGATAGCAAGTGGTCTGTGCTGGGGGAGTAAAAGAAACTCTCGGAGCCTTTTCTTTGAGTCAGAGTAGTCCTGACCTTCCCAGTGGTAAAGTTCCCTCATGGTATGTAAGGTTTCCCCAAAGGAATAGTCTTCAGGGGGAGAAGCTGAGGGAATGGAATCTTCATAGGTTCATACTAGGCTATCTGCCCTGGGGCAATTATAAGCCTAGCCCGATTCTGTATGGCTTACGCCACCCCTTGATTTGAGTATACTGTGCCCTTTTTAAGGTTTAGTTTACTGTGCCTCTGTCTAATAGTGACACGGGAGTAATCCCTGGGACAAACCTACGATCCCCCATCCACTTAGAGATTCTTCTTGAAGAGAGTCAGTGAGGTGCTCTGCCTCACATGAACCGGAATTCTATTCCAGAGCGAAGGGAGCCTCTGGGTTATGAACCTGTCCCTCCAGCAAGTTCTATTTATTTCTGTGCTGAGGTTCAAGTCCCTCGAGCATGTGGCTCTAAGGGATTTAGATTTACTGAGGTGGAGCATGTCCATTAATTCTGGATATGACATAGCTTTGTATGTCAGGCATAGATCGCCTCGCCTCGAAGTAGGCGGTATGCAACTGAGTAGAGCTGGAGTTTTTTTAACCGAGCAGCATATGGCATCTGTTTGAGACCCTTGATCCTCTTGGTGAGATACTTTTGGGGTCTTTCTAATTGCTGCAGGTGTCGGATAAGGTACATCCCAAAAGGGGCATTGTATTCTATGATGGGCCTGATGAGGGATGAATAAAGGGGCACTATTACCTCTCTTGATCTAGATGTGAAACCCTTCGTGATGAGGTGGGCTATGTAGAAGGTCTTTCTAACCACTTTGGCAATGTGGTTTTTAAAGGAGAGATTGCTATCAACTTGGGTCCCCAGGTCCCTAATAACTTTCTCTGTACTTAATGGGTTTCCGCCTATGTGGTAATTTGTGGGCACATTGTTTTTGCCAAAGGGTATGACTATACATTTTTTGGCATTTAGTTTTAAACCATGGCGCTGGCACCAGTTATCTGTCTCTGTGAGACCTTTTTGAAGGATGTTTGTGTCAGCTGGAGAGTTGATTATGGCGCCCAGTTTGCAGTCGTCTGCGAACTTGGTGAGCCATAGTCCTCCCACGTTTGCCTGTTTCCCCCGGAAAAGTATATACCGAACAAGAGTGGTCCCAGGACAGAACCCTGTGGGACGCCACTTGTGACTAGTTTCGAGTCTGACATGGCTCCAGCAACTCTCACTCTGTGGGTTCTGTCTTTGAGCCAGTTTGCGACCCATCTTGTGACATAGGGGTTTATATTTAAGCTGGATAGCTTATCTATGATGCCCGAGTGGGGTATTGTGTCAAATGCCTTTGCAAGGTCCAGATAGGCTGTGTGGACTACCTTCCCTTCATCGATGGCTTTGGTGACTGTTTCAAAGAAGTCAACCAGGTTCAAAAGGCAGGATCTGCCATTGACAAAGCCGAACTGGGTAGGATCTAGTGTCTGTAGGTCCCCAATGTCTTTGTTTATGAGCTCCATGATGATCCTCTCCATAGCCTTGCAGACTAAGCTAGTCAGGCTTATTGGGCGATAGTTTCCAGGGTCCGTAGAGGCTCCACCTTTGTGGAGTGGGACCACTGTTGCTGTACGCCATTCTGTGGGCACATATCCTGTAGTGAGGCTGAGATTGTATAGCTGTTTTATTTGAGGGATTAGTTCCTCTTCAGCATCAGAATCTTCATAAGGGTGAAAGGAGTAATCCTGTTCCTCAGAGGAGCCTGAGGAAATAGACACTTGATCAGAGGAGGCATAATCCTCCTCTTGTCTAGGCCTTTTGTCTGGGGGGGGGGGGGGGGTTTGGGAACCCCTGACTAAAGAAATCAAATCTTCAGCCATTTTAAGCATCTGTTTCTTAGGCATGGGGCCTTGAACTGGAGACTGATGTGCAGTCTTTTTTGGTTTTAGAGGAGTCTTAAGCTTAGCATAAGATTTTATGGTGAGAGTAGTCAGTCTGAAGACACCTTCTGTAACCGAAGGTGTTTCCACAGCACCGGCTTCTCCTTCTGCAATGTTATCGGTAGGGCCTAAAGAAAATGGCTGCATCGGCCTAGAACTCTCTGCTTGAGAATCCGAAGCGGTCTGGGGTTGCAATTCTGCGGTCGCCAGGGGCTGCGCGCCTCACTGAAAACCGGAGAACTGGCGACCAGCCCAGCCGAGGCCTCGGAGTCTGGCTTGGATCTAGGCTGCCTGTCTTTATCTTTGCGTTTTTTATGCACACCGGTAGTCGGTTGCTCCGATGGCATAGTGTAATTAAATTTCCTACCGAAGTAGTGTTGTGTGAAATCAAAGCATCGCTTTATAGTTCGCTTATTGAACCTAGCACAAAACCGACAACCAGTGATGTCGTGGTCTGGGCCTAGGCAAGGTATACAATAAGAATGAAAGTCCTTATGAGGTATTTGCTTCCCACAAGAAATGCAATTGTTAACTTTTTCTGATATTGGACTGAGGCAAGAAAAGGTTTCCTAACGGGGTACTTAGCTTTGAAGACTTCGGACTGAAATTCGATTCAAAAATCTCAGGTGTCGGCCGACCGGCACTTGCGAACTGCTTCTGCTTCGGGCACCGCGCGGCAAGAAAGACTGAAGAAAATGGTGTCGGATGCCTCTTATATACCCCTGGCGCACTGACGTCAGGGAAGAAGCGACAGCAACCGACGCAGGACCAAGACTTTGGAATTCAGGCCGACTGCGGGACCGCTTGACGACAGGACACTCCAAGTGTGATGACTGCAGCAGGGTAACACGATGAACATCCACAGGACTACAGAGAAAGGAAACAGTGTGCTTGATTGACTACCCTTCAAGGATAAATCCTCTGGAGAAGTGCAAAGCAATAACTGTATAGGTTCAACTAGAACAAAGGCATGGAATATTCTTACAACTGGTAAAAGAGTAATGTTAAGGCATATGGAAAAAAACTGAATGACATACCCAAAAAAACCTGAAACATTTGTCACATCTATGGCATTTTCAGAGTACATATCATTGTTGGAGCCTTCCTGTGTCCTGAAAGAGTGCTCTTCAAACTACCTGGAGATATACAGAGCTGCATATATTTTTCTGGTACTTCAGAGTTGTGTACTGGTAATTGTTTGACTAATTTTATATCATTGCTGGCTGACTTCAGAGTTGTGCACTGTTATTTTTGCTTCACTGTATAGTTTTTCAGATCTCTGCTGAAGGTGTTGGTTTCCCCATACCTACCCTCCATATTCCTGTGTTGTTGTTTAAATTTGGAGGTTTTTGCAGTTGCCCACCCCCACTGTAGATTTGATCTGGGACACTCTACCCAGTCCCATCTCTTTACCTCATTCTACCTAATAGACTCCTTCTGCATTGCTTTTAGTCATTTTTAATTTAATTGCATTTTTTAAACTGTTTGGTCTAACATTGCTACATACTCAAGTGTGCTAGCTTGCACTGCATTTGAATTGTTTTGACTGCTGTTTTAGCTACTTTTCTGTATGTATGTATGTATGTATGTATATATATATATATATATATATATATATATATATATATATATATATATATCTATATATATATAATACCTTTCCTGTAACTAGTGTAGTCCAGATTCAGATCTGCTGTATCCAGGACTGTATGTAAGCTTCTGAGCCCCCCCACCAAGCTTTCTGTGTTGGAGGGAAGCCTTCTAGCTTATCAGTGGGAGTGGTAAGCACTAGGTAACCTATCTACCACATAAGGAGTGGTTCTGGCCCAGAAATTTTAGTTACTGGCTGTTTGGGCAGTTTTTCCATCTCTCTCAACTTTCTGATTTAAAAGCCCACATTTGCACTTGTTTCTTCCCTTTCCTGTAACTAGTTTAGTCCAGATACAAATTCTTACTTTTATCACTTGAATTTGCTTATTTGTGATCAGCACATGTTCAGAACTTGTAAGCACTAAATAACCTACTAATTACTACAGCACTCAACCTTCCTCATTACCTAGAGTAAAACAGTTTTGGTACTTACTTTCCTCACTTGCTTAGAGAAAAACAGCTCTTGTACTCACTTTCCTCACTTATCTAGAGGAAAACAGTTTTTTTATTCAGGCATGTCCAAGGGTCAGCTCCCAGTGTTCTCTCCTGTCTATCTGATGAATCTGGGCATCTTGAGGCAATGTAGAAATTGACTCATGTACACAGACAACCCTCTCCTCCTACCAACCAACACTACAACCTGTGAGAGATGCACTTATCTAGCCAAACTGGAGGTAAAGCTCTCTCCAATCAAAACTGAACTTGACAGTCAAGAGGAGAAGGTAAAAACTTGCACCACACTCATCACATTGTCTCACTAAATCTACACCACCAAAATCCACACATAGAAATACAAAAACATTCGCGGAGGCTCTCAATAATCATCTGCTCAAGCAACAGAGACCTCCAAAGCAGAAATGCAGGCAACCTCCACCCACCAACACAACCCAAATGACACATAGCCCACAGACTCAGTGTGCCACTCAACCACAGCCAATAAGGCAAAACAACGTACACAACACACTAGTTATAGGCGACTAGTCAGGCACACTGATGTCCCACTCACCAGGCTAAACAAGGAGAAGGTTACTGTCAAGCTGCCTGTCGAGTTCCAGGATCCGCCACATTACCCACGCACTCAGGTCACTCCACAACAAGTACAAATATGACTCTGTCATTGTCCATGTTGGTGTGAACGACCTGAGACGTACCTCCCTGGACTACATGAAGAGAGACATGGACGAGCTCTCCGATCTTGTAGCCCAGGCAAGTATGACCCTAGCCCTGAGTAGCATTCTGCCATCACCCAGAATGATGCCACAGTACAAGGACAAAATTATTGACTTCAACAATTGGCTAAGCTTCTGGTGCCATTCTAAAGGGATCCAGTATCTGTCTGCCTGGGATGAAATGGTCGAGAGACCACAATGTTTTGCCAGAGATGGCCTGCACCTGTCATCCCTGGGATTCTGGATACCGGCTAAGGTTCCTGCCGCCCCTATAGTGCCTTTTTTAGGCAAGGTTCAAATGACAAATTCACCACCATAATAGGAACAGGCAAGCAAAACTGAGGGTGATGCTACTCAATGCCAGAAGTCTAAATCTCAAAATGCACTCACTTGAGGCACTCCTTAAAATGGAGAACATCGATATCTGTGCAGTGACTGAGACCTGGTTCAAGGCTCCAGAGAGCACCCCTGCACTACCAGGCTATAACTCATACCACACTTTTCAACCATGTAACCTGGACCGGAACACCAAAGGCGGAGGTGTATCCATATTCATTAAGGATATCTACACCTCCAGGCTAGTTGCTCAGCATAATGCAGCCGAGGTTATCCAAGTGCAACTAACTCTGGGCAAAACTGCAATCCAAATTGTAGCTTGCTACAGATCACCCACCATGCCCCAGGATTCCCACTCCTCTTTTCTTGATGAACTGGAAAATATTAGGGTTCAACCAAACACCCTAATAATGGGTGATTTCAACTACCTCACCATTAACTGGGTAAACTACTCATGTACCAACTCCTTCACTCAACGCTTTCTGGAATTCATAAACTCCACTGCACTGGATCAACTTATCCACACCCCCACCAGGGGCAACAATATCCTAGATCTAGTCATTACCAATATGAGTGACCGGTGTTCCACACCTGAAGTCAATGCCTCATTGGTCCGATCTGACCATAAGCTAATTACCCTAGATATCCACCATCCTGCCTCCACCCCCCATTAAGGAAACCATGGTAAAAAATTTCTCCAAAGCCAACTTCATGCTTCTTAAGACAGAAGTGGTGAACTTCATGACACCCATGCAGATGGACAATACAGTTACGACTACTGAATCCTACACAATTGCACTTTATAAGCACTTACATGAGTGCATGAATCATGCTATCCCAAACAGAACCAAGATGCTAGCCTCCAAAAAAAGGAAGTCAATCTGGTGGTCTCCTGCCATTAACAAACTGTACAACAGAAGGAAGAAACTCTTGCAAAAGAGAGTAAAATCCCACGAGTGGAGGAGCACTCTGGTCAGCCTCAGTAAGAAGCTGCAATCCCTGATAAAATCCTCCAAAGCTAGTTACGAAAAAAAATCGCCACTGATTCTAAAGACAACAACAAAGCATTCTATAGCCATGTCAAGAATCTGAATGGCAACACTCAGATCTGCTCTGAGTTACAGCACAATGGCACTAAATATACAGACCCAACTGATAGTGCCAACATCCTGGCAGATAGGTTCAGTGCTAACTTTACCCCCCCCCCCCCCCACACACACACACACACACACACTCCTTAAAGAGCCCATCTCTATACTGGAAGAATGCAAAGTTCCTGTAATCACTGCTGCACAGGTAAATACCACACTCTCCAAAGCCAAGAACACAGCATCCATGGGACCAGACACCATCCCAGGCTGCGTTCTACATGAACTACAGAACGAACTGGCACCCCACCTAAGTACCATGTTCAATCATAGCCCCACCTCAGGCTTTGTGCCTGCTGAATGGCACACAGCAACGGTTATCCCACTCCACAAGGGAGGAGCCACCATGGACCCCGGGAACTACCGCCCCATTAGCCTGACAAGCCTGGTCTGCAAGGCCATGGAACTTATAAACAAAGACATTGGTAATCTCCAAACTCTGGATCCCACCCAGTCTGGGTTTGTAAAAGGAAGATCATGTCTCCTAAACCTGATAGACTTCTTTGAAGCAGTCACCAAAGCCGTAGACAAGGGTAAGGTGGTTCACACAGCCTATCTAGATCTTGCCAAGGCTTTTGACACTATCCCTCACTCTGGAATTATAGATAAACTCACTAAACTAGGTATAAATCCCTATGTCACAAGATGGGTTGTCAACTGGCTCACTGACAGAACCCACTGTGAAAGTAGCAGACTCCAAATCAGATTTCAGACCAGTGACAAGTGGAGTACCACAGGGTTCAGTCCTGGGTCCTCTCCTGTTTGGTAACTACTTCTCTGAAATACAGGCTAACACAGAAGGTCTTTGGCTAACAAATTCGCAGACGACTGCAAACTAGGAGCCATAATCGAAACTCCTAACAATGTGGACATTCTACAAAAGGGCCTCACTGAGACAGATGTCTGGTGTCAAAGCCATGGCCTCAAGCTCAATGCCAAAAAGTGCACTGTCATCCCCTTTGATAAAAACTCTGTACCCATGAACTACAACATAGGCGGTAGTATACTTAACACAAAGTGCGATAAGAGACCTTGGGACCCAGGTGGACAGTAGTCTCTCCTTTGATAATCACATCGGCACAGTAGTCAGGAAATCCTTCTACATGGCACACCTCATCACAAAAGGTTTCTCATCAGAAAAAAATAGGTCATTGTTCCCCTCTACTCATCACTCATTAGACCCATTATAGAGTACAACGCCCCTTTTGGTATGTACCTCACAAGACATCTACAACAACTGGAAAGGCCACAGAAATACCACACAAAGAGGGTTACCGGCCTCAAACAGATGCCCTATGCAGACCGTCTCAAAAAACTCCAGCTTTACTCCATCGCATATCGCCTACTCAGAGGTGATCTCTGCCTAACATACAAAGCTATGTCAAACCCAGCGCTGTTGGACATGCTCCACTTAAAGAAATCCCAATCCCTCCCAGCTACACGCTCTAGGGACCTAAACCTTGTCTCCACAATAAACAGAACATGCCAGAGGGATAGATTCCTGTCCCACAGACTTCCCATACTCTGGAATAAACTACCTATCTATATCAAACAAAGCTCCTCATTAGCACTCTTCAAGAAAAATGTTGATGACTGGATGGGAAATAGGAAATTCACCCCGGGGATCACCTCTGTGGCTCTGCTCGACAGTGGCACAGGAAAATAATTTTCTTGGATGGTGAAAGCCAGGGTACCTTTTTGGCTGGGCTTGTATAGGTCCCAGGGCCAACAGCCTAGTACCTACCTATGAACAGTAATCAAAACCTCAGTAAAAGTTTCAAATGCATGACAAACAGTTCAGCGAGAATAATGTTAATGCCAGACACATCATACTACATACATTTGAAAAATCAACCAACAACTTCCTCTCATATCCATATTCCTTTTTATCCTAGGTAAAAAAAATTTAAAGACAAGAGTATAGTAGTTAAGTACTAGTTCATAGGTAGGTACTAGACTATCAGCCCTAGGGCCTATACAAGCCTAGGCAAAAAGGTACCCTGGCTTTTGCCACCCAAGAAAATTATTTTCCTGTGCCCCTGTCGAGCAGAGCCACAGAAGTGATCCCCGGGGTGAATTTCCCATTTCCCATCCAATCATCAAGATTTTTCTTGAAGAGTGCTAATGAGGAGCGTTGTTTGATATAATTCAACCATCGTCAGCTATGAACTGTACCAGCTGAGCAAACCAGCTGAACAAAAGCAACTTTAAGGACATGATGCATTGAAAAATAGCATAAATTCGTTCATTCAATCTCCTATTACCCAGGGTCATACAGGAACTAAAGCCTTTCCTGGCATTCAATACAGCACAGCAAAATTATTTCTGAAAAAAGACCAGATCCATTGTAGGTCACACATGTATTTCACTTACTTCCTCTCATCAATATGTACACACATAGGTAGCTTTCAGGTTTCTCAACTGAAATACATGGTAGAACAAATGCAAAGGTTAAACTGCACACCATTGAAAATAACTTAATCGGAACTTATGTGGAATGAACTGAAATAAACAATTTTCCATTTACTCATATTAAAAAACAAGTACAATTACAAAACTCACCAATCCATAAGCCATACTTCTTTCTTCTTCCTGTGTCACATCTGCCACATAGGCAAATACTACAGAGAAGGTGACAGAAAAGACTCCTGATACAGAAATCATGGCAAAATACCACCTACAAAGTAAACACAATTAGTCAGAGATTTAGAATTATATAAGAATGTATGCTCAAGTACAAAATGGTTAAGGGTGAGACCTGTGTCGTTGTTTGCTTAAAATTTGTCAGCCAGATACCATCTTTCTCTAAGAGGCCTTTAAGTATGTCCACAATGGAAGGCTAAAACTGAAAGAGGTATAAGCACAGTATGAGGTACTTGTCCACAACAGTTAATCTTAGAGCAGACTGAGAAGACCTGAATCATGCTACTCCCATGGCTTTTATATTCTCTCCAGAATTTGCCCCAACCATCTCCCTTAAAAACCAGAGCCTTCCTCCAAAGACAATTACAAAAAAAAAAGTCCTTAACATGTGTTCCAGTTCCGTCCTGGAGAATGCATGCATGCCCTCCATGTTTGTTTATTTTGCCTCTCAAAGTCTTTCATGACTTTCCAAAATATACTCAAACAGTACTGTATATCTGTGACATGCATATACTCCAAACCCACAGGGAAAACATGGCACAAAAATTATCAGGCATGTTGTTACAGTATCAAACAATTTATAGGGGAACCTTCCTTGGTTGGTCCTATGGTCATGTTTAACCCTTCCACCAACCAAATTTTATTTTTCTTAGAAGATCTGATGCTCACACACAAGCACACTGTGAAATAAGGTACCAATTATTTGAATGTGTAACCCTAGAACAAATAAATTTACTTCTCAACACTAGTACGCTCACTTCCTAAAAATTAACAACTAAAAAATATATGTTGGCATCCCCTAATGCTAACAAATGAAACATAAGCCTATATACTTCTTTGCTGACCAGGTTAGTCCCACTAGGCTGGTGGCCTTTTTTCAGGGACTGCCCAAGGTTCTATTTACACATCTAGGGGAAAATTTGGCCAAGACATCAGGGAACTTTCCATATTTTTCTGACAGGTACTGCAAGATCTCTTACATCCACCTGAGCTACCACCAACTCAAGTCAGAACATCAGATAAACATCTCATCTGATGAGCGACACACTGAAGAGTGCAGCACCCTTAATACTACACTGCAGAGTCCAGCAGCCAATCACTTGAGGTGTGAATATAACCCAATGCTGGTCTTCCAGCACAAAAGGCGAGCATGCTACCTGGTGTGCCACTGACACTGCCAGATATACGACTTATTTAAAACTGTGAACCCTTTTTATTAGGTCCTATCACCAAGTTAAAGCCAAAGCAGTAAACTACTTTAAGCCAGAGAAAAGGCCAAAGACCACTTCTCAGAAGAACCAGTGTGTCAAATGAAGTTACAATCAACTTTGAAGCAGCAATTTCCTCAAAGTATGCAATGGAGAGCAAGTGTCAGTGGTGCAGTTGTCTACAACTGAAAAATTCTTAAAGTAAGCATGGGAAGTACCCCTGCTTCCACTGAAGTTGTCTTTAAATGCAGCATTTTCACAAAGGAAGACAGACGCGTGATGGCAAAAGATGCTGCAGTTTCCAATTCACTTGTAAATTGTTTACCACCATAAATCAGTCCCACACTGGAGAGGAGGGCACAAACACCTACTCAATCACAATGAACATGTGGACTTGTTTAAGGTAAAAAAGTGAATTTACAGTGTGCTCCAGGGACTAAACAGTGAGTTTCTGCTCCTGCAAAGTAAATAGAAAGATGAATGGTCTGGATCAGCAGCAATTCAAAAAACACTTCAGGAGCAAGCCTGGTTTAGTCCACATGGGTCAGTTTCCTTGTGTAAACAGGGTTTTCTGAGGACAAGAAACTCTCAGCTACTGCAGGCAAAGGTGAGAGCCAGCAAGAAGAGTGTTTTCCAGAATCTGATCACCATAAATGAACCAGCACCACCAAGAACGTACTGCTGTGTAAGTAAACTTACATAACAGAAGATGGATGTTCTATGATCACTGCTGTAGTAGTCTTAGCTGCATAGGTTACATCCTACCAATGATTTAACAACCAGCCAGGTTCCAAAGTTTAAGAGCACCTTCCACGCACACATACTGTCAGGCAGCTCAAGCTAAGCTGACTAAAGGACAACTTTGGACGCAAAGCCCATTGGAGCTTTCCTGTTAACTGAGAAGAGGGTGGCTTAGCCCTGAAATGACAAAGATAGGAACAAAAAAAATAAATGTCAACATCAACAGCAACCCCCTTTCTCCCCATCTTCTACATAGGATTTGGGTACTGTGTCAGCTGTCACCATTTCTCTCTATCCGGGCCACTCTCCTGCCTTCTTTGGCACTCTTGCCTGTCACAGGTCTTCTCTCACACAATCCGTCCACCTCTTTGCTGGACACCCTTTTTTCTCCTTGCCCTCTTCCCATCTGTTCCCAGTATCATCATCCGATTGTCCTCTGATCTTCTGCACGTGCCTGAATCATAGTAATTTGTTCTCTGAACTTTTCGGCAATTGGAGTTACTACAGCTTCTGCTCTTATGCCCTTATTTCTTTGTCTGTCCCACAGTGTGCATCCTACCACTCCATCTCAGGAACTTCATCTCCATCACCTCTAGTTTCCTCAACTGCTCTGCCATAACTGCCCAAGTTTCTGTACCATACAATAGTACTGGTGGTCACTCTGTTTTGTGCATCTTACTCTTCAGCTTCTTTGGCATCCTTCTGTCATGTACTTCACCTGACACTCGATGCCAGTTGTCTGCAGCCTCTTTGATTCTAACTCTGCCCTCCTCATTCAGACTTCCCTTCTCCTCAACCACCCCTTCAAGGCACCTGAAGTTGTCAACCTGTTCCACTATTTTCCCTTCTATCTCAATTCTCAGCTTCTTCTGAACTCTGTTTGCTGCATTACAACTGCCTTTTCTGTACTCAGTTTCATCCCATGTGCATTTCATTTTGCATTCCATTCCCCTATTCTTTGCTGGAGTTCTCATACGCATAAACTACCTTTGTTGATCTGTCCCCTCTTACCTGTTTGCTAATGTCGTCCACCAGTATGAACAGACAGCTCGAGCTAAAACCTGGTGGACACTGACTCCCACTGGGAACCACTCTGGGAGAATGAACACTGCTCATACTTCTGTCACTGGGTTCTTATACATAGCTTGCACTCATTTTACCAATGTTTCAGGGACTACAAACCATCACAGGACTACCCAAATCAGCTTTCTGGGGACCCTGTCATATGCTTTCTCCAAAGTTTAAAAATGCCCAGTTGGACACACTCCTCATCTCTATAGCTTCTTCTCAACTATCTGTCTCATGGCAAATATTGGGTCTGTTGTGCAGCCTTCTGATCTGAATCTGAACCACTTAGCTCCTATATTACTTTCTACTAGTCCACATATTCCACATATTCAATTATCAATCATCCGCTTCAGAACTTTCATGCAATGTGACAGGAGTTTGATACCTCTGTACTGTCCACAGCTGTGAATGCCCACTTTGACCTTGAACACTGGCAACAGTATGCTTATTCACCACTCACCTGGGATATGCCTATCCACACTGCTATCAGTACCCTCAGTAGTCATTTCTCATCTATCTCACCCTGCTCTTTATCATATCTGCTGTGACCTCATCTAAGCCTATTGCCTTTCTTTACTTAATTTTCGTTAGTGCTATTCTTACTTATTCTTTGGTGTGTTCCTCCTCTTCTCTCATCGAAGGCCGTGTCTGGGGCAGTACAG
This sequence comes from Protopterus annectens, assembly GCF_019279795.1. Lineage (NCBI taxonomy): Eukaryota > Metazoa > Chordata > Ceratodontiformes > Protopteridae > Protopterus > Protopterus annectens. The sequence continues at coordinate 1,016,461,112 of NC_056730.1, forward strand.
CTTCTGTGGGATCTTCTTTATTTAGAAGCTGCTGGAAGCACTCCTTCCAGCTGCTGTCTCTGAGGTCTTGTGAACCGATTAGCAGGTTGTTGCTAGCATCCCTTATGAAGGTTGTCTCTCTTCTTTATCTTTCTGTCTTTGCCTTGCAACCTGACAGTTTCTTTATACCATCTACCAACTTACTTTCTGGAAGCTGATACAGTGCCTCAGACGTCTTGTTCTTTACTTCCAAAACTCCTTTCTTAGCTTCTTTGTTTGCCAACCGGTATTCCTTCCTAGCCTGGTCTTTTCTATTTCCCACTTTTTCCTGCAATCCTTTCTTTTGATGACTTCCTAGGCTTCTGCATTCAACCACCAGCTTTCCTTACATACCTTATTTCCACACCTGGCCAGGTCGCATATCTGTTCTGTAGTCCTCACACATGCTGATTTGAGGCGCTGACATTCTTCAGCTCCACCTATTTCCTTTTTTTCTTGAGGTGCTAGTGCCCTAAGTATTTTAGTGAAAGAATAGTTGAGTAAAATCTTATCATAACCATAGATGTCCTTCTCTTCTCAGTTGCAATATTTTTTTACGTATGGGTGTATTCTACCTAATGACCAGACATCCAGCCTGCATACAAAAGCTTAGAGCCACTGCCTGTAAATGGGACATCGCACAAAGGCACAGACGTCAGCCATAAAATGGACGTCCACGCGTACAATCTTCAGAAATTTTTTTGTCGCCATTTAGAAAGGTTGACTGGTACATTCTGTCTACCATTGGATACCATTGGTGCCATCTTCCAGCTTCAGATTAAGTACCCCACAGGGGATTTAATATATTGCTACTGCCTTTTATTTTTGTTAGTCATCCAGGCAAGGGCAATGTAGGTGTGGAAGGCAAATCCCACATAAAGATAGTCACAAGCTTTGCTTGTTTTGTTTAGAGCCTAATCACGACCACCGGGCCTGCTCCATTTGTCAGGCCTTTGTTCTTAAAGCATTGCGCAGTCGTCTGTTGGCCTTGAATCTTTATTTGGAAAACCAAAGACTCAAACGTGTGGCTAGGGATGCTATGAAAGGTTCCACGAGTGCTTTTGAGCAGTCTGTAAAGAGGAAGGTTAGCAAAGCTAGGCCTGAATCCTCTTTAGCTGTGCCTAATCCCTCCGACAACCCCTTGTTGTTGATGAAAACCCAGTGGTGTGACCGGAGGTAGAGTCCTGTCCCTCAGCGAGTACCAGTATGGATGCAGTTAGGAGTGTGTACTGCAACACTGAATAGAAGGACATCTGTTGTACTTTCTTAACAATCAACTCTCAGGTATTTAGTCTGTTTTCTGTTGACCTTAGAGGCTTCTCTGACCACTGCTTACACATAATTGCGGCAACCAGTGGTTTATGCTGTGTGCTGTCTGTTTCACTGGGGATGATTTGGAATCACTGATTCACATGTACACACCCTGGCTTAAAAAGCACACACAAAAAACATCAGGGAGGTGGAGGTATTGAGTGGCTACTACATCAGTGATCATTTGAACACCTACTGTTAAGGTACGTTTACTTGCACAGCTGTACTATGTTAGTCATACTGATCACTGCTGCAGAAACTTTAGTTAATATGGGTAGATTAACCAGGCAAACTACATTTACAAGGTGGAAGGAGTAGAGTCCAGGAGCCCCTGGAGAATGCTCCTAACCACGCCGGATGTGGATCTACAGAAGGAAGCGATCTTATAGTTTTTCATACAACTATGTGTACAGAACCAGGCAACTGCTTCTAGAATATTTCTAGAATACAACTCTTTCCAAAAATCCATAAATGAAGCCAAGGCCCTGGTAGTGTGGGGACCTTGACCCTGCCTGGAACAGTTTTATTATGGTGAGTACAGGAATAGCCTTAAACAACCATTTGGAAATAGTCTGTTTTGACACAGACTGTCCCTTCTGCTGCTTCTTAGAAAAAAAACAATTAATCAGAATATCAGAAAGAGTTTTCTGTGAACATCAGAAGTATGGAATACTATTCTCCCCCCATTTTAGGTTCAGGAAAGAAAACAAGGAAACAGACTGTTTTGCTTAAAGTACACTTGATTACCACTTTAGGCATAAAAGAAGGATTAGTTCTCAAAGAACTCCTGTCTCTGTGGAAAATGAGATAGGGTTGACTCACAATAAGAGCTTTCAACTCAGACACCCTTCTTGCAGAGGTCAGAGCAATCAGTAAAACTGTTTTCCATGTTAAGAACCTCAAGTCAGCCAGGTTAGCTGGTTCAAATGGAGCAACTGTTAGCTACTCTAACACAAAATTAAGACCCCAAGCAAGGGCCACCAGTTTTCATGGAGATCGCTTATGCAAAACACCTTTCAAAAACATTCTGATATGACACTGCAGTGAAAGAAGAGAGTCCACAGCCAGATACGCTGAAATGGCTGATAAATGAACCTTGACAGACAGAGGAAAAAGAAGGCCATAGGATAGTAACTCACATCTATTGTAAAACCAGAGAACCACTAGCCTTGAATGGGTGCTGGTTATGTTGCTGGCATCAACAGAAAACCTATGATTTTCGAATAGTGTACTTTCTTGCTTCCATTAATGTCTGCTGCATGTCCTCAGTAAACAAATGCGTAAAAGGAATTAAAACCATATCATCCAGGCGTCAACCAAAGTTGACTGATGTCAGGGTCTATCAAACACAAATGTTCTTCTGTGAATAGAACTGGTCTGGGAGGAAGCTTGTGGTAACTGCACCTGGCCATCTCCAAAAGAAGGGAGCACCATGGTTTCCTGGGCCAGAAGGAGTCGTCACAATGATTTTGGGGGATTCCTTCAGAGTCTTCAGAAGTATCCTGAATATTAGTGAAAAAGCATACAGGAACATTCCTATCCAAGGAAAAGAAAATATAAGGCATCAGTCTTCCAGGCCTTCTTGCATGGAATCCTGGAACAGAATCTTGTCAGTCGATTGTCAAAGAGGAAGCAAAGAGGTCCATTTCAGGATCTCCCTACAAATGGATCAAATCTTGAAAGTTTCCTGATCTATTTTCCATTCATGAGGAACAAACCTGGTCCTGCTCAGCATGTCTGCCACACAGTTTAGCTCTGATGGAATGTAGGATAACTGTAGAGTGAGATTGTGCTGTGAAGCTACATCTTAATCTAAAATGGATACTCTGCAAAGGGAGTACAACCTGGATCTTCCTTGGTTGCTTGTTGATATACCACATGTCCATGGTAATATCTGCAACTACATATAACACATCAAGATGTCCTGAGGACCAAAGATATTTCAGAGAGGCAGACAGGCAAGTGCCTTAGTCAGGGCAAGCATCTCCTTATATTTCTCTGCTTGCATCTGTCCTTTGAGTCCCACACCCCCTGCACTTTTATTCATCCTGAAACTGCTCCACAAACAAATTACAAGGCATCTGTGATGACAGACTACTTTTGGAGCAGGGAAGGAGAATGGGAGACCAGAATTTAAAGATATCTGCTGTCTCCACAAAATGATTTACCTTCTGACAAACCCAAACACCTTGAAAATGGTGTTGGTACTGGGACCAAAGAGATTTCAAATACAACTGTAGATTTCTCATGGGGAGTCTTGCCAGTGGTATGAGAGTCACAGATGCCACAAGATTCAAAATCATGAGGTACGCCCTTGCGGTGATCAAAGTTAGAGTGGAAAACCTTAGAAATAGATCTAGACATAAATCTTTTTTTTTTCCCTGTGGAAGAAAAGCTCTTTGAACTGAGGTGACTATTTCACACACCAGGAACACAATCCTGTGTGAATAACTCAAGAAAGACTTTTGAATGTTCTCTTGGAATCCCAGCTATCTCTCACTCAACACAGATTCCAGACACACTGAAAAAGACTATTCAAAGATAAGAAAGTCATCTAAATATGGAAAATGCGGATACCCTGTAGCCTGCAATGAGCTATAACTGGAGCTAGATACTTTCTGAACACTCTTGGTGCACTGGATAGTCCAAAGGGTAAGGCCAGAAATGACAAAGTGATCCAGACATGCAAAATCTGGATGAATAAAATATGTGACAAGCATCTTTTAAGTCTAGTGTTACCAGAAATCTTGAAAGAGGAAAAGCAACAAGTTGTGACCTGACATTTTCAATAACCAAAGTCTGTGAATTTCTTACTCACGTAGAAAAATGCCACACTACTACATTCATGTCTTTTGCAATAAACCTTTATTGTAAGAATACTTTCAAAACTCTGGAATAATCCTGTTAATGCATATTTTTAACGTTTACAAATAATGATAACATGCTTATTTACAAAGACTAACTTGACATAAGCATTATTAGTAAGGTACCCTTAATAAGAACTGCATGGCTATATACTTGACCATATTATTCTGTCATGGTTTTGGCAGAAAATAGGTACTGACTTCACCTACACAAGTGTAGCACATGAACTGGAGCCAGATGTAGAACTGGAACTGCAGATGTTTATGTGACAAACTATCACAACTAGCATTATTAATTCCAAAGCCATTTTGCAAGATAGTTTTAACAAGATCAGGAATAGAGAAACACAACTGTCTTGGATAGCCAGCACACAGGTTGTCATTACATACAACTGACTTTGAACTTCCACCTTTGCCCCAAACATTAGGGTGAGGTAGCGAATTTGAAGAACAATATTTGACATGCATTTGGTTATTCTTGGCTCATACTCATTTGCTTGGTTTTGCTTTCCAGAAAGAATAGTTGAGTAAAAATCTTACCATAACCATAGATGTCCTTTTCCATGTTGCAGTATTCTTAGTGTGGGATTCTCCACCTCAGGCAACCTGTATGCCGGCTCCTACATAAAAGCTTAATCCTGGTTGCTGGAGGTACGTGGGACGTCACACGCAGGGTCATAAACCAGGGACCTTAAATGTGATGTGCGCACACACAGACCTCAGAACTTAATTGCCCAGTTAGACAGTTTGCTAGTATGAGCCAAATAATGTCCACAAAAAGTGTGAAATGCCATTTGCTGGTTAGTCTGAACATAATCTAGGTGGTGCTCCAGTGTGCCCTCTAGACAGACTAATTGGAAAGAAGAGGGATAGGTGAGTGGGAAGGAATACTGCAATATGGAAGAGAAGGACATCTATGTTTATGAGAAGATTTTACACAACTATTCTATGTCCTTCTATTCCCATGTTGCAGTATTCTTAGTGTGGGAGACTGCCACAGCTTAGGAAGAAGGAAGGGTGGAGGCAGAGGAAGCTGATTCCAAGAAGCCCTGTAGGATTGCCCTAGCAAACCCTGCTGTGGCTCTGGAGATGTGCTCCAATTTGTAGTGTCTGGTGAAGGTATGTATAGAGGACCAGGTGGCCACCTCCAGAATGGAGACTGTATCCAGGCCTTTGAAGAAGACTTTGGAGGGTGCTATGACCCTGGTAGAGTGAACCGTTACTCTCTGAAGTAGTTCCTTGCCATGGTAGGAGTAGCAGAAGTAGATAGTTTTCCTGATCCAGCAGGAAATGGATTGTTTGGAGTCTGCCTTGCCCAGGGCCCTGGGGTGGAATGAAACAAATAGTTGGCTGGACATTCTGATGGACTTAAGTTTTGCTCAAATAAAACCTCAGTTGCCTGTGCACATCCAGGGAATGGAGTACCCCCTCACTGTCATTAGTGGGAGAGGGGAAGAAAGTAGGCAGGTGAATGGACTAGTTTAAAGACAGTTCCTTTGACCACTTTGGGCATGAAAGAAGGGTTGGTGCACAGGGCCACCATGTCCTTGTAGAAAATGGTGTAGGGTGGACAGGCCATGAGAGCTTGCAACTCTGACACCCTCCTAGCAGAGGTAAGGGCCACGAGAAGAACAGTTTTCCAAGTGCACATTTGGAGAGTTGCAGAGCTGGCTGGCTCAAATAGAGCCACAGTAAGTTTTTCTAGGAAACAAATTAGGTCCCAAGGTAGTGGGACCAGTTTTCTTGGTGGTCTGATGTGCAAGACCCCTTTCAGAACAATTTAATATCTAGCCTGGATAGAAGAGGGGGGTTTAGGGGTAAAAAGGCAGAGACTGCAGATAGGTGGACTTTCACTGAAGTGTATGAAAGGCCAGCCTTGATAAGTTCACACACAAGTTAGCACTAGAGGAACATCTGCTAGAAAGGGATCCCTATACTTTTTGAGACACCATTTGGAGAATCTTCCCCATTTTGAAATGTAGGATCTCCTGGTAGGAGGTTTCCTGGCCTCCCTCAGGACTGAAAGCACATCCTCAAAGTAGTGGTGTCTGAAGGGAATTAAAAAGTTTATCACCCATAGAGTTAGGCATAGCATCTGCAGTTGAGGATGGATGTGTGTGAGTAGGTCCACCTTGTGGGGTAACTTGTGGTGACTGCCCTTGGCGATAGGGGGTCACCAGCAAGATTTTTGGTTTGTCCTTCCTAATTTTCGGGACTACCTTTGGAATGAGAGGGAAGGGGGATAATGCATATAGAAATCACCCCTTCCATGAAATGTTGAAGGCATTCACCCTCCAGGCTAGTGGGGAGTGGTCCTTGGTGCAGAATTTTTTCAATTGTCTGATCTGGGTGGAGGCAAACAAATCTACTTAAGGTGTGCCCCACTGGCGGACAATGTCTAGAAAAACTTCCCTGTTCAACATCCACTCGTGATGTGGAGAGGAAGACCTGCTGAGCAGATATGCCTGTTGATTGTCTTGGGATGGAATGTAGGTTGTCTGCAGGGATAAGCTGTTTCTGGAGGCTAGGTCCCAAATCTGTACTGCTATTCTGCATAGGAGATGGGACTTGGTCCCTCCTTGTTTGTTGAGGTACCACATGACTGTGGTATTGTCTGTGAAGATTTGAAGGGGACCCGGTTGTAGGACTGGGGTAAAGGCTTTTAGGGCCAAAAGGACTGCTGTCATCTCCCGCACATTGATATGTTTTTTTCTGGAGGGCAGGATGCCAGTTCTCCTTTACTTTGAGACCCTTCACGGTAGCCCCCCCAGACCAGGTCTGATGCATCTGTATGCATGTGTTGAGCTGGTGTAGGGGGTGGAGTGGAAGGCCAGGGTTCAAGTGAATTTGTTGTATCCACCATTTTAATTCTGCTTTGAGGCATGGTAATAGTTGGATATGAAATTCTAGAGGGTGTTTGTGTTGGGACCACACATTCTTCAGATACCACTGCAGATTTCTCATATGCGTCCTAGCTAAAGGTAGCACAGGAATGGTGGCTGCCATAAGACCCAGAACCCATAGGAATTGTCTTGCTGATAGTTGTACCTGCATCAGGTCCTGGAAGTATGCAGCAAGTGAGAGAACTTTGTCTTGAAGGAGGAATCAGGTCTGTTCTGATCCTGCTCCCAGGAAGATTTTGTCCTGCTGTGGGGTTAGGGATGACTTGGGGAGATTGAGGGTGAACCCCAAGCCTTGTAGCAGGGACATGGTGAACTGCAGGTGGTTTCTTAGGGTATCCTTTTTTTCCTGCAAGAAAGAGGATGTTGTCTAGGTATGGGTAAATCTGAAAGCCTTTGGTTCTGCAATGGGCCATTGCTGGGCTCTAGCATTTTGCGAATACCCTGGGTACAGTAGATAAACCAAAGGGCAAGGCTATAAATTGAAAATGAGAACACTGCCCAGTAAAATGCAAGTACTTTCTGTGAGAGGTTTTACAGGAATGTGAATGTAGGCCTCCTTGAGATCTAGTGAAGCCATGAATGCCTGGGCTGGCAATACGAAGACGATTCTGGAGGGATAACATTGTGAAGGATGGAACTCTTAGGAAGAGATTTAGGAAAAGGGGGATCTAGAACTGGCCTCCAAGGCTGTCCTTTTTTGGTACAAGAAATAACCTTGAGTAAAAACCTTTTCCTTCTTGTCCTGGGAGGACGGGTTCTATAGTTTCATGGTTCAAAAGATCCATTAGGATTTTTGGGTATAAGGTGTAGTTGATTCTTGGTTGGGAATGGTATGCCCCTTGCAGGGAGTCTCTCTTTCCAAGAGGGGTAATATTCCTCTTCCACTATTGCCAGGACTCAGCAGTCTGTGGTGATAGTTCTCCAAAGAGGTAAGCAGTGTAAGAGGTGGGCTGACAGGGGGAGGTGGGCAAGGCAATTCAGGTTATTGGAGAAATTTCCGTCATGAAAGGGCTGTCTTTGGGTAGGTTGACAGGAATCTTGTCTGGGAGTGGTTTGTCTCCTGGCTCCTTTCCTATGTCTAGAAGAGGAAGGATTGGTAGAAGAGGGGGCCCTCCTGACAAAAGTAGTCTTGGCTGGGTGATTCCTACAGTATTTAGGAATGGGAGACACCAGAAGGCGTTTAATATCCTGGTGCTCCTTCCTTTTCTCCTGAAGGTTTTTAAAGAGTTCTGCAGACTGTTTTCCAAACAGGAGGTTGTGATCAAGAGAGGAATCAAGAATTTTGGACTTAAAACATCTGGCAGGGGTTGAAGGCAAAGCTAAGAATATCTGCATAGCACGGATGCGAAAGCAGCAGATCTTGTAGAGGCCTCTGCTGCATCATAACTGCATCTAATTGAATGTCTGGCCACTTGTGAAGCCAGGGACAGGTTTGATGTTACCTCTGTCTTGTTAGGGGAGTCAGGAGATTAGAGGCCTGGGATACTAAGTCCAAGGCATATTTTACCATACGAGTTTGGTAGTTGATAGCTCTGAAGGCTAGGGTGGAGGAGGTATAAACTTTCTTGCCTATCTTGTCCAAATTCTTACTGTCCTTGTCAGTAGGTAAAAGGGACAAGAAGGGTATTAATCTAATCTAGACTGCCTGTCAGGGGATACAGCAATCAGTGCTGGGTCTGCCAAAGGGGTTTCACCAGGAATTTCTGATAATCAGGCACCTTGTAGAAACGGTCAGGTCTCTTAGGGGCAGGTTGCTGTGAATCAGGATTTTTTGATACTGAAGAAAATGCATCGAGGTAGGCAGGTATAACTGGTGGGATGGCAGATGGAGATTGTACTTGAAGTAATTCAAAATATCTCTTTTGAGTTTCAGTCACTTGGGAAGTATCCCATTTGAAATATTCTTTCATTTTAGTAATGGTGTCCCCAAAGGTGATTTCCTCTGAGGGAGAGTCTCCTTCAATGGATTCCTCATCAGGGGAATAGTATTCCAGTGGAAAGGAAATCTGTGATACGTAATTGACTCATCTGATGAGGAGGAGTAAACTTCCTCTTCTCCAACATGAGAAGTGGGAAGGTGGACTGAGGTAGCAGAGGCAGGCCTACGGCTGAGAACAGGAATGGTGGAGGGTGAAGAGGCCAAGGGCCAAAGGGCCATGAAGGCTTGCATCAAGGATTGAATGAAGGATTGCCAGTCAGGTAATCTCTCAGCTGAGGAATATAGATGCTTTCTTTTTGGTTTCCTTTTCAAAGGAGTAACCGTGGGAGAAGGCCTACTTTCAGGGGTCTTTGTTAGAGCTGGGGCTTTGGGTTGTGGAATCCCAGTTGTGCGTCCAGCGAGGCCCGTTTCCCCCTCGACATCGGTCGAAACCGACATCTAAGCAACCTTCGTGGATGTGCTGGCCATTACTTCTGAAGCAGCTTCCTCGATGGGAGTCAAAGAAGTAGAAGGTTCTAACGGATGTCCCGGAAGCTGGCAGGGTGTCCGATGGTGGAGGGGCGATAGTAGTAGGCCATGACAACTTGGCCTTTTTGTGTGGAGGCTGTGCCAGAGTGGCCAACTCTGGGTCCATCCTAAGCACTAATTTCTTTAGCCTCTGGTTTTCTAAGAAAAGATTAAGGGTAGTCAAACTGCTTCCAAGTGTCTTAGGGATGAATGACTGGCAAATTGAACAAGAGGTATGGATGTGTTCATTGCGTCTTTTGCTTAGGCCGAGGTCATGTGAGTCTTTATGCGGAATCTGACACCGGCAAGGGCATTTACCCTTCTTAAAGGACATCGGCTAAAAAGAGGACAGCAAACCAAGCTCAAGCAAATGTAAAAAAGCGAAATCCCCAACGGGGTATTTAGCTTTGATCTGACGTTCGACTGTGGCTGAAACTTCTGAGGTCTGTGTGTGCAGACATCACATTTAAGGTCCCTGGTTCATGGCCCTGCGTGTGATGTCCCACGCACCTCCAGCAACCAGGCTTAAGCTTTTATATAGGAGCCCACGTTCGGTTCACCTGAGGCGGAGAATCCCATACTAAGAATATTGCAACATGGGAATCGAAGGACATCAATAGACAAGGCACAACAGGCACTACTTGAATATACTTGACTTTGTCTAACTATGGCACCATCTTCTGTTAGCATCATATAGGTCTTTCCTGAATTAATTCTCTTCACTACCACACCTGTTGTGCCCACTTTGTCACTTACTCTAATGTTAGCCAGACAGACTGGCCTAGTTGAGTGATAGGTAGTGACTCTACAGAATAGTGTATGGTTAACTAAAGCTTTTGTACAAAAAGTTTTTTGACAATTTTATTGGAATGAACCGTTCAGAACAGTTACAGGCTCAAGTGTGCAGTAACACTGTCATGTTAGTTCTTATCTGTTTTTCAAGCACTAGGCGTGAAGTGTTTATTCCTAGCACTATATGGAGTAGTTCAATATAATATCACAGCTTTGAGAGGATCAGGCTGCCCCAATCTTTTTAGCTGTTTGAAATGTACTCTCTCTCTGCTTCACCACTGGATTGAGGACAGTGAGAATTTGACATAACGTTATTAAAACCACAGTCAATTATGATAAATCATTACTGTCCTTTCCTGTATATCTTGATAGCTGGGTTATCAGCCCTTGTGGTGGAATTAAGTAAGTAAATATTTACTCTAATGCTTCTCCAGTGCTGTAAGCTTCCCCAGTCTCCCATAATGTAGTGTGGTCCTACTGTTCTCTCAGATAGTACCTTCTACGGGGAAAAGTCTTAAATCACTGGGAAAATGTTGTCAGGAGAAAGACTTTTAGGTCTACTAGGTACATTCAAAAGAGGTGTTAATTTGATACAAGGATGGTGGGTGTCATCATCAAAACAGACACAGGGGGAACAGCAAAGATCTATTGTTATTTTAAGTACAGTGGATATAAAAAGTGTACACACCCTTGTTAAAATGCCAGGTTTTTGTGATATAAAAAAACGAGACCACAATAAATCGTTTCAAAACTTTTCCCACCTTTAATGTGACCTACAACCTGCACAGTTCAATTGAAAACAAACAAATCTGTTAGAGGGAAAGATATAAAAAAAATAAAAAATGTACAATAAGCTGGTTGCATAAGTGTGCACGCCCTTAAATTAATACTTTGTTGAAGCACCTTTTGATTTAATTACAGCATTCAGTCTTTTTGGTTGCACACCTGCCATCAGAGAGACTCTGATTAACCCCAAACAAAGCTCAGATGTTCTAGTAGACTTTTCCTGACATTTACTCAGTTGCCTATTACAGCAAAAGCCATGGTTTGCAGAGAGCTTCCAAAGCATCAAAGGGATCTCATTGTTGAAAGGTATCTGTCAGGAGAAGGGTACAAAAACTTTGCACAGCATTGGATATACCATGGAACACAGTGAAGACGGTCATCAAAAAGTGGAGAAAATATGGGACAGCAGTGACACTGCAAAGAAAGTACAGTTTTGTACCTACCATAAATGTAGATGTCCGAACTGGATAGCATCTGCAGTCATAACAACTGGGTTGTCCTGTCGTCAGGCAGCCCTTCAGTCGGCCGGATTCCAAAGTCCGGGTCCGGCTTCGGCTGATGTCGCACTTCACCCGACGTCATCTCTGTTGGTCTTCGGGTATAAAAGTATCAGCCGACGCCATTTTCCTCAGTGTTTCTTGCCCCAGATGCCAGTAGCCCTCTTGAAGGCTAAAATTTGGATAGATGCCAATGTTTCCAAAAGATAGAGGTAAACACAAAATAAGCATGTATGTACATATATACAAACAAATACACCATAAAGACTCCCCCACCAGCTAGCTATTAGGAGGGTAAACACCCTAGGAGTACCACAGAGGGGAAGGAGGGAGGGTAATCCTGACTGCAGATGCTATCCAGTTCGGACATCTACATTTATGGTAGGTACAAAACTGTACTATGTCCTTCATGGATGCATCTGCAGTCATAACAACTGGGTAGAATACCATAGCCAACTAGGGAGGAGGATAAAAGTAGATTATGGTGTGTTTAGGATCCCTTGCAGTACAGCAGTGGCAAACCCTGCTCGGGATCTGGAATATAGAGGCAAATTATAATGCTTGGCAAATGTATGCACGGAGGTCCAAGTAGCCGCCTCAATAATGTCTTTGGTTGCCACTCCTCGTAAGAAGGCTGTGGTAGTGGCTGTTGCCCTTGTAGAATGAGGTCTTATGTTCTGTGGAATTGGTTTTCCATGGAAGGAGTAACAGAATCGTATGCAATTTCCTATCCATTTGGAGATTGTCTGTTTGGAAATAGCTTTTCCTTCCCTTCCTGTTGCATAGGCTACAAAAGTTGGTCAGTCTTTCTGCTACTTTTTGTTCTGTCCAAGTAGTAGCGTAGCTGTCTATGTACATCCAAGGTATGCAGTATTCTTTCCCTCTGTTTTGTGGGTTGGGAAAGAAGGTAGGTAGGTGGATTGCCTGGTTTAAAGACACTCTGGATACCACCTTAGGCATAAATGTAGGATTAGTCCTCATGGACACTCTATCTTGGTGGAAGATTAGGAAGGGTTGCACTGCCATTAAGGCCTGTAGTTCTGAAACCCTCCTTGCTGAAGTAATTGCCAGTAGGAAAGCAGTTTTCCATGACAGGTGTTGTAGGTCTGCTGTTGCTGCTGGTTCAAAGGGTGATAGTGTCAACTTTTCTAGCACAAAGTTTAAGTCCCAAGCTGGTAGTGGTGGTTTCCTTGGAGGTTTTACATTCTTGATTCCTCTGAGGAACTGCCTGAGCAAAGGGTGTGAAAAAACAGGTGGATCAAAGCTGTATTCTGCTGAAATAGCTGATGCATGTATCTTGATGGAGGAGTAGGACAGGCCTGAATGAAGAAGTTCGGCCAGATACTCCAGAATGTTAGGCATATCTATGTTTGACACATCTTTTCCTCTTTCCGTACTCCAAATGACAAACCTTTTCCATTTTCCAGCATAGTTCCTTCTTGTTGAAGGTCTGCGTGCTTCAAGAATAATGTCTTTAACTCTTTGGGAAAGTTCTGGATTAGCTGCTGCTATGTGATGTTCCATGCAGTCAGTTGCAACGCGTTTTAGGTTTGGATGTATGATGCTGTAGTTGTTCTGAGTTAACATCAAAGGCATCAGGGTATTGGCCACATATTGTTCGAGACATGCTCCTCAGCAGTGGGTACCAGTGTTGTCTTGGCCAGTTTGGAGCTATCAGGATTATCCTTGGACGTTCTTCCTTGATTTTTAGTAGTACTTTGTGTATCAAGGGAAGAGGTGGGAATGCATATGCTGTTAGGCCTTTCCAGCTGAAGGAGAGCGAATCCACTTTCCATGCTAGTGGGTGGAATGTCCTTGTGCAGAATTTTTGAGCTGGTGATTGAGAGGTGATGCGAATAGATCTATCTGAGGCATTCCCCATTTCTTTGAGATGGTCTTGAAGATGTCCGGGTGCAGCTTCCATTCGTGGGCATCCGATGTGGTTCTGCTTAATATGTCTGCTAGAGTATTTTCTTTTCCCGGTACAAATATTGCCTGTAACTGGATGTTGTAGCTGAGTGCCAGGGTCCACAGCTCCAAAGTCATTCTGCATAGGGGGTATGAATGAGTGCCTCCTGTTTGTTGATGTACCACATGACTGTGGTGTTGTCTGTCCTTATCATCAACTGGCCCTCTTTGAGAAATGGTTTGAACTTTTGGATTGCCAGTTTTACTGCCAGCATTTCTTTTAGGTTGATGTGCAGGTGAAGTTGATCCTGTGTCCACAATCCTTGCATGCATTTGTCCAGCATGTGGGCCCCCCATCCTAGGTCTGAAGCGTCTGTTGTGATGGTCTGGCTTGCTTGACATCTGTGAAAGGGTAGGCCTGGGTTTGACTGGCATGCCTGAGCCCACCATAGGAACTCCTGTTTTAAGCATGGAATTAGTGGGATTTCTGTTTCTAGGCTGTGTCTGTGTTGGGACCATAAATTCTTTAGGTACCACTGTAGTTTTCTCATATGTAGTCTGGCAAATGGGACCAAGATTATGCATGATGCCATGAAGCCCAAGGCCTGCAGTACTTTTCTTGCTGTTAACTTGTTCAGTTTTGTTAGTGCCAAGAAGTAAAGAGGGAGTTCTTTTGTTTTCTGTAGTTAGGAATGCCATTTGTTTTACTGTGTCCAATTCAGCCCAAGAATGTCCTTGTTTGGGATGGTATCAGCCTTGACTTTTGTAAATTGACTGTGTATCCCAGTGCTTGTAGCAAGTAAATGACCCTTTGTAAATCTGTTGTCAGCTTGCTTTTGTTGTCCCCTTGTAGCAGGCAGTCGTCCAGGTATGGGTAAATTTGAATTCCTGTAGTCTGCAATGGGCGATTACTGATGCCAGGCATTTTGTGAATACTCTGGGCGCAGTAGATAAGCCAAAGGGCAATGCTGAGAATTGATAGTGCTCTGATCCTGCAAGAAATCTGAGGTATCTTCTGCAGATTGGTCGAATGGGGCGTGCAGGTATGCCTCCTTGAGATCTAGAGTTACCAGCCAAGACTCCTTGCCCAGCATGGGAAGAAGTTGCTGTAGGGTCAGCATTTTGAATTTTGGGACAATGATGTATGTATTTAAGGTGGACAGGTCGAGAATTGGTCTCCAACTTTTTTCCTTTCTTGGAACTAGGAATAGTCTGGAGTAGAACCCCTTTCCTTGCTCTGCTGTTGGCACTCTTTCCACAGCTCTCATGTTTGCTAACTCCATTATCTGTTGTAGAGCCTCTGTTTTTTGATTTGGAGGTAGATTTGGCATTCCTCTTTTGACTGGTAAAGTGTGGAAGTGAAACCGGTAACCTTGATCTATGGTTTGTAAAATCCACTTGTCTTTTGTTATGTAGTGCCAGTTCTTTGAAAATAAGGTTAACTTTCCGCCTAGAGGAGCTGCTATTTGGCTGCTATTTGTTCCCTGGTAGGCGGATTTAGGGTTAAGTCACTGTGGTTGTGCTGATGTAGTGGCAGTGGTTGTGTCTGTGCCTCTGTTGTTACCTTGCCACTGTCGTCCTCTGTAGGCACCTCCTCTGGATTGGTTTCTGCCTCTGGAACGTCTATTCCTGCCCCTTTGAAATTTTGTGGAGTCAGGAAAGGACCAATTTTTGGCAGGCCAGTTCCTGCTAAACCTTGGGGGTTGAACCTGCAAGAAATCTTTAACTGTTTGAACAGATTTTGCCTTTTCTTCCATTTTCTTCATAACCTGCTGGGCAGGTGTACCAAACAAACTTGTCTTATCCATAGGAGCATCTAGCAACTTAGCTTTAACATGATCCGGTAAAGCTTGCTCCTTTAGCCATGCATGCCTTCTTATCACTGTGCCAGTCATGGCTGATCTAAATGAAGCCTCCAGTGCATCATAGCCACATTTTAAGGAATGGTTACTAACCTGTTGTATGTTATTTACCATTTCTAATACATATTTCTTATCAAGAGATTCATCAGTGGTTAGTTTTTAGTTAACTGATCAAGCATAAACTCTTGGTATTGTATCATGTGAAACTGACAGTTTAAAGCTCTAGCTGAGAGAGTAGCTGAAGTGTAGACCTTTTACCCCATCTGTCTAATGACCTTGCTTCCCTTTCAGAAGGAATAGGGTTTTTAGCTATGGTCATGCTACTGCCTTGGGACCCTGGGATATAGTTTCGGGTCTGCAAGTGGGGCCTTGTAAAGGTGGTGATGAGTATCTGGCACCCTGTAAAATCTGTCTGGTTTGGCAGGGCTGGGGTAAAGAATCTGGAGCGGAGCAGACATCATTGAAAGCATCATCCACCACAGAGAGAACAGGAGGTATAGCTAAGGGCCTGTGCTGTGGGAGGTGCAGAAAGGTCCTAAGTCTTTTTCTGGAGTCTGAAAAATCCTGTTGCTGCCATTGGAACTGCTCTCGCATGGCATGTAAGGTTTCCCCAAAGGAGAATTCTTCTGGTGGGGAAGCAGCTGGAATGGATTCTTCAGCATCAGAATCTTCAAAATTGGAGAAAGGAGCCTCTGGCTGGTCAGTTATGTCTGATTCATCAGCAGAATCATCAGAGGGCACTGGCTCAGGGGGCTCTGCCCTAGGTCTCTTCTCTGGGGGCTGAGAGGCCCTGTCTGGGTGAGATTGAGATCCTCTAATTAATGAAATTAAATCTTCTGCCAAAGTAAGCATTTGAGAACTAGAAGAGGGCCTGGTTGTGGTGGGTTTAACAGGCACTGTTTTAGTAGTCTTGGCTGCTTTAGCCCTGGCGAAGGCCTTAATGGACATGGCTGCTGGAGGCCTTGCAGCACCACGTGCTGGGGTAGAGACATCCAAGGGAATGGTGTCTGATAAGTCAGTGGCAACCACCGTAGTGGATAAAATTTCTGAGGCCGATTCAAGAGTGGTAGCAGGGGCCTCAGTTGTAGAGATAGGTTCAGCTGTACTTTGATCAGTTTTCTCGGTTTCGGCCGAAACCGAGACACTCGCGGTTTGCTTAACCATGGTTTCGGCCGAAACCGCGGACCGCGAGTGTCGGTCTTTATCTTTGCGTTTTTAGGCAGATTGGGTAGTCGGAGGATCCGACGGCATAATGTACGCAAAATCAGAACCGAAAAACTGTTCTGCAAACTCCGACCGTCGGTTGAAAGAAGCACAGGCCGAACAGGCTGCTACGTCGTGGGCTGGGCCTAAACAAGGCAGACAATAAGAGTGGAAATCTTTATGAGGTATTTGTTTCCCACAGGTTAAACAATTATTAACTTTTTCTGACATCGGCTGAGGCAAGAAAGAGTCCCCAACGGGGTACTTAGCTTTAGAAGTCTTCGAAGTAGTATTCGGTAGAAGTAATCTCTGGATACGACCGACCGGCACTTGCGAACAGCTTCTGCTTCGGGCGCCACGCGGCAAGAAAGACTGGGGAAAATGGCGTCGGCTGATGCTTTTATACCCGAAGACCAACAGAGATGACGTCGGGTGAAGTGCGACATCAGCCGAAGCCGGACCCGGACTTTGGAATCCGGCCGACTGAAGGGCTGCCTGACGACAGGACAACCCAGTTGTTATGACTACAGATGCATCCATGAAGGACATCTGGACGTCCTTCCAAAATTGATGAAAAGACCAGACGAAAACTGGTCAGGAAGGCTGCCAAGAGACCTACTGCAATACTGTAGGAGTTGTAGGAATTTCTGGCAAGTACTGGTTGTGTACTACATGTGACAACAATCCCCGTATTCTCCATGTCTGGACTATGGGGTAGGGTTGCAAGACAGAAGCCTTTTCTCACACAGAAAAACATCCAGGCCCAGCTAAAATTTGCAAAACAATACATCAAGTCTCCCAAAAGCATGTGGAAAAATGTGTTATGGTCTGATGAGACAAAGGTTGAACTTTTTGGCCACAATTCCAAAAGGTACGTTTGGTGCACAAACAATACTTTACATCACCAAAAGAACACCATCCCCATGGTGAAGTATGGTAGTGGCAGTATCATGCTTGGGAATTGCTTTTCTTCAGCTGGAACTGGGGCTTTAGTTAAGGTGGAGGGAATTATGAACAGTTCCATATACCAGTCACTTTTGGCCCAAAACCTTCAGGCGTCTGCTAGAAAGATGAAGAGGAATTTCACCTTTCCATATGACAATGACCCCATGCATACATCCAAATCACCAAAAGAATGCATTCACCAGAAGAAAATTAAAGTTTTGGAATGGCCCAGCCAGAGCCCAGACCTAAATCCAATAGAAAATCTGTGGGGTGACCTGAAGAGAGTTGTGCACAAGAGATGCCTTCGCAATCTAACAGATTTGGAGCCCTTCTGCAAGGAAGAGTGGGCAAACGCTGCCAAGACAAGATGTGTCATGCTGAAAGACTCCTACCCAAGAAGGCTGAATGCTGTAATTAAATCAAAAGGTGCTTCAACAAGTATTAGTTTAAGGGTGTGCACACAAATGCAACCAGCTTACTGTACTTTTATTTTTTCCCCTAACAGATTTGTTTTCAATTGAATTGTACAGGTTATAGGTCACATTAAAGGTGGGAAAAGTTTTGAAACTATTTCTTATGGTCTCATTTCTTTATATCACAAAAACTTGGCATTTTAACAGGAGTGTGTACACTTTTTATATCCACTGCATATAACAGTCCTATCCTGTTTTGCCCCTCAGTCTGTCTCAATGCTTGGGACAGAATTCCCAGCTACTTTGTTCTCATGTGGTAGCACTGCAGGACAACCCTGAGAATGGTGAACCATAAACAGTTCTAGACATTGATAAAGATGTGCACTGTTAACCATTTTTGCTGCAGTAAAGATGTACTCTATGCCAGAGTCCTTGGAATACACATTAGAAGTTGAGACAGACCTTGTGGAAAGTACAGTTTTGTACCTACCATAAATGTAGATGTTCGAGTGGTTATACTGCTGCAGTCATCACACTTGAGTTATCCTGTCGTCAGGCGGTCCCACAGTCGTCCGAATCCCAAAGTCTTGGTCCGGCGTCGGTTGTCGTCGCCTCTTCCCTGACGTCAGTGCGACAGGGGTATAAAAGAGACAGCCGACGCCATTTTCTTCAGGTTTTCTTGCCCCAGATGTCAGGTGCCCCTAAGTAGGAAGGGAATACAATAGCTATGCAACAATACCTTAGTAGATAATCAATAGAACTAGCTGTTAGCAAATACACCATATAGACATGCATCCAAAAGATTGAAGTACATGGAGTTGTAACTAACACCCTGGTATGTAGAGGGGATGGAGGGAGGGTAACCTGGACTGCAGCAGTATCACCACTCGAATATCTACATTTATGGTAGGTACAAAACTGTACTATGTTCATCATGCTATACTGCTGCAGTCATCACACTTGGTAGAATCCCAAAGCTATGGAAGGGTGGCTGGTACTAAACTGGGTTAGGTGATGCTAGGATGCCCTGCAGAACTGCAGTGGCAAAACCAGCCCTGGTTTTTGAGTATAATGGAAGGTTGTAGTGCTTGGTAAAGGCGTGCACTGAACTCCAAGTAGCTGCCTCCAGAATTGTCTTTGGTTGGAACCCCTCTGAGAAAGGCTGCTGAGGTTGCAGTAGCCCTGGTAGAATGGGATCTAATATTGACAGGCACTGCCTTCCCATGGTGCGAGTAGCAAAAGCGGATACAATGTGCTATCCATTTGGAGATGGTCCATTTTGAAATAGCCTTTCCTTGTGAACCTGCAGCATATGATACAAAGAGTTGGTCAGTTTTTCGGAAGATCTTTGTCTTATCTAAATAGTAACGTAGCTGTCTGTGAATGTCCAAAGAGTGAAGGAGCCTTTCTCATTTATTCTGTGGGTTAGGATAAAAGGTGGGTAAATGAATTGTCTGATTCAAAGCCACACTGGATACTACCTTGGGCATGAAGGTAGGGTTATAGTTCGTAAAGAGACTCTGTCCTGATGGAAAATGATGAAAGGTTCCACTGCCATAAGTGCTTGTAGTTCTGAGACCCTGCGTGCTGAGGTAACAGCCAGTAACAAGGCTGTTTTCCAAGACAAGTATTGTAGTTCTGCTGAGAATCCTGGTTCGAAAGGAGGTAGTGTTAACTTTTCTAAAACTAAGTTCAGGTCCCAAGTTGGTGTTGGTGGTTTTCTGGGGGGTCTTATATTCTTAGCCCCTCTGGGAAACTGTCTAAGTAAAGGGTGTGAGAAAATGGGGGGATCCGTATTATATTGAGCTGAAATGGCTGAAGCATGGATCTTAATGGAGGAGAAGGAAAGGCCTTTGTGTAACATCTCAGTTAGGTATTGCTGTATGAGGAATGTTTGGAATCCAAGGATTTTGACCATTAGCCTGGTGCCATGCACAAAATCTTTTCCATTTGTCTGAGTAAATCTTCCTGGTGCTGGGCCTCCTGGCCTCCATAACTACATTCAGGACGTCCTTTGAGAGAAGTGTTGATTGATAATTTAAGGAATTCTCCGTGCAGCTACATTTAAAGTTCTGAGCTGGCTGTGACGGGTTTGATAGTTTTTCTGAGTCAACAGTAGTGGGAATTGAGGCAAGATCCATGGAGGGCTGCAAGTCAAGTTCCTTAGCAATGGGTACCAGTGCTGGCATGGCCAGTCCGGAGCAATGAGGATCATTTGTGGTCTCTCTCATCTGACCTTCAGTAATACCTTGGTCAATAGAGGTAGTGGAGGGAAGGCATAGACTGTCAGTGTTGTCCAACTGAATGATAGAGCGTCCACTTTCCAGGCTAGGGAGTGATAAGTCCTTGTGCAGAATTTTTGTAATTGGCAATTGTTGGGGGATGCAAATAGATCTATGTCTGGACATCCCCATCTTTGAGTTATCATTGACCATACTTGTGGGTGTAGTCTCCACTCGTGGGGGTCTGCCATGTTTCTGCTTGATTAGTCTGCCAATATGTTTTCCTTTCCTGGCAGGAATTGTGCTTGTAGTTGTACTTTGTAGGTCAAAGCCGTGTTCCATAAGGTCATAGCCTGTCTGCATAAAGGGTAGGAATGTGTTCCTTCCTGTTTGTTTATGTACCACATAACTGTTGTCTGTCCTTATTAGAAGTTGTCCTGGATGCATGGGGTCCTTGAAGGCTGTCAGGGCATTTTGCACAGCTAGCATCTCCTTTTGGTTGATGTGAAGATGCATTTGTTTTGCAGACCATTTGCCCTGTATGCACTTGTCCTGCCATGTGCGCTCCCCAGGCGTAGTCTGAAGAATCGGTTGTCATGGTTTGGTTTGCTGGAGGTAAGACGAAAGGAAGACCCTTGTTTGTTTGACATGCTTGAGCCCACCATAGGAACTCTTTTTGAAGGCAGGGAATGATAGGTATATTTGTTTCGAGGCTGTGCCTGTGTTGAGACCATACACTTTTCAGGTACCATTGTAATTTTCTCATATGCAGCTTTGCATATGGAATTAGTTAAATGCATGATTCCATGAACCCCAATGCCTGCAGGATTTTCCTTGCAGTGAGCTGGGTGAAAGTTGCTATCTTTTTGAAGTATTGAGTCAATTGCTTTTGTTTGTCTGGCGTGAGGTAAGCCATCTGGGCCGTTGTATTTAAGCTGGCACCCAGGAATATTATTTGTTGCGAGGGTATTAGTTTTGACTTCTTTTTGTTTACTGTGTACCCTAGGCAACTGAGCAGCTGTGTTACAAAAGCCAGATGCTGTAATAGAATGTCCTTGCTGTCCGCTTGGATCAGGCAGTCGTCCAGATATGGGTAAATTTGTATTCCTCGTTGTCTGCAATATGCAATTACTGATGCCAGGCATTTCGTAAATACTCTGGGCGCAGTAGATAAGCCAAAGTGCAGTGCAGAGAATTGATAATGCGTTGTACCTGCCAAAAATCTGAGGTATCTTCTGCAATCTTGTCTGATAGGGACATGCAGGTATGCCTCTTTGAGGTCCAACGTTACCGGCCAAGACTCCTTGCCCAGCATGGGAAGGAGCTGCTGTAGAGTGAGCATTTTGAATTTGGGTATCTCCAGGTATGTGTTCAGAATTGAGAGGTCTAAGATGGGCCTCCAGGCTTTGTCCTTTCTTGGGACTAGAAACAGTCTTGAGTAAAAACCTTGACCTTGCTTTTTTGTAGGTACCTTCTGAATTGCTTTCATATCCATGAGAGCTGAAATTTGTGTTTGAGCCTCTGCCCATTGGTTTGGAGGCAGATTTGGCATGCCTCTCATCCGAGGTAAAGTGTGGAAATGAAATCTGTAGCCTCGGGTAATAATGTCCAGAATCCATTTGTCCTTTGTTATGATGCGCCAATTTTGTGGAAATAGAGCCAGTTTCCCTCCCAAAGGTGCTGCCAGGGCAATTTTGCTTGGCAGGCGAAGAGGGAAGTCATTGTGTTTGTTTCCTGAAAGGTTGAGATCTTTCGTCTCCACCTCTTTGAGTTGCTGTATGCCATTGTCTAGGCCTGAAAGAACCTTGTGGCTGGCCTCTGCCCCTTGAGCGCCTGTACCTACCTCTTTGGGGTCTGTCTGATGCAGGAAAGGACCAGTTTTTTGATGGCCAGTTTCTGCTGAAACGAGGAGGTTGTACCTGTAAAAAATCTTTAACTGTTTGCATAGATTTTGCCTTTTCTTCCATTTTCTTCAAAACTTCCTCTGCTTTGACACCAAATAACACATCTTTCTGTAATGGGGCATCCAATAACTTTGCTTTGACATGTTCTGGTAAGGCTTGTTCCTTAAGCCAAGCATGCCTACGTATGACAGACCCTGTGACAGCTGCTCTACATGAGGCTTCCAATGAATCAAAACCACACTGTAAGGTATGTTTTCCCACGTGTTCTGCTGCATGCAGCAAATCCTGTATCTCTTTCAAATCTAGTTGATCTGTCTGAGGGATCAGCTTCTGCTTTAACTGTGTAATCAAATACTGTTGGTATTTTAGCATGTGGAATTGGCAGTTTAATGCCCTCATGGCCAAAGTGGCAGAAGTATACACTTTCTTTCCCCATCTTTCTAATGCTCTGGAATCTCTTTCAGAAGGGAGTGGATTCTTAGCAGTAGAGGCCTTAACCCCTTTGGGACCCTGGGAAATGGTCTCGGGGTCTGCATTAGGGCTTTTGTATAGAAACTTATGAGTATCAGGAACTCGGTAGTATCTGTCTGGTTTAGCTGGAGCTGGAGGTAAGGAATCTGGGTTTAAACTGGATTCAGAGAAAACATCATCCAAAATGTCTAAAACTGGAGGAATTGCCAGGGGTCTATGCTGTGGAAGAAGAAGAAACTCACGGAGTCTTTTCTTGGAGTCAGAGTAATCTTGGGCTTCTCAGTGGAAGTGTTCCCTCATGGTGTGTAAAGCTTCCCCGAAAGAGTAGTCTTCAGGGGGGGAGACAGAGGGAATGGACACTTCAGCATCTGAGTCTTCATAAGGAGGGAAGGAGTAATCCTGGTCGTCAGAGTTGCCTGAGGAAATGGATGCTTGGTCAGAGGAAGGATAATCTTCCTCCAGTCTAGGCCTTTTGTCAGGTGGGGATTGGGATCCCCTGATAAGGGTAATTAAATCCTCGGCCATCTTAAGCATCTGTTTTTTAGGCATAGGGGCCTGTGGGGGGGGGGGGTGTGGCCCCGGTTTTCTAACTTTCAAGGGGGCTTTGAGCTTAGCATAAGGCTTGGCAAAGGCAGTTGTCGGTTTGAAAACACCCTCTGAGACCGAAGGTCTATTCAATGTTTCCGGATCCCCGTCGGGGCTGGCGTCCGAGGAGTGAGGTGGAACTGGATCCTAAGGCCCAACGGTTTCGGTTTGGGATGCCGTCAGAAATTCTGAATCAGTGGTAGTCAGGGGCTGTGAAGGCGCCTCGCTGAAAACCGGAGAACCGGCGTCAGGACTTGCTGAGGCCTCGGTATCTGGTCTTGGCCTTGGCTGCCGGTCCTTATCTTTGCGTTTTTTAATCATTGCTGATGTCGGTTGCTCCGACGGCATGCTATAATTAAATTTTCTGTCAAAATAATGCTGGACGAATTCTGCCTGACGCTTTATTGTACGTTTGTTGAACCTAGCACAGAACCGACAACTAGAGACGTCGTGGTCTGGGCCTAGGCAAGGACTACAATAAGAATGAAAATCCTTATGAGGTATTTGCTTCCCACAAGAAATACAATTATTAATTTTGTCTGACATCGGTCTGAGGCAAGAAAAGTTTCCCCAACGGGGTACTTAGCTTTAGAGAAGACTTCAGGCTGAAACTCGATTCGAAAATTTCAGGAGCTGGCCAACCAGCACTTGCGAACTGCTTCTGCTTCAGGCACCGCGCGGCAAGAAAGACTGGAGAAAATGGCGTCGGCTGTCTCTTTTATACCCCTGTCACACTGACGTCAGGGAAGAGGCGATGACAACCGACACCAGACCAAGACTTTGAGATTCGGCCGACTGCGGGACCGCCTGACGACAGGATAACCCAAGTGTGATGACTGCAGCAGTATAGCACGATGGACATCGAGTGTTAGATTTTGAGGCAATAGGATGTCATTGCTTCACCTGTATCCATTCTTCCAATCTGCGAGACATCTAGATAAAGTGACTTGGCCTCCTAGTTCTACTTTTTAAAGAGAGTTGGCCATATTTCCTTATGGATGTTATTCTATCAAGACAAAACCTGACACTGTACATCCAGGGTACAACGTTGGTACTCTAGTCTGTTATAATGACTTAAGAGGAGGACTGGAAAAATAATAGATTGGTTTAAGTTTGTCTCGGAGGCTATTTACAGAACAAATAAAGGGTTTGGTCTGACAGAAGCTCTACTGTTATGAAAAATAAGATACGTTTGATAAGGCATGTGACTCAAAAATCCTTTTTGCTGCAGTAGCCACAACCAAGAGTTGAGTCTTTCAGGAAAGGTGTTTTAAAGAAGGAAGAGGAGGCAGGCTCAAATGTTTTTTTTAGGCTAAAAGTACTAATATAAGATTGAACACCAAATACAAAGCAAAACCAGAAACCAAAAAACCAAATATGAGTTTAATACTTAACGCCAACAAAATGTACCACACGTTTTCATCAAATAAGACTTCATCCTAATATAAGATCACATGGTGGAGTGTTTTCTATAATGTCTGATCGCAGGAAAAACCTGCCCTTCAAACAACGTACAAGTTTTTATTTTTCTTTCATTTCCTTTTTGCTGTAACTATGCTCTCATAATCTAAAGTGGGTTTTCGGACTCTAAACTTAAAACTTTTAAATTTAGTTACTTCAGAGGAACAATGTTTAAATATAGTAAGCTTGAGTTTGTAGTTACTGTGGTCTAAACAGCAGTCATTTACATCCTGATCTCATGTGATGTAAACTAGCCTTCTGATCTGGCTGGTCTGAGGAAAAAGGTATCCTTTAAAGATAATGTGCAAGGAACATAGGAAGTTACTAGGCTAATGGCCTTAGGGCCCTTACAACCCTAGCCAAATTCTTACCCTTATTTCCATGATCAGCACCTATTGCCCCTGTCTAAGAGGGACACAAGTGGAACCCCCAGGGTGAATTTACGGTCACCCATCCAATCGTCCATATTGTGTTTGAACAGGGCCAAAGAGGTGCTCTGTTTGACATGAAGTGGGAGTCTGTTCCAAAGGTGTGGTAACCTCTGGCAGACAAACATCTCCCTCCAGCAGGTTTTATTAATATCACATATCAGGTTAAGGTCTTTAGAGCGAGTAACCTGTGTGCCATTTGATTTACGAATATGCAGCATTTACAAATAAAGCAGAGCCAATGACGGCCTTGTATGCAAAGCAGAGATCACCTCTGAGTAGTCTGTATGAAACAGAATAAAGTGACAGTGATTTCAGACGATCCCCATAGGACAGATGCTAAGACCTTGAATTTTCCCTGTGAGGAACCTTTGTGGTTTCTGCAATTGTTGCAGGTGCTTGGAAAGGTACATACCAAAAGGGACGTTGTATTCAATTACTGGCCCGATGAGGGAAGGGCAGAGATAGGTTATAGCTGCTTTTTTTTCTGGAGGCAATTCCCTTACTTATGAGATGAGCAGTATAAAATGCCCTTCTTACCACTATGGAGACATGGTGGGCAAAGGTAAGGCTGTTGTCAACCTGTGAGCCCAGGTCTCTGAGTGCATACTTAAGGTGTTGCAACTGATGCGGTAGTTAGCAGAGACACTGCTTTTACCAAAAAGAATGATAATACAGTTATTTGCATTGTTTAAGGCCATTACTTTGGCACCAATCACTTGTTTGTTAAGACCCTCTTGTAGGATGTTGACATCATTTGGAGATTCATTTGGAGATTCTATGACCACTCCCAGTTTGCAGTCATCAGCAAACTTGGTCAGCCACAGACATTTAGATTTTGCTTGTACTTCGGAGAAATAGATTCCAAACAGTAGAGGTCCCAGGACTGCTCCCTGTGGAACACCACTGGTCACAGTCTGCTGATGGAGGTGGATTCCCCTATTTGACTATACGAGTTCTATCAGTGAACCATTTAGTGACCCATCTAATGATATATGGTTTGATGCCTAGTTGGGTGAGTCTGTCAATTATGCCTGAGTGGGGGATAGTGTCAAACGCCTTGGCTAAGTCCACTTAGGCTGTATGCACAGACTTCCCTTCATCTAGGGCCTTGGTGACTATCTCGAAGAAGTCCACTAGGTTTAACAGGCATGATCTCCCTTGGACAAATCCAATCTGAGTAAGGTCAAGTGTTTGGGGATTACCTATATCTTTGTTAATAAGGTCCATGATGATTCGCTCCATGGCCTTGCAGATAAGGCTAGTCAGGCTAATAGGTCTATAGTTCAGGGGTCAACAGAAGCACAACCTTTGTGCAAGGGAATAACGGTGGCGGTTTTCCATTCAGCTGGTGTGAAGCTGGTGCTTAGACTATGATTGAAAAAGAGTACCCAAAGGTGTTTCTAATTCATGATGGACCCCATGTAGGACACAGCCTGGAATGTTATCAAGTCCCATACATACTGTGTTTTTGGCCTTAGAGAGGGCATTTATAACCTGCTCTTTAGAGATACAAGGTAGGGGAAAGGTGGCAAGGATGTCATGGGGTATGTGTGGTGGAGACAGGGGAGTGAAGTTTTCACAGAACCCGTCTACCAACAGGTTAGCTATGTTCACAAGCTCAGTATATGTGGCATCATTAACTACCAGCTCGGCACAAATTTGGGCCTTTTCTTTTAGGTTACAGTTGTCACTATAGAATGTCTTGTGCTTGTCCTTTGTTGAGGAAACCAATTTGGACTCTGTTTTGGAGGAATACACAAGAAGTCTTACTTGCTTGTTTAAGTTGAGAAGCGAGTGTTTCCAGTTTAGAATAGCTTGCGCCCTCTTACTCTTGGACAACAATTTCTTCCTATTATTGTAAAGCCCGTTAATTGCAATCGCCCACCAGGCAGGTTTGCTCTTCCTTGAGGAGCTTGTTGTGGTCCAATCAGGTATGGCCGAGTCAATGCAGGTATACAGGTGTTCGTATAAAGCACTGGTGTAGAGCTCCGTAAAGCTGCCAGTTCCATCTGAGGGAGGAGGTGCAGTGAAGCTATTTATACCATCCACTAAGAGATTATAATCTGCTTTAGAGAAGCTTTTTTAGTTTAGTTGCTGCTGGGGGGGGGGGGGGGTCAGGTATGATTGTTACTTCGAATGAGACCAATTTGTGGTCAGATCTCACCAGGGAGGACCTCACAGTGGGGGTGCTACAGTCATCTGCCAAATTGGTAAGCACCAGCTCCAGGATGTTGGCACCCCTTGTGGGGGTGTCAACCAGCTGGTCCAGGGGCACTGGAGTTAAAGTCAAGCAACCTTTGGGCGAGTAAGTTTAAGCATGAGTAATTTACCCAGTCAATGGTTGGGTAGTTAAAATTGTCTAAAACCATGGTGTACGGATGTATCTTGACAGATTCAAGTAGATCCAGATAGGCAGAGTGGGTGTCCTGACTCACGGAGGGGGTCCTGTAGCTGGCAATGACTTAAACAGGTGTCCTACCACCAGTTAATTGCACTTGAAGTGTCTCCACGGAATCATACTGCATAAGCAATCTGGAGGTGTATTTATCTTTAATGAATATTGATACAGCACCTCCTTTAGTTTTTCACACCTTCAGTTTGAGGTCTGAACATGTGGAAGGAGGTGTAACCCAGTATGGTTGGGGTGCTGTCCACAGCCTTGAACCAGGTCTCCATGACTGCACAAATGTCTGCGTCTTCCAAGGTGAGGACAGCTTCTAGTGAGTGCAGTTTCATGTCGAGACTCCTAGCGTTTAGCAGCATAACCCTGAGGTTGTTTTTAGATAGAGTTTTTACATTGGGAGTTTTGCCCTTGAGACACTGCCTAAAAAAGGCACTATGGGGGTGTCAAGACCCTTAGCCAGCATCCAAAATAACAGGGATGACAGTCTGTCAATCATGTCATCCCAGGCTGACAGATAGTGGATCCCCTTAGAATGATACCAGAAGCTAAGCCAATTACTGAAGTCAGCCATTTTCTGTTTGTATTGAGGCATCCTCCTGGGTGAAGGTAAAATGCTGCTTAAGGCTAGGAACATACCTGTCTGAGACACGTAGTCCGAGAGCTCAGTCATGTCTCTCTTCATACTGTCTGGAGAGGTACGTCTCATATTATTCACACCAACATGGACTATGACGGAGTCATAACAATACCTGTTGTTGAGAGACTTGTGTGCATGTGTGACATGGCAGATCCAGGTCTAAATTATAAGTTCGAAGTCTGAAAACTTTGAATCTCATATGATCGCCTCCATATGTGTGAAGTTTTCATACATCGAATTTAACACTGCTTCTTAAATATACCAACTCCGAGATCGCACTACACTGAAGTGAAGGGAAATATTCCCTATGGCAATCTCCATTGAAACATTCGATGTTTGAAAACTTCACTCATATGATGTCGATCATATGAGATTCGAAGTTTTCAAACTTCAAGCTTATGATATAAACCCGGCAGATCCTGTCACCCCGACAGACAGCTGACCGTGACCTTTTCCTTACCCAGCCTGGTGACATGGACATCAGTGTGCCTCACAATGGAATCACCTATGACTAATATGTTTGATTTTGTGTTTTACCTTAAGGGTTTGACCAGTGAGACACTGGTGTGTGAGCTATTGTGTGTAATGTGTTCTGCAGATGAAGTATTATGTGCAGAGTGCTTGTGTTTGAGAGGTCTCTAGTGATTAGGTATGTTTCTGGTGAGGACCTCCGCATATGTATGTACACATGATGTAAGTTTGGGTGAAGTAGGAGGTGAGGTGTGCATGCTGGCAACCCACTCATTGTCATATATCCTGACTGGTGTGTGAGAGAGCATGGATTTAAGGTTTTTAATGTAGCTGTATCTCTCACACGTTGTGTTTGTGTGGACTAGGTGTAAAGAGTGCCTCAGGATGCCCATGCTGACCAAGCTAGTTGGAGAAACCGTGGGAAACTGTCCATTCACAGTGACAGGTAAACTTATATAATCAGGAAAAGAGGTCACACTTAGGACTGGGTAGTGGGTAAGAGCTGTGTTGGTACCCCTCAGGCTAGGCTTAGTGTTCCTCCTGACAGCAGAGCAGGGCTGCGAGAAACCTCTGGTAAACCACAAGCAAAGTGCTGAGGGAAAATTTAACAAAATGTTTGCATCTATAACCACCTACAGTAACCACCACTATGCGGCAGTACACGCTGGAGTGCTGCACTCAAACAAGTGCAAATATGGGGCTTGAATAAAACAAGAAAATACCCTTTTTAGCTCAAACTAGCCAAAAAGAACGCTCTCTCTGAGCCCTACTCCAATCACCCTCGATTAGATGAGACCCAGACAGCACTCTCCTCACACAATGGTGCAGAAGGGCCTTCACCAACATAGGTGGCTTGAAGTTGATACTCAGAAGTTACAAGAGAGACCCAGAAATAGCAAACTTGGAACTGGGCAATGAAACAGCTGAACTAGTACAGTGCAAATAGTTCACACAATTCAGACAGATGGAATGCAAATACAAATTAAATGCGCAACGTTAGAGCAAAAACAAGCACTTATAGTCAGATGGAAGCAATGGATGCCTCAGATATTTCAGTATCTCAGTGAAGAGCTGGTTTTAATGTTCAACTGATACCAAGCAGTCTAGATTCAGTGAGTCTGAATTTAACCTATGCTATAAAATGCAGAAGTACTGGAAATTCAAAGTGCATAAAATCACAGTCAACAGCAGAATAATGCAGCAATTCACCAACAATTCCCAGCATGAAGGGTGTAGGCCACACTCTTCTGCCATGAGAGTCTAGATAAGTGCTTAAACCAGAACTAAGACACTTCAGAATAACAGAAACAATAGGTCTTCAACCAGCAATTTCCAGCTAGAAGGGTGCAGGCTATCCTCTCCTGCCCCAAGAGCTTACACCACAAATCCTCCTAATGTAAAGTAACTGGTTTGGAACCCAAGTGTTTACACCAGAATAAAGACAGAATAAGAGGCACAAGAGGCCTTCACCAGCAATTCCCAGCTTAGAAGGCTGTAGCCTACACTCTCCCGTCACAAGACCCCAGACCATAACCCTCCCAATGTAAAAGTAAACAATTTAGTGCCCAAGTTCTTAAACCAGAAGAAAGACACTTAGAGCAACAGGCACAAGAGGCCATCACCCAGCAATTCCCAGCTCAGACGGGCACAGGCTACCCTCTCCTCTGACAAGAGTGTAGACCACAAACCTTCTTAATGCAAAACAACTGTTCTTAAGCCCAAGTTTTTTTTAACTAAAACTAAGACTCTAAGAGTAACAATTACAATTTAATCAGGCTATTAACAAGCAATAATAAATGCAGGAGAATACATGAAACTGAACACTAAGAACAAGTAGTAAAAGCAAGACAAAGTATTAAGTACAGACAAATACAAAAACAGTAAAAGCAGCTGAATAATTTTTTTTCTTCTATTTTCTTTTTGTTGTAATTGTGCTCTCATTGCGTAAACTGAGATTTTGGATTCTTAAATAGCTTTTACTTTAGCAGAATTATGTTTACTAAGTATAGTAATTTTTTTTTTGTATTTACTGTAGGTTAAGCAGCTGTCCAGTTAACTCCTGATTTAAACTTATGTGAACTGACCTTCTGATGATGTAACTGGATAGCCGGTTTCAATAATCTGCAGCAGATAGTAACACACAAATGTAGCACAGTCACCCATTTAGTCAAATCAGCCAAATAGATCAACAAATACATGCAGTTATAGACGAATAAAAGCAGAATAAGATTATTTGTACACTGTGTAATGCCTGGAATATGGTATAATCACATAGGTGCAACATTAACAGCGGTCTACTGTGTAAGAATCATTTTTAGAAAGAAAGCTAGGGTATGTGAATCATCAATGGCAATTCTATGGTAAAAGGTGCTTGTGTTACACAATAAATAGATTAGTGCTTGGATGAAAACTTTCTGAATATTTTGTTTATCTATGAAAATTAAGATGTGATGAAGATAATGAAGGTGCAATGATGAGCATGAAGATTATGAAGAAGACAATGATATTTACAGTGAACAGGATGAAGATGTGATGACTAATGAAGATGAAATGACACAGCAGATGAAAAGATGAATGCGATGAAGGTGCAGTGGTGACGTGATGAAGCTAGCAATGGAGATGTAATGCCAGTGACAATGTTGACAAAGAAGATGAAGATGACATTGAAAATAATGCAATGGATGATAATTATATATATATAATGATGAAACTATGACAACATTGCAGGTAAAGATGTGAATGAAGATGATGAGAACAATGATGAAGATGATGCAGTGACGTTGATGAAAAAACAATAATGATGTGAACATGGCAAAGATAATAGTAACAACAGTGAAAAAGCAGTGACAATGGCGAAGATGATACTGAAAAAGATAAGGCTGATGTGATAGACATGAAAGAGGATACTGATGTGATGATGGTGGTGAAAAAGATGAAGCAGATGCAATAATTCTGACAATGATTACGAACTATTGATAACGCAGTGAAGATGTCTAACAAAGAAAAATTAGAATCATTTTCCAAAGCTCATTATTGCATCTTCAACAAATCATCATCTTCACTATCACACCACATTTACTGCCTCTATCTCCATCTTATCTGTATATCTTCATTGCACATATTCATCACCCTCATCTTCATTGCCTGATCAAGGACGTGAAAATGCAGTGATAAAGAAGATGAGCCAATGAAAATGAAGATATATTGTCTGCCATCTACACTGCATCATTTCCTTATCTTCATAATTAGCCTAACAATTTCTTCAGCATAATATTTGTTGCATCTTCATCCTCACGTCTTAAACAGCATCCTTCTCATCTTCATGTCAGTTAGTTTAATCTTCGCCTTCTTCACTGCATCACTGTCGTCATCTTAGTAATTTTCATTGCATCTCCATCATATTCAACTTTTCACCTGCAATGTCACTGCATCTTTACCAACATCAGCAATCATCATGGTTCTTCATCTGCATCACTGCTACTTCAGTATCAACTTCATCATTAATACAGTCATCATCATCTTCAGCTTTGTCAACACTGACAACAGCATTTTGGCATGTTCATTGTGACCACCACCACATTTTATTTTGCTCACCCCCCCACCCCCCCCACAGCTGACCATAAGCTATCACCAGCTCCTTTATTCATTCATCAGGTCTAGTGGACCTGCCTTAACCTCTCTAGGGCTCACAAACCAAATCTGGGACCAGTAAGGAGATCAAGGACAATGATGCAGCATCATACTGCTTCAAGGGACTGTGCCATAACCCTCTTCCATCCAACGGCAGCTATGCAAGCTCTACAACTACTGCATACAAGAGGTGTTATGTACAACTCTGAGGAAGCACTACCTCCTGACCAAGCAGTACTCTGCTTGTAGTAAGAGGGTTTGACTGACTTTTACTGTGGCTATTGCAGTAACCATAGGCAGTGTCTCTCCCCTCAGGATGTCAGCCTCTCACTCCAGTCCTTGGTCAATTGCCCATTATGAAAAAACTTTTCTATAAACTTCTAGTAGATTGTTTTTGAGAAGCAGTTAAAATCTGAACTGCTCAATACAGGGTTACTGGCTATTGATGGAATTGGAAAAACTATGCTGTTTGCATGCGGGAGTTAATGTCTGGCTGAGGACTGGGAGACAGGTGAGAAAGAAGGTCTGGATGCAGACCCAGTGACCATGGAGATGTGTCAGATGAGGCCAGAGCACTGGGAGCAATGTTTGTCAGAGCCAAAAGGGGGCTAAGAGAATAACTGTTATCTTGCATATAGATGCTTTTCTTAAGAATATTGTCATTAATGGAAGGGGAGGAAAAGCATACAGAAGTCAAACACCACAAAGATGGACCAGAGAGGTCCTAGGAGCCTATCCATGTACAGGGATAAGGGCAAAGTAGCTGTTCCATTTAATTCTGTGGAGAGATGCAAAAAGATTACAGAAAGGGTGGCACTGTGGCTGAATATCTTGGTTGCCACTGTGAGGCTTCGGGACCACTAACGTGGCAAGAGGATGCAGCGACAAAACTGGTCCCCTAGAGGGGACATTACTATTAGAAAGTGCTGCAAAGACATCTAATACCACATTCTTATGGCCTCCTAGCTCAAAGGGTAAGAACAGGGTTTACCTTGCTTTCTTGATGCACCATACCAGTGATGTACTGTCCCCATGTGGATAAAAATCAAACCTCAAGCAAGGGTGTCCTGAAGTGCCTGCAGTCCTAAGAAGACTGCCCTTATCTCCATAAATTTGATATTAAGGTGAACCTCTTGCTGTGACCACATTCTTTGGACTGTGCTTCCTTTCTAATGTACCCCCCCCCCCTCAACAAACACACACACAGAAGGTGTCTAGAGGAAACTGCAGTTGATGGCAATGGAAGAACAAAGGATCATCCCTCCGGAACAGGAGATTGAATTTCTTTTTTGGATAGTTGCAATAAAGTGAAGATAGTCTTATGGGGTGATAAGGTGGGTGGATAGACAGATCACAAAACAGAGTAATTAAAGAACTCTCATGCAGTACATGGCATGGAGAACCAACACTATGGAGGCTGCCAGATTGCCTAGTTTGTGTAGAATGATGGAAATGACGGAAGGTGCAGGAGTATCGTATTTGAGGACTTCTTGTAGTTGTAGCCTGAGGGAAATCAGCCTTGAGTTGGGAAATGTTATTTCCGTGTTGTATTCACATAACTGCCTATAAAGGTCAATGTTTGAGACGATTCCACATAGGACATTTTTAAGTTTCTGGAAATACAAGGACTCACATAAGTACATTAAATAAAACCTTGCCAGGACCAATGATTTATTTGTATCTGGAGTTAGAAGCCAGTCATCTAGACATAGAAACACAAGGTACTCTTGCAGCCTGAGATGCACTGCAAATACCAACATGCACTTGACAAATGCTCTGGGGTCTGAAAATGAAAATGGCTTCCTCCCAACCAAAAGCAGAGGACCCTTCTGGACCTACTATGCAATCTTTTTTTAAGCATATTTATTAAATTATCACTTAAAACATAGACACACAAACATTTACAGAAAAAAAAATAAACCATAACATTTTTCGTGCATTATACAGTGTACACATTTTCTATATAAGAACTGAGATATACTCCAGCATTACATATACTATGCAATTCCTGCCTTCTCAAATCTCATTTCCCTTCCTGAGTATTATTCTGCATGTACTGTTCTCACAAACTACACTTCTACATAGTTTGTTCCTTCCATTACCAGAAGTTCTCACTTCTAGTTTTTTTATGCCTAACAATATTCAATAATTCAGCTACAGTTGCTTTACATTTCCATTTTTTTGGCAGCCAACAGCATTAAATTTAATAAAGCCTTAAAATGTCTAAGCATTTCAGATCCTGTGATCCTGCTCAAAAGAATCATGTCCTTAGTTCAGCAATTTGGTCCACCAATATTTCTGACAGACTACTCTGTAGTTTAATTTTAAAATTAAACAACTCATTATACACTCAAAAAGCATGTTCAAATTACCTCTCTCTTTCCCATCTCACATCCAGCACTTGCTATCTACCAGAGAAAAAAAACCCTCTGAAATCTACTAGGGTGCATAAAAATACTTATGTAAATACTGCCACGTAAAAATACTACAAACCTTTTGGACTTCGTTGAACATTTATTAGCGATAAAAATCATCCTTCCTTTGTTTCAGTCTCCCCAATCTTTTCTAAGCTCCACTGATCGGTTCTTATCATCATGCAATACTTTACATATCCTAATAATTATCCCTTTTTTTTTTTTAAAAAAACTGCTTCTGTCTAAACTACTAGAACTGGTCTTTCCTGATATCAATCCATGGTAAAGAAGGCAATCTCTAAAGTGCAATACAAACTTCTGCTTAGCTTAATTGCAGTCTTTTACCTTTCCCTCGCTCATTTGCTCCCAATATCATGGTTCCTTTGCCAGTTTTCTCTAGTAATTCTAGCCCCATCTTGTCTACATTCTGTACCCCTACTTACAGCCATCCCTAATGACAAAATCATTTCGCCATTCCAGTTCTTATAATACTTTCTGCAACTTTATGACTATAACACTCAGTCACTCCTTGTTTGTAAAACTCCGGTTTACTTCATCAATATCACTTTCCACTTGATTTACAACCTGCTTGTGTTGTGTATACAAGTCTCAACTATGTAGTTTTGAAATGCCAACACAAATCAGGTAACCCGAAACCATCTTGTTTTATGGGGAAGATCAACTTATCCCACTTAACTCTTGCCCTCTTCCTCTCCCAAATAAATTCCTTCAACTTTAATTACTGTCAACAACTTCTCCACTCGTTGATAACAATATGCCTGACCTGTATATACAACAAAAGGTACTAAACTTTTTTCACTGCTTGTATCTTAGTACCTATATCCTATACAAGAGCTCCCAATTTCTCAGTTTTTGTATCATCTTTTGTTTAGTCTTTTCCTAGATATCCTTAGCTACTGTAAGAGAATCCTTTTTACTCCATACACCTAAATACATCATCTTGTCATGTCCATATACAGTGCAGTGCAGTGGTGCAGTGGTAGCATTGTTGCCTCACAGCAAGAGGTTATCTGGTTCGATTCTTGGCTGGGGTGCCTTCTGTGAAGAGTCTGCATGTTCTCCCTGCATTCGTATGGGTTTCCTCCAAGTGCTTTGGTTTCCTCTCACATTAGAAAGACATGCATCTGGAACATTTCTCCCCGGGCCTGCACTGAAAAATGGCTTTGTTCCAAGTCAGACTTTCCCAGTAAACAAATGATAAAATAAATATAAATATGGGTATGCCTGAACCAACTCAACACAATTTACCACTATATCCTGAAAAGACTTACAATGGTATTACAATGTTCCAAAACACAGAAATGTCCTTTTCTGGATTTATCCAATATAAAATATCATCTGCAAACAAAGCCAACTTTTCTTGATTATCAAGCTAAGTAAATCCTTGAATCGGAGTCCCTTATTTTCTTTGCCAATGGCTCTAAATAAAAAAATCAAATAAAAAAGGAGAAATAGGACATCCCTGTCATGTTCCTCCTAACAAAAACAGTTTATCAGAGAGGAGCCCTCCCACCTTCATTTTTCCCTCTGATCCTTCATACAGCCTCCTAATTAAATCTATTAATGTTCTGTAAGGGAATGCAAATGCTTCCATTGCTCCACTCAAAATCACAGCTTACTCTAGGGAGTGCTTTCTCTGCATCAAGACCCACCAACAGCAGTGGTACTGTCTTGCATTCTGCTTCAGTCTGGATCATTGTTCTATTAATGTTGCCAAATTTTGGTCTCCCCTACACAAAATCACATTAATGTACATCTATCAATTTTGGGAACAACTTTGTCATTCTAGTAGCTAGTACAGACAAACACTTTATAATCCAAAACCATTATGCACTCTTGATGTAGTAGTAGTAGTAAGCATCCTGAAGGTCAAAAAACATATCTACTACTCCCAAGGCATCAATTGTAGTGTCCTGCTGCCCTGGTGGAATGTCCAAAGTCTCAGAAAGAACACTGGCATTGTTTAAACCAGAGTCCTTGGTTACTCTTCTGATACCTGGAAGATTCCTTTGAGGAGATGCAAAACAGACTGCAGGCAGTGTTTTCCCTATTGTTCACTCTCTGTAAAGGTCACCCTCACTTTTGGGCTAAATAGAGATATCTGTCATAGGTGGCATTCTACGACACCTTAAAGTTGTCTGCAAAATTATACAACCTTAGCCAGGCATGATGGAGCATAGCTATGCCAATACCCACTGCTCTTGTTGTCTCACAATTAGCATTGAACAGTGGGGTCATGGACAGTCTGTAGATGAACAACAAGATAAAAAGTTGGGCTTCCATGTGCTTCTTTGTGTGGTGGTGGTGGTGGTGGTGGGGGGGTCAAAGAATTGAATCCAGAGTTTGTTCAGCTAGATCCCTTTGGAACTTTGTCATATCAGAAACACAGTTCAGTACCATCAAGGAAAAAGATACAGAGAAGCAAGCATGATTTTCAAATTGGTCCACCATCTTAGGCTTGTCAGTTAAAAAGATAATCCATAATCCATGGATTTCTATTCTGATACCTCTTTTTTGATGGTTGCTGCAACCATAATGGAATCAACTCCTATAGTTATAATCCATGGAAGGTCTGAGCAACTTGTCTAGTTTCTGTGGTATTGGTTCTACCATACTGGGCTCTTACCATGCCTTCTCTACCATCAGCTCAATAAGGCAGCAGGTGGACAGGCCACCTACGAACTAAAGTGTCCAGCTCTAATGTTCTCAAAACACTTCCTCATCCAGGGAAGGTGTGTTGGTGGGCCAGCTCCCCCTCTGCCTCATCCTTTCCACAACGTCTCCAAAGACAGTCTTTAGGGGGTACTACGTGGCTAAGAATCTTCCCCTTCATTGAGCTCTGTATTCTACCTGAGATTCTGTGTGGAAACCATGTGTTGCCTTTTACACTGACATTACTTGTACAACAGGGAGATGATGCTTCTATGGATCCAGAAGCATCCCTACAACCTTTTAAAGGCAGTGTTTGAGGCCATCACAGGTAGAGCTGTCCTTTAGACTGAAGCAGAGGGCTGACAATCTCATACACTCAAATGGAAGGGTGAAGCCAAAACAGTAAGGGCAACCCCTTCTTGCACAACACGGGCATGCAATAAATCCCCTAAAATTCCTTAAAGCCAACACCAATAGCACCAAAAAAGGAAGCATTCAAGCCATCCTCAAGTCTAAGGAACAGGAATTCAACAGAATTGATGGCTGTAATCTGGCCAAGGGGTTGACCAGATCTGAAAGTATGATCATTTGTCTCCAACACATGTTACAAGAAGGGTGGGGTATTCGTTTACATGCTTCAGTACATAGAAACACATCGGGATGGATAGCAGCATTATAAAAAACGAACAAACTAGTTAACTGACAGACCTTACTTACATATATGCTTACATCTTAACTACTATGGCTTCTGACGCAGCTAAATTAAGTAGAATAAATGCCTTTGTATGGTCATCTTTATCAGAAAATGCAGCCTCTATGAAAATGTTGTACTCTTGCTCAAACACTCTCCAGTTCTCAGCAACATTACTGTCAAACATAAGTGCAATGGGTTTTCAAAATCTGTCTGCCATGCCCACAAAGTATACACAAACAGACTGAAAATATGGCCCTTGTAATTATGTATGAACAAAGAGTTTTGTGAGCTTACAATAACATTCAAATGCACAATAAACTCTTTGAAATACTGTACTTAGTGAAATATGTCCATTAATGGCTGTTCTTGACAAACAGCTTTACTGTAACACTGCACAAACATGCAAACACTTTATACACTTCTGATAATCAGTTAATACTTACTACGAAATACATATGCTTTGCGAAAATGTGGTCATTTCCCCTTATTTCATTCATTTTATGCAATTTGGACTTTATTTCAAACATTTTCCATAGTAATTTGAATATTTTTATCAATATCATACATATCTGTATGTGAATATCATTTAGAAAGTTCTCTATGCCTCATCTCATATTATGCAAAAGGAAATAGTGCTGAACAAGTTTTAATACCAGAAATTCGTTTCTAACCTGTCTTGCGAAGTTTTGCACATTTAGAATTATCCACTCCTGTGCATTCCTCCAGCTCCTAGCAAATGCCTATCATTTTACCCAGGCCACCATTGACCTAATGCCCCTGGGATATGCCGATTCTGACTCCTTGTCCTTTAGGCATGCCTCTTCTGACACCATTTCTAACACATGTAACAAGAAGGCTGGGGTTTTGTTTAGATGCTTTAATACACAAACATATAAGGATGGATAGCAGCATCATAAAACATGAACGAACAAGACCTTATATATATATATATATATATATATATATATATATATATATATATATACAGGCTAACATCTCAACCGCTTACTACAAAACGGCAGTCAGGCTCGCATGTGCTCAGTATTTATACACTTGCGCAAGTCTTGGAAAGCTTCTTAAAGGTATATACACACATACTGACCTACAAGATCCAAGCTGACAAATCAAACACTGAAAATATTGAAATTATGAAGAGCTCAAAGAAAGCAGGTGCCAAGGTGGCAGGCTCCAGGACATCACTGCTGACTGTTTTGCTTTGAATGTTTCAGAGTCATGTGCATCTGATGGACTGTTGTCAAAACATATAGCATTATCGACAATGACAGGAACAACCATGGGTGGTTTCAGCTCTGAAGCCTATGGCACTGAAGTGGGGGTCAGGGAAGAAGCAAAGATAACAGTAGTGGGAGGTCATGCCCTGTCTGTTCTGAGTGTGGAGGAGGAAGGAATGACTAAAATCAACCTTAATCCTGGTGAACAAAGCAAGGATAAAGAAATAGGCTATGCAGCCTGGGAACCTTCATAGTTTCCTCTCAGAGTGCTGGCTACTAACTGGGGTTTTGTTTCTTGGTTACCTATCACAGATATAATATCAATGTCGAGAAATTGACAGTTCCAAAAGTCTGAGGAAAAGCAGGGAATTGTCCTGATAATCTAAGAACTTTCAGTGCCAGAGAAGAATACTGAGGACTATCAGAATGCCTTTTTCTTCTTTCTTTTCTTCTTTCTTTTTTTTTAGTCTCATCCTTAAGTATGCCTTATGCCAATTTTTTCTCAATAAATTCTTTTTAAGGGCCAAGAGGGAGAGTAACCTTCGATTCTATCACAGTGGCATAGAGAACGCCTTTCAGTACAAGTTTCCTGTTCATCAGCTATCTAGTTCAAAAGGACCGACAAATGTCACATTGAGCATTTAAGTACTTTGGCCCCAAGAATGCAACAGACTGATGATGCTGATCATAAGGTGAGGTTGTATGACCATATTTAGTGCATTTCTTTAAAAGCAAATATTTCTCCATGTTAACTGACTAAAGCTATTAAAAAAAAAAGATACTGCCAAAAATAGAAATACCTAGCAAA